>NC_041221.1:147896817-147985183 GCF_002837175.3 Physeter macrocephalus | reverse complement strand
AGGCTCCGGACGCGCAGGCTCAGCGGCCATGGCTCACGGGCCCAGCCGCTCCGCGGCATGTGGGATCTTCCCGGACCGGGGCACGAACCCGTGTCCCCTGCCTCGGCAGGCGGACTCTCAACCACTGTGCCACCCGGGAAGCCCACTTCTTACACTTCTAAACTGAGTTTCCTGAACAACATCCTAGCTCAATGGCTTTCAGACTTTAAGGCCCAGCTGCCCTGGGGGAAGGGGAGGGCTTGTGAAATGTGTATTTCTCTCTCCAATTGCAGAATTTCCAATTCCACGGACCTAGGGTGGGGCCTGGAAATCTGCATTCTTACAGGCATCCCAGGTGATTCTGACGCAGGGGGCCCAGCAGAAACCCTCATACTTAGTCCCAAGACCCAAAACATCTAACACACATTTCTTGCATCATCGCTGTGCACACATCCTTATGACACTGTTCCTTGCAGCAGTGAATCTGTGTACTGAATGAGGATTATGCTTTCTGAAGATAAACTATTTCACACATTCAGGCTGCTTCCATCAACTTCCCTGAATGTTTACCCCCTTCTTTCCCCTGCAACACTCCAGTTACATCAATATGGGAAAGAGGAAGGGGTTTCCATGCCTATCTCTGGGAGGGAAGTGGGGAGAACAGGAGGTGGAAGGGGGAGGTTCCTCATCACCCCTCCATGCACTGTAATACTGGTTGCTGTGGAATTTGTGTGTGAATGCGAAGGTCAGGCTGCCATTGTTTATCAGCTCTGTTCATTGGCTACTCTGTTCCCATGATGAATCAGTCTCAGGGCCCTCCACAAGCACACTAACTAGGGCAGGGGCTGTGGTAGAGGGTTCCCAGAGACCTCCAAAGTGCTATCACTCCCCCGCTTTAGAATCCTTCTTGCTGAGAGTAATTATCTCTACTAGGTGGAAATAATTATCATACATTCTGTCACATTCTAAGATCAGGAATACAAGAGTTCTGAAAGCTGAAATCATAATTTCCCATTTTCCTCTCTTCTCCTAGGACCTTCCAAACCCCTCTCCTTTTCCTTACTAAGGTCATCCAATCCCAGCAAAGTAAAAGCCAAAGGGGAGGTAGGGTCCGTGGGAATAAAGAGTTGAAAGGCTCACTCTTAGTTCACTTGCAGGCAGTGGAGCCTGGGATGAGACTGCAGGGTAGGCAGCACTGGACTGGGCGGCGACGGGCCAGAGGCATTGCCTTGGAGACCTTAGAGAAAATCCCTTTCCCCTTTGGAGCCTCAGTTTCCTCATCTGTAATGGGATGGATGAACTAGATCATTCTCATGATCGGAGCCAGACCTAAAGGTCTCTGGAATTGTGGTGCCATGTTTTCCAAATGCTCCCTACCTCTTGGAGACACCATTGACTTTCCCTCGCCTCCCCTTCAAATATCCAATCTATCAGCAAGGGCTGTCAATTCTAGTTTCAGAGTAGACCACTAATCCATCTCCATGCCCATCATAATTTCCATCACTATAATTGCCCCTAGACAGACGTGAGAACCTATTGCTTGGTCCCTCTGTTAACACTCTTGACTATTCTCTGCTTTAATTCATTTTCCTCATAGCTCCCCAGAGTAGTATTACAGCATGTAAATCAATCCTTCCCTCGCTTAAAACTCTCCAGTGCCTTCCCATTGCATTTAGAGTAAAACTTTAAATCTCTCTTATGGCCACGGTGCGCGATCTGGCCTCTGCCTACTTCTCTGATAATACAGCTCTGTGTAAGTTTAGCTCCTTCTTACCTATCTGCTCCTTGGAGGAACTTTCTCAGAACACCCTAAGTCAGTCCCCTTTAATTCCACTTCCTTTATTATCTAGTGCTATGGCAGGTTCATTTTATTCACAGTGCATCACAATGTATACATTCACAATTGTTTATATAATGTCTGTCTTATCCCACTGTACTTGCCATCGCCTTGAAGGAAAGACTCCCGCCCCCTCATGCTCCATCATCAGTATATCTTCACATCCTTGGCACCCAGCACCCTGTGCTGCACCTCACAGGCAATTAGTAATATCTGTTGAATAAATGAATGACACTGGCCACAAATAGGGTCAAAAGCTATAGAAAGGAAAGTTGGGGGAACTAAAGATAAATTTTGCCTGGGATGATTTTTGCCCTTCCTTTAATATATCCCTTCTCAAAATGTTCCTGTCCCTGAAAAAAGAAATTTAAAGTATCTATTAAAAATAGTTCTTTGGGCACAAGACACAGGCCTGCAAAGGCAACTCATGGATGGCATTCTTAATATCTTACCATCAACCTAATGAAAAAAGTTGTAATTTGTGATCATAGCTCAATTGAATTTTAACTTTGAATTTTAAAATAGGCTACACGAAAACAATTTCTCATAGAAACATTTTAAAGGGAGGAGAGAAGAATCTTGAAAGCAAATCAGTAGCATTTACTGGCATATATCACTGAAGGTGCTATTTACATATTATTTTATCTATTCATGGTGCTGGTGAACAAAACATTGACTTGGGCGCTGTGGCCAGGGCTGCTGGTTGATTCACCAACATCCATTCCAACCCCTTCCATTTTAGAGGCTAAAAAACCTAATTCTTGCCATTTCCACCTTCCTTGTCACTAGAAGTGATTGTGGGCCACTGGTCTGATTAATGAGATAGACAGAAGGAGATGTCCGCTTGGGGTGGGGAGTATATTGTTAAGCTTTTGGTTTCCTGATCCAAAGAGACGGAACTGGCTGCAGTACTGTTTCCCCCTCCTGCTGCTTGAACATTGACATGACATCTGGGAGCCGCCATTTTGGGCGCATGAGAAAAGGCTGGGGCAACCATAGCACAGCAGAGCCCGATTTCACTGAACCATGAGCCACTGTCTGCCTCCACTCTCCTTATAAGAAAGATAACTCTCGGGCTTCCCTGGTGGCGCAGTGGTTGAGAGTCCACCTGTCGATGCAGGGGACGCGGGTTCGTGCCCCGGTCCGGGAAGATCCCACATGCCGCGGGGCGGCTGGGCCCGTGAGCCATGGCCGCTGAGCCTGCGCGTCCGGAGCCTGTGCTCCGCAACGGGAGAGGCCACAGCAGTGAGAGGCCCGCGTACCGCAAAAAAAAGAAAAAAAGAAAGGTAACTCTCTAACTGTTCATATTACTCTGGTCAGCTCATTGCGTTACTTGCAGACAACCACTTCTGGCCACATTTCGTTGGCTTTTGGTTAATAGACATTAATATAAATATTGACGAGATTAAGAAAAGATAAAGCTACTTGTGTATGCATGCAGATACATGCAATTTAGGTGGAACTTAATCCCCCAAGTCCTAAATTTGTGAGGATTTATGATATATTCTGTTAGTAAATAGCAAGAACAATTAATTGAAGCTTATTTGAAAAGATGTTTGAGTATAAAAAGCCCTTAAAAATACCTCCTACTGTAGACCCAGGGTGTCTAGTGCTATGCATATTAGAGGCTCATGAAACTTTGTTGACTTCATCAGGAAATATGTAAACAACAACAACAAAAGCTTCCACTGGTGTTTGCACTTGTCTGCTTGGCTCTGGTTCTCATCACTGTCTTAGCATCCTTGTGTTTTTGTCTGGCCCTAGTGAGGTGAAGTATGTACCTTTTCTCTTTAGCATATATTCCCAACAAATGTTGTGATGCATATTCTGACTCTTAGGCGGTGTTTATGCAGGTCCCTAAGTGCTGGAATTGGCTGAGCTAGGCCTGGTAAGCAAGAGTCCGTCTCAAGTGGATAAAACTACTTTTTCTGGCAGGTAGACTCTTCTCTCTGCCTGTCAGACCCCTAAATCCAAAATCCTTCCTCCCAGTTCCTCTGAGGGGGAGCCTCAGAAATACAGGTATTGCTGGTCTCAGGAGTGAGCCAGCGTTCTGCTTTGTCCGTGGACTTGCCCAGAAGAGAGAGGTCCAGTGGCTTTTCAATCAGTGTGAGCTGTGGCGCCCTTTCTTCTAGTGAAGTTTAGAAGAAGTCCAATATAGAAAATCGATAAAAGAATTGAAAATAGCTTCTCTTTTGTTGTGCTTCCTATGTGCTGGCTGGATACTGTGTTATGGGTTCTGTATGTATCAATCTCTTTTAAACCTCACAACAGTACTATACTAGGGTTGTTTCCCATTTTACCAGTGAAAATACAGAAGCATAGGGTGGAGTTGTTTTATTAAAAATGGGAAGGAAGGCGGCTGGGTTTCCTGTTTGGTCTCATCTTTACCTCAAGGTCAATTCCTAAGATAGCCTCGTGGAACCCTCAGGAGTCCTGGAAACACAGTCTGAAAATCCTCTTCTAGTCAGAAGTCACAAAGGCACATACCCTTTCGGGGGCAGCTGAGTCACACAGGAATGAAGCTGATCACCTGGGGGCTGTGGTCAAGTGGGGAATACACGCATCAGCTCAAGAGGGCAGCTGCCACTCAGTTTTGGACCATCACTGCCAAACTGTGCAGGTTACACAGAAACATGCCTGGTGGAGGATTCAGTTTGTGGGTCACTAACTTGAGACTTCAGGAGGAATGGTGAGGAGTGTGAAAACACAGCCTGAGGTCAGTCCACAAGGGTGCCATTAGCGGGTAAGATGCCCAGCCATGAAGGAAATAAACGAGAAAAAACAAGCCCAGGGGTCTTTTCAGACACATGCATGTTTGGATGGCCCATTATACTGACTAGTGAAGAATCATTTCTTCCCACTGTTTACCTACTGGCCTGAGTTATTTTTAAGCAAGCCCTTCCCCTGCTTGGTTCTCTCTGCTCTTTACCATGTGTTTGCCAGTACTGGCCAGGCATCCAGTCTCACACCTCTTCTCCCACGCAACCCCCCTGACTGTCTTCTTATTTAAAGAAAAACAAGAGTATAATGGTGAACGATGAGACAATCTAAATTATACAGCAGGCAAAATGAGTCCTGAGGGAAGCTCCTTAGCAAGATTTTATTCCATTGCCACTTAGGAATATCGGTCCTCGCCGACACCGAAATGCAAACCAGACAGTTGGTAAAGATGCCTCCAGCACGTGTCTATGAGGCCTTGGTATTTATGCAGTTATGCCCCCAGAAAGTGAGAGTGTGTGCACATCTATTCATGCAGCCAGATTCTAAGCCATGCCTCCCTGTGTGCTTTACGAGCTTGGTATCTATAAGGGACTGCCTACTGATTAAAGAGCTCATAGACATTAAGCAACTGTAAAAGGACATACAGTCAGCACTTATTTATTTGTGACATGATTTGTGACATGAACTTTCCAGAATATAGCTGAAAGAACGTTACACACAAAGACAGAAAGGGGGTCAGTAAATTTGGGAATTGGTGTAGATTGGTAGTTTTCAGATTTCTTGTTTCCCCTCTCCATTCCACTTTTCCTTCTTCCTCCCTCCGTGCCTCTTTCTTTCTCCTCCCCTCCCCTCCCCTCTCCTTTCTTTCCGTTCAGTTTTTCAAAAGAAATTATATTCACAAGTCCAATATGTAAAACAGACAAAAATGGAGCTACTCATGTCTCCTGTGGGGGCTGAAACCTCACTGATTGGGTCACCCCAGTACTCTCAGTATGATATCTGAGGCATTTCTAAGAAACTTCATTTTCCAACCATAAGAAACAAATTTACATCACCATTGGAACTAGATTATTTCCAAGATCTTTCTCAGAACCAAGAAAAGAAGAACCATTTTCTCTTAAAGATGAAGAAACCAGGGTCTACAAGGCCAGGTGATTTGTCCAGAGACACACAGAAAGTGTGTCTAGAACCAGAGTGAGAACCCACTCATAATTCAGTGCTCCTTCTATACCCCTTGGAAATAGTTCAGGATGGGGGTTGAATCTTGAACCTAGCTATTAGCTGTGTAACCTTGGAAAGATATTCAACATTTCTGTGGTCCCTCATTTGTAAAAGGACATAGAACGAGAATCCCACCTAATGCTTCTGCAAACATTCAATGAAATAAGGCATGTAGAGGACTCAGAACCTTGCTTAGCATATGTGGTAGGTTCTCAACTAATGTTAGTCGTACCATACTGTCCCCCATCCTTTCTCTGTACCTTTCGGCTACAGAACATTAGAGTCGTGATTATGCCTGTTAATCTTGACAGAGCACATCACCCAGATAGCAGATAGAACTGGTCAAGGCACAGGATGTGTCCATATAATCCACAGCATGCAACGGACAGTTGACAGTAAAGCATAGTTGAAAAACCGAATACTATAAAGTCTGGAAAAAATTCCCACCCTTAATTTCCCAGTATTTGTTTTTTCCTATATATATGGCATTGAGCAAAGGGCTTGAGAAGAGCTGACTCACCTTGGAGAAATGTCACATCCTTGCTGCATGAAGGCTCCCAAGGAGAACCACAAGCTGTTGAATATCCCAAACTCATTGGACTGGTCGCTGGTTGTCTGGTCCCGCCCTTCCTCAAACTCTTCACTGTGCCATTCGTAGGGGCTGAAGCGGCTGACCAGGAAAAGGACAACACTCACTCCAATGTAGGCGAAAACAATACACATCCAAATCTCATAAGCCAAAGGATCCAGGAAGGAGAAGACCCCTGGCTTGGACTTCTGTGGCTTTTTTATCATGATGGAGATCCCCAAACTCATAAATGGTTTGGAGAAATCTATCACCTCTTCCCGGACCAAGGTGATAGTTAAAGGGGCCACGGCCACATCTGCTCTCTGCAAAAAAAAAAAAAAAAAAACGAAAAAAAAACGCCCTTCAGTTCAGCAGCTCTCTGTTCTCTTATTTTTCTCTTTACTGTGAATATTCTTTTGTTATCTTAAAGGATGTGAGAGTTGGAAAGAACCTTAGAAGTCCAAACCCTCCTACTCTCTATAAAATATTTATGGTAAATGGATGATCAGCTCAATATCTCACAGGAGAGATTATCCCATTCTTTGACACTTCTAATTGTTAGGGGAGTCTTCCTCACCTTATGGAAGGGGGCTGTCATAATATCTGTTAGTTTTTGCCTCTGCCCAGCAGCCATGCCTTCTTCCTCTGGAAGAAGAACTACTCCTGCCCCGCTCTCAGTCCTCCTGGTTCAAATGGGACTGATCGCCCTGGTTATGAGGTGAAGCATATCACCCAGGTCTGGCCATCGGTGTACACTACTCCCCTGGCCAGAATGGTTCATTCAAGGATGGCACAGGACCCAAGTCTCTTTAATGAGCATGAACCCTGAAAGTCAGAGTGAGAGATGATCCATGATGAAATAATTTGAGTCACCCTTAATTCAGGGCTTACCCTGGACTCCCTAGTATCATCTGTCAATATACTCTTTTGTTTGTCCTCAGGAACATGATCCAGTCAGTCTGTTTGCTTAAGCCAGTTTGAGTTGGGCTTCTTTTACCTGCAACCAAGACAGCCCTGGCTAACAAGGTAGTGAAGGCAAATTTAACTCAGTAAACATTTACTGGGCGCTTATTATGCGTAAGCCCTAGGCGGGAAGGGAAGCTGTGGTCTCTACACTCAGGGAATTACGAACTAGTAGGAGAGATTGGTACATACACACAAAATTTTCCAGTCTATAGACTGGAGACATGCTGTCTAAGAGATACAGAATGCTACAGGAGGTCAGGAAGGAATTAATTCTGGCTGGGCAGATCAGGAGCCGCGCCATCAGAGAGGTGACATATAAATTGGCACTGAAGTGAGAGTAGGATTTCAACAGGTTGCTCGGGTACAGAATACATTCCCAGAGAAGGGAATCATGTGAGGAAAGTAGTTTCTCTCTGGCAGAGAGAAAGTAAAGTAGTATCACACAATTTTTTTTTTTCAAGGAGACTGCTAAGAAGTGCACAAATAACTCAGTTTTAAAAATTCATGTAGATAAACATAAAATGGTTGCAAGAAATGTTCATCTCTGTGCATCCAGCATGTGGAATCACCAGCCTTGTTCTTCTGTCTTTCCTACCTCTGCCTAATGGCAGAAGCACTGGCATCTCTGCTATAAAATCCACTGCTCTCTTGGCCTGAGATCAAGAGATCCTGGAAACCTAACACGGTTCCATGGACAGATGCCACGACATTCATTTTTGAAATGAGAGGCATGTCTGTGCAAGTCTGTTGGAGGCGGATGGCTTTCTCTTACGATGCTGCGTAACAGTCCAGATGTGAGGCTGGGAACTGTGCAGACTCCGGCCCCGCCCAGCTGCCGGCTGGTGTTGCTTAGGAAAGATTTCCTCTGGTTACTCTCATTGGCTGGGATTTTTGAGAAGGCATTTTACGTGGAATAAAAAGCCTGGCTTTAGAATGACTTAAGTTTCTCACTTACAGAAGGAAACTTTCTGTAAAGCAATGTGGGATTGAATATGTATTTCATAGTAATTCTTTTTTTTTCCCTAACACCCATTGCATAAATCTTGATACTTTTTACAAACACAGGCCATTGCCAGGAAGAAGATATCTCTTCTTTCCTCTGTAACCTAACGTAGGTAGAAAAGGAATGGGGCAGAAAAGTCATGGAAATGACTTAGAGGGAATGACCACAAGTTACCCAAAAGGGGTGGATGTCGAGCTTCTAAAGTGGTAAAGGGAATTGAATGGATATGTCTGATGCCTCCGGATGTGAGTTAATAAAAGGGACTGTGAACTGGAAAAAAAGTCACAAAACCACATGATCTCATTGCTTAGTTCATTTAGCAGTTCCAAGATTTATTCCATGGAACATTATTTTTAGAAGGATGTTAATAAGTATAACATGAAAATAAACACAAATGTAAACAGACTACTTTGAGGCAGGACTTCTCAGAACCTTTAAAAGACCACTCTGCACTGAGAATTTCCAAGAGGGGTAAGTAGATATAGTGTTTCCAAAATTCTTTGGCCATGGACCCCTGAGGGTCTTCAAAAGGCACCCATATGCATAGGAGACACACACAGTGGGAGATGCTTAAGTTCAGTGACCTCATTTTGCAGATAGGAAACCCAGGTCCAGAGAGGAAAGGTGGTTTGTGCAAAGCAGCAGTGTTTTCAGCTTGTTTGATGTTGACTGAGAGGTCTCAGGAGTTGATTTCCAGCACCTGAGGAAGTTACTGGACCTCTGCAGGATCAGTCAAGGGCAATGCTCATCTGGGCAAGTAGACCTGGCCGCTTTGCTTTGTGCCTCACTGACCACGTGCCCTCGAGTGAGATGGTTGTCCTTTTGGATGTCAATTTCCTCTTTAGAAAAAGAGGCATCATAATTTTTGCTTTATCTGTTGGAGAGCAGTGTTTTGTGAGAGTCAAAAGAATTCAAATACGTGAGAGTACTGTGACCCGTGGGCATTTCACAGGTGCTCAAAATTATTTTCTTAAACAGATGTCTTGTGACAGTGATTCTCAAACTTGAGTGTGCAGCACATCCAAAGCACCTCGGGTTTTTTTTAAAACCACAGATGGCAGAATTTCTAGATCACTGGGTCTGGAGAGACCTGAGAATGTGCATTTCTAACAAGTTCCCAGGTGATGCTGCTGCCTCCAGACTTTGAGAACTACTGACCCAGGAGGTCCCCAAACAAAATACATCTGGAAAAAATCTTGGGTAAAGAGTAAACCATGTTGATGCAGTAGGTAAAAGCAAAAATTGAAGAAAATTATCAGGGATGGAGATTCACTCTGAGCCAGGCACTGTTTAGGGGAATACTCCCCACTCCAGCCCTGGGATAAAGGATTCAGGGGTAACCCTTGGAGGAGGTCAGTGGCTCGCAGGAGTCATGTATCATGTAGCCAGTAAGCTGGCAGAGTAAGAATTCAAATCCAGGTGTCTGTCTCCCAAGTTCACTCTTTCTGCTTCATTAAGACAAAGAACGGGCAGGAAAGTCACTGAGAATCAGGCACAAAGCCATACCCATGCAAGAAGCAGAAATTTCATTTGCAGCCTGTGGCATCTGAGAATGCAGACACTGTTGCTATTCTCATCACTAGTTAATAGTGGCCTTAGGGTCCAGTGCTCAGATGGTGTGATTTCTACAGAGGTGGTATGTCCCAGCATGCAGTATAAGAGCCAGGGCTGCATGTCCCGACTCTGCTCTGTATCCTTTGCCAAACTGCCTAATCTCCCTGGGTCTCAGTGTCCTCATCTATAAAATGTGGAAAATAATCATATCTGCCTTCTGGGGTTGTTATGAGGAGTAAGTGAAATAATGTGGGTATTTAGCATAGTGCCTGCAATATACTACGTGCTGAAATGCCACTATTATAATTGTTGCTAAGAGCAAAAGGTAGCAAAAGGAAGGTGAGAGACACCCTGATTGATTTAGCCTATTTAACAGGCACAGAAGGAAGAGATTTGGAGGCCTCCGAATGAATTTTTCTGATCTTGCTGGTCGTTTGTGGCTGAGAGATGCTTTCCCCAAACCCCTCCATTCTTCCTTGGTTGGTGGGGGGGCAGAAAAAGAAAGCCAAACTGAAAATCAAGAGAGGGCATCCATTTGGGCCCATCATGGAGTTTTCAGAATACAGTTTTTACTGGGCAGAGAGGGACAGGCCTTGTGGAGGTGAGGGGAAGGGGAGGGCTGGCAGCTGAGGCATCCAGAGGCAATTTTGGTTTGTCACTGATGAGCCAGTGACCCATGACTAATGGCTGGCTACTGGGGGGCTTGCCCTTAGGATAATCATATCATTGTCCTGCTCAGATCATAGGCCTTTTCTAAGGGAACATGGGGTGAAGGTAAAGATGAATGTTGGTGGAGGTGAAAAGTTCACAGTAGTTGCCATGGGGATGACCTTAAGAGCTTGGTGGAGGTTCCCATGGAAACCAACCTCAAGATGCAGCATTAATCACCCAGATCTCTATCTTTCACCCGTGAAGCTTCCCAAAGGTGAGAGGCAGTAGAGGAGGAGAGAGGGTAGAAGCATGTCCCCCTTCTCAACTCATGAACCATCTTCCCAGGTCATCTCAAAAGCCACCGTCCTAGAAAGGATTTTCTTTGTTCCATTTCTTTCTTCTTTGAATTCCCTTTGTATGGCTCTCATGGCCATCATGACTCCTATTGCCTTGATCTGAGACAATGAGATTTTAAAACCTCCTAAATGGTTGCTTCATCCTGACCAGAGCTCAACACCGGCTTGGGGCTCGGCATATGCTTCTGTTCAGAAACCCAGCCTGGAGTCTTTGATTTCTATGAGTGAAGCTGTGGTGGTCTCTTTCCTGCATGTGGTGGCAGGATTCTTCTTCCATTGCCTTTTGTTGTTCCTCTACTCAGGTATCTTCATGATCTTCCAGTGCCCACTGAATCAATCCACACTCTTTCCCTTGTCATTTCTTACTCAGACTTATCCCTGACTACTCATCCCAAGCCCTCTACAAAAATCATCAGTGTTTTCTCATTCTCCTTTCACACCTTACTTATTTCCATCACCATTCCATAGTTTATACTTTAGAAATTCTTGGGCTGCCTTTCTCTCTATTTGAATATGGCCATGTTCAAGTTCTACATCTTTCTTGAGGGCTAGACACACTCATATTAGCCTTTTGCCTGAACCTTGATTCCCTGCTGTTTTACCATTCTCTCATTGTCTTTTCTACCCCATAAGATGTTAAGATCCTTGGGGACAGGGATCAGATCTTTTACTTCTCAATGATTCCTTAAACACTTAAAACAATTCAGGGCATTCAGTGGCTTCTCCAAAATGCTTCAGTTTATTGAAGATTTTATAGCAATTGTGTGTGGTCTTATTTCAAGTATGGTGAATGGAGTAGACCAATCCCTGTTCACAGATAACTGTTATATAAGGCAGGGTAAGCCATAAAAGAAGCAGAAGCTAAATTCTACAAGGAAGGCAACAACAGTTAAAAAGGGTTCTCCCCATACCTGTTACGGGGAGAACGAAATGACATCTTGGAAAAAGTAGTATTTGATACAGGTTTGGGGGGAAGGGTAAGATTTTTAGAGGTGCAGAATGGAAGGGGACTAGAGAACAGAGTGACTCAGGGTGGTTTGGCTGAAATGGAAGGTGCTAGAAAGGGCAAGTAACTAGAACGTTTGGTTGTATCCAGGCTACCCCCAACACCAGGGAAGAAATTCATATTGAGGGAGACATAAGTGACTGAGCAGGGAAGTAACAACTCAGCGGTCTGCCTCGAGAAAACTGATCTTGAAGCTAAACTATCACCTGTATTGGATGATGATCAACTGAAGTCACAAGACTGAGCTGAGTTTGGCTGAAGGAGCTGGGACCAGGAAACTGAACAAAAAATGTCTTAAGATATGGGATTTTTGGACTCCTCATCTTTTCGGCATCAGTAATACTAAATTATGGGGTCTAATAGGCATCTACGGGCAGGGCCAGCCAACCACCAAATGATTTCCTGTCAACCTCTCTGCCTTCTCTTGCAATTGCCCACCCTGTAGGGAACTTACTCCATAGACCAGCTCTCCCACCATGCCATTCCAAGCCTTTGTGTCAGGGTCGCGGGCTCCATATTTCCCATCACTGACGATCTCAAGACGGTAGGAGTAGCCCACATGCTTGGCAATCTCTGCTGCCAGCTCTACACAGTAGCCCTCGTAGCGGTCATTGCCTTCAAACTGGTTGGCATTCTTCTTAAGCATCACATAAGGATCTTCCTGGTGGAGAAATGGGAGACAGAGAATGTGGGTTTTGGGTTCACTCTTGCGGAGGGAGGCCTTTGGCGTGGTGGAGGAGAATGTCTCCAACATTGCTAAACTTTGGGGAAGTCTCTCTGGCCCCTAAATCCACTTCCTGCATTTCTGCTCCCCCCATTACAAAACTTCTTGGGTTAAGGAAGCAAACTATTAAAATAGAATGTTTCACTGAGACGCCATGCCTAGCTTTTCAAGTTGTTCCAGGAGCTCTTGTATTTTTTGGAGGTGTTGGGGGAATAACCCTTAAATAGGCTCCAACTGTCTCATCACTGAAAATCATAGCAGCTTTACTTATACTCACTTGAGGTGTTGGACTTTAGGGAACTTGCTTTGAAAATGGCTTCTACTAAGGAAGGGTAGAGTCAGAACCACTACAATTTAGTCTCACCCTTATGTTTTATATACATTGGAAACTATGGCTCAAAGGAGGGTAAGTGACTTACTTATCCAAGAGCACAAAGTGAAATCATGGCAGAGCCAGAGAGCAAAAGTCCCTCTGACTTTCAGGATATTCCTTTTTTACTTCCTCTTTCTACCGACCACACAGTTTAGGCAAGAAGAATGACCAGCTTTCACTCCTGAGAAAACCTTTGTGTTGGTCTATCTCACATCCCAGGTAACCTCCATGAAGGACTGAGTACTCACTAGGATTGTAGTGACGATGTACGTTCTATTCTGGACACTTGAGTTATCCCCCCCGGCTTGAGCATCCGTGGCTGCAGGGACAAACTTATCATCTTCATTCCAGTAACCAATCTGTTAAAGAGAGGAAGGTGGTGACATAAGGTGATCCAGGCTCCTCAGGAATGGCCCACTCTGGGTCCCCCAGCCAACACCAGACAGGAAATCAAGGAGCTGAGCATCACACCAGCAATCCTGGACACACCAGGCTCTGAAGTATTGGTAGATATAAACAACAAGAGACAAGATGCTCTCTAGGTCCTCCCACCGCGCCCCCCCCCAATGAAAATCCTCCTCATGATGCGTAAGCCTGAAAATTGCCTCTTAAGAGGCGAGGGTTTAACTGTTGATGCAGCTAAATTGTTATGTACAATGAAAGTCAGGGCCATAGAGATTTAATTCCCTGCAGTTGTTCACAAGGCCAAACCCCTCCTTCTCCCATGCCTAGTAACCCTTCTCTTCCTGAGCTCATTCTGAAGTGTAGTTGGAATCATATGATTGAAACCTTACATTCTTTTTGTTTCCTTGTTAGGTTAACTGTGTTTTTCCATCTGGATTTAACTTTCTAGGTGATGGTTATTTTATCCTTTATTTATTTCTCTTATTTCCAATTTTTGACCTATTATAATACTGAGAATATAGTCGTGCCTGCAAACACTGATTGACAACATTACTTTTTTAAAAAAAATTAGTAGTTATTTATACTGACTCATTTTCCAAGGTCTTTTAGCAAATACTTATTGGATCCCTATTGTGTGTAAGACTCCGAGCTAAAACATTGGTGGTATCGTGGCAGGGTTGAGAAAGATACAGAGAAGTCTCGGAGATGGTCCTTGCTCTGAGGATCCCTCCAGTCTCTTTGGAAAGACAGGACACACACATGCACGTGGCCCCAGAAGTGACAAGTGAGTGGCTCAGGTAGCTTGAGCCTAAGGAGTTTGGAGAAGCAGAAGCCAGGTATGGAACCTATGCTGGGAAAAAGGCAGCAGGAGGATGTGAGGCTTAAGTCACGAGGGATGGAAAGGTTGAGCCCAAACCTGTCAGGTCGGAGAGAAGATAAGCCAAGATGGGAAGGCGGGAATCTGCCCAGATATGTAAGTTCAGTGGGTCCTGAGTGGAGGATAGGGTTAGTCCAAGAGGGCAGTGGGCGCTTGGTTCTAGGTAGCAGAGGGATTGGAAGGCCAGGCTAAGTGGTGTAGACTTTATTGTGAAGGCAACAGGGAGTCATGGAAGGTTTGGGAAGAGCAGAATGGTGTGGCTAATACACACACACACACACTCCACATACACCCCTATCTCTATCTATCTTTTATTTTATTTTATTTTTTGGCTGTGTTTGGTCTTTGTTGCTACACACGAGCTTTCTCTAGTTGCGGTGCATGGGCTTATTGCAGTGGCTTCTCTTGTTGTGGAGCATGGGCTCTAGGTGCACTAGTTTCAGTAGTTGTGGCATGTGGGCTCAGTAGTTGTGGCTCGCGGGCTCTAGAGCACGGGCTTAGTAGTTGTGGCTCACAGGCTTTGTTGCTCCACGGCATGTGGGGTCTTCCCGGACCAGGGATCAAACCCATGTCCCCTGCATTGGCAGGTGGATTCTTAATCACTGTGCCACCAGGGAAGTGCCTGTCTTTATATATCTTTAGACCATTGTGTTTTGTTTTGTGGTCATTCCGCTGGCTGTAGTTGTAAAGGGCAAACAGGAAGGAGAACTGAAGTGCATGTGCAGAGGGAGGAGCAGGTCTCCTAAGTCAGCCCAGGTTCACAAAATCTAAGGCACATGCCAGTGGTCCACTCAAATGTCACCTTCACCTTGATGTCTTTCCCAGTCCCCCTCAGTTAGAAAGAAACAATTCTCCCTGCCATTTCACTGCCATTAACAACAATAGTAATAATTGCCAACATTGATCATGTTCTTGCTCTGTCAGAGGCTGTGTTTGATAGTTTTTGTGCCAGTTCATCTGGCTTAGAAGAGTTTGTTAACTTGCAAGGTGATGGTGGCGATGCAGCTGAGAAGAGGCTGAGCTCAGCCTGGAATGGTGGTCATCTGTCTCCAGGGGCAGCTTTTCATCATGATGCTTTTCTTTCTGAGAGGGGACTTAGCCCTGGGCTGGGAATCATATTAGCTGACAGTTATTGAGTGCTTTTTGTGTTTTAGGCACTCTTCTAAGTGTTTTTTATGTTTTAACTTCTCTCATCCACACAAAAACCTATGAGGTGGGTAATCATTTATCACTCCTATTTTAAATGTGAAGAAACTGAGATGTAGGGGAAGTGGAGTAACTTTCCCAAGGCCGCAGGAGAGTCGTGGAGCCAGGATCGGAGCCAGGCAGGCTGATTGCAGGGCTGTGTCCTTCTGTGTTCCGCTAGGCTGCCAGCTGGCCCTGAGCGCCTCGTGTTGGTTCCCATTGGCCCCGTGGTCTAGCTATTGGCATGTCTGTCCCCATCTCTCCACGATGCTGTGGGCTTCTCAGGGACAAAGCTAGAGGTCTCTTCGTTCTAGGACCCCTTTCTTAGGGCCACAGATTGTACCACAGAGAAGCAGCTCAGGAAAGGTTTGTTGAGAGAATGAGTGCATCCAACATGGAGACAGTGGATCCTGTTCATGCTGAGACAGTTCAGAGGCCTGAAGGGGGTTAGGGGGAGCTGTCTCTCAGGACACTGGGTCAAGATTTTCCCTCATGCTGGCATGGGTACCATGTTGCCTGTGTGGGGTACTTTCAGTCAGCCTGGAAGGGGACATGTCTCTCTAGTGACACAGAACCAGAAACTTAGATTTCCAGAATATCAGATCCAAAAGAGGCCTGAAGAATCATTTCCTCCAACCTCTTCCTTTTTTACAGAGAGGGAAACAGAAGTTCAGAGACTAGGGGACTTGCTCAAAACCAGAATGTAGTCCTGCCTCCCCCATTTTGCTAGGCCAGTGTTCCATGGGACCCTAGGGCATCTGTAAAGGCCCTTCACCACTTTCATGGGAGGTGAGGGGTCAGAGAAGAGGGAGAAAGCCCTGGGTTCCTCACCCTTGCTTCAATAGTCAGTTCTGCTTTTAATCTATTTCACGCTTTGAGATTCCCCTTAAGAGTTCATTTTTACAAGGAGTCCGTTCGTTGAAAAATAACTCTTTAAAACCATTATTGTAGCATATCGTGGGGCGAGTTTAAAAAAAGAATTTCCAAACTACTTTCCTAACACTTAACTGTATTTTGCTCCTCACCTATGCGAATAGCACAGGCAGGCTCGGGATTATTTTCTCTGTTTTATAGAAAAAAAAAACTGAGGCTTGGGAAGATCAGATGATCTACCTTATATAGATTAAACAGCAGATTAGTGGCAGGGCATAGGAGCCAGGTCATGGACTTCAAAGGTAAAATTATTGAATATAATCAATATACACTTGGTAGACGATCAAGCAAAGGTAATTGCCATTTTCTTTCCCCCTGTAGTTGATGCTATGGTGTTTTCATGCCCTTCTCTTTCCCTTCCTCCTCCTTTTTCTTCCTTCCCTCCCTTCTTTCCTTTCTTCCTTCTCCCTCTTCAGGATTAGTCACAGGTTTAGTTGTTCTTAGTTGTTCAAACTCAACAACCATCAGCCTTGAGGAAGTTGCCTTCTTTGACATGCAACCAAGATCTCTAAAATCTATTGTGTTTTCATAGGTAGTATTTTTAAAAGTGATGGCTTGATGGTCCAGAGATTGGTCTCTGGCATCAGACAGACCTGTTTTAAAAGGTAGACTTTTCTTATTAGTAATTGTATGACCTTGGGCCAGTTACTTGACCTCAGTGGGCCTCAGTCCCGCCTCTGTAGAATGGATACAACAAGAGTACCTGTCTCGCAGGGCTGCTGTGGGAACCAAATGCGTTAATGCATGGACAACAGTATGCATAGTGCGTGGTTCATATTAAGTTGCCAGTAAACTAAAAAATGATATCCAGTAGGGTAATGCCTGATTGAAGGCTAACAGGCTTCTATACTGCAGTACATTTCAGTTTCACTTTGCTATTGAACATTGTCATTGTCAATCTCCAAAAGAAGTGTATATTATGGAGTGTTTCTCAAACTCATTTGACAGCGTAACCCTCTTTACATGCAGAATGTCCTAGGATAAATGGTGCAAAACGCACAAAGCACACCTCCAAAATATCAAGTTATTTGATCAAAGAGAGGGGAATAAAAGCAAGATAAATCTGTACAGACCAGATTTATATGGCTTAGAAAGAGATTTTAATTTTTAAGAATAGGGATCCTTCAGAGCTAGTATTATAGCACTAGTGTTAAATTGGTATCTATAAAAATTATTGTCTAGCTTGGCTTATATCAAAAGCTAGAGGAACAGTTAAATGTTGTAAACAAGCTTATTTTATTCCTAACCCTTTTGTAGGGAAATAAAAACTATTGCCAGTCAGAAGAGCAGGGTGATGCCAAAACCCAGCTTGCCCCTCATGTAAGCTAGCAGGCTGAGAAATCTCGTTCCACATTTTGATGAAAAGAAAGCTGGCAAAGATTTTTGAAGGGACATTGCACTTCAGAGATGAGAGCAAATTTCCCTTTCTTAGAGAAATGGGCTGGATTATTATACAGCCCTTTGATTCTCTACTGAGGATACGTAGGAACTTTGATTCTATCTCAAAGTAAATCAGAGCTAGTAGTTTGGTAAAAATTGGGGCCCACCGTTCAGGAGAGGATTTAAACAATTCTGACAGTGAGAGGTCTTCTCTTGGGGCCAGTTATAATTTTTGATCTCCTGTTTTCCATCTACCTCTAAAGATTTTTTGAATATAGGAAATGAGTCTAGATGATAGATTAGATTTTTTTAAGTAAATGAAGTCTAAAAAGGAGATGATCATTGAACAGTAAATTCAATTGATTTACCTTGCATCGTCATCAAATCAAATTTACATATTTTTAGCTCTAAGCTTCCTCTGAAGACACAGCCCCTGACCTCCAAAAATGAGATCCATTATAATAAATTTTTAAAAAGGAAGATGTCTCTTGTGGCAAAGACAACCTGATGACCCCCAAGGATTCTTGTTCGCCTTCCATAGCATACAGGTATGGTGGGAAGTAGCTACCTGGACAGCAGTTGCATTTCCCAGCCTTCCATATGTCTAGGTGGGCCAGGTGATTGGGTTGGCCAGTGGAATGCAGCAGAAGTGATGCACATCTCTCCTAGCCTGACTCCCCCAAATCTCCAGCACAGTTTGTAATATCTTTCTTCCTCACCTGTTAGCTGGCTGTTGATAGCCAGGAAGACCCAAACAGACAGTGGAGCCTCCATAAGCCTGAGTCTTAATCACAGCCCCCAGCCCCCATACTCATCACTGGGTGAACAAGAGTGAGACCTTTGTTGCATTAAACAGCTGAGATTTTAAAGTTTATCTGTTACTGCGCCTAGGGTTATCTTAACTAACACACTTAAAGAATTTGAACTTCTGTGTGTTCACTTTATCTGAGTTCTGCTTGAGGTGTATTTTTTTTTTTTTTTTTTTTTTTTTTTTTTGCGGTACCCGTGCCTCTCACCGCTGTGGCTTCTCCCGTTGCGGAGCACAGGCTCCAGACGCGCAGGCTCAGCGGCCATGGCTCACGGGCCCAGCCGCTCCGCGGCATGTGGGATCTTCCCAGACCGGGGCACGAACCCGTGTCCCCTGCATCGGCAGGCGGACTCTCGACCACTGTGCCACCAGGGAAGCCCTTGAGGTGTTTTTAAATTAAATTTGCCAGCAATTTTTTTTTTTTCTTAGTTGCTGGCAGATCTATGGAAATATGGGCCAGAGTAGTATGCTCCCTGGTTGCCCAGCAACATTCAATACACTACCCACTCATTTAATGAACAACCACTTATTTGCATGTGCTTACTATGCGTCAATATATTGTAGGCACTGAGGATACAGTAAATAACAGAACCACCTCCTTGTGTTTAGAGAGCTGACATTTTAGGGACAAGGAGGTGGAGAAGAAGGGAAGAAAGACAATATATATCCAGACCAGGGGTCATCAAACTTTAAAGAGCCAGACTGCAAATATTTTAGGCTTTGCAGGTCATACAATCTCTGTAGCCACTACTCATGTCTGCTGTCATAGTGCGGACGCAGCTATAGACGATACCTAAACAAATGAGTTTGGCTGTATTCCAGAAAAAGAAAAAAAACTCTATTTATGGACCCTGAAATTGTAATCTCATATAATTTTCACATATCATGAAGTAGTCATCTTTTGATTTATTTCAACCATTGCCAAATGTAAAAATCATTAGCTCATGGGCTGTACAAAAACAGGCATTTGGCTGAATTTGGCCTGCAGGCTGAAGTTTACCGACCTCAGTAGAGATCAGTAAACCAACAAGAATATATCAGAAGGGGTAAGCACTGTGAAAAATTGGGACAATGGGTTTGTGCTGGGTGGATGGGGGTCACTTTAGATAGCTTGGTCAGGGATGGCCTCTCCGAAGTGACTTTGCTTGGGCCAGACTTGAGTGACAAGGGGAGACACTGCATATGAAACTACAGTGATTGAGAGTGTCGGGTAAAGGAACAGAAAGATGCTAGGGTAGCTGTGGAGTTATGAGCCCGAGAGGGAGGAGCAAGTGCTGATGTCAGAGGGTTGGAGCGTCTGGGGTTCTGAAGGTCAAGACAAGAAGTTCTATTTTACCTGCAGTAGGAAGCCAGTCAAAAGCTTTAGGCAGAGAAGCAATATAACCTGAGGTATGTTTGAAAATTATCATCCTGGCTCTTGTGTTGGGAAAATGGCCTTCTCGAGGGGCAAGAACATGGCCAGCAGAACTAGTGACGGGTGAGGAGGCTCCTGAGTGAGTCAGGCAGGTGTGGAAGGTGGCTTGGGCTCTGGGGTCAGCAGTGGAAATGGAGAGAAGTGGTTGGATTGAAGCTCTGTCTTAGAGCTCCACCAGGTCTCAGTATGTCCAAAGTTGGGTGGCAACAGGATTTAAAGAAAAAACTTCCAAAGGACATCTGGACTGGAGAGCTGTGCATTGACATCAGTAGGAGTTTGTGTCACTGTCTTCCCTGCCCAGTCTTTCCTTTCCAGTTATACTTGGGTCAGAACTGGGGATGACAAACTTGGGGCATGGTAGCGGGATACATATCAAGCTGAAATGAGACTTGGCCATTTCAAGTCCAAAATTAGCTACAGGACCAGTAGTGATAAGCAGAGATGGTTAGATCAGCAATGATGGTCCCTTCATGAAAGACCTTGGAGAATTTTCCTACACATCTCTCTTGGCAGCCAGTTACCAGAATTTGTGATCCTACTTGAATTTGACAAGGTACTTTATTTGGATAGGGGTCCCTAAATCAGCACCCCATGGTGAAGTGGAGTCTCTGAATGGGATTTCCCAAGGATTTAGCTTTAGTGGAGCCAGTGCCCATTCTGGCATTTGAAGATCCTAGGCATTTGATGGATGTATGTGTAGAGCACACACATTTCAGTAGGATGTCAAAATGGACCCAGATAACTTGAGGGTGTGTTGGCAGATCGGTGGCCAGGATATGTGCCTAAAGATCAGGAGAGAGTCCTCAAGGCCCCCCCGTCAAGCAGCAGTAGCCCCTCTATTACCTACACCAGGTAAGGCCAGGCACTGCTCACTGAAACCAGCACAACGAGGTCACTGTGAATCTGAGAAATTACTTTGTTAGGAGGCTGATTGAGTAAAAGGCCTGAAGCCACAGATGTGGAGGAATTGATTGTCCTCAAGTCAGATTCCCCGTAAACAAAGGATGCTTAAGCCCACATTCTAGGAAAGGATTTAGTCAATGGAAAGTAAGTTGAAAAACAGCCCCAGGATCTGAAAAATAAAGCACAATGATTTGCTTGTGGATTTTAAGGTTACTCTGTAATTTCTATTTGCTGATTTATCCATTCCATGGGCTTGCACAGCCTGACTCACTCAAAATCAAGGCTGACATAAAAATCCCTGTGGCCTAAAGAAGGCAGTTTGAAACAAACAAACCAAACATGGGCTGAATGTCCACTCCATGCCAGGGGCTACTTTTGGGAATCCCTTGATACAGGCAAGTGGGTAGCAGACATTGTTTCATTCAGTGCTGATGGCAACCCTGTGAGGTAAAGGGCATTATTCCCCATTTGAAGATGATGTAACTGAGGTCCAAGGAGGCTAAGTTGTTCAAGGTCACGTGCCTAGTAAAGAGTAAGGCAGAGACTTAATTCGGGTCGTGTCTGTCTCCAAATCCTGAGCTTATAACCATTCTGCCAGTGTATCTCACCAAACCACCCAGAACATCATGGACCTCCACAGGTTGGGAATAGAAAGCATGAGCAGAGCTGTTCTGTAGAACTTGCTGGGATGATGGAAATGATCTGTTGAATACATCTGTGCTGTCTAGTATGGCAGCCACTAGCCACCTGCGGCTACTGAGCACTTGACATGTGGCTAGTGCAACTGAGGGACTTTTAAGTTTTAATTATTTAGAATTAAAGTTAAATGGCCATCCATGGCTAGTGGCATCTGTATTTGACAGCACAGGCATAGAGAGCATCAAGTTTGAGAGATGAAGACCCAGTCTTCAATGTGCCAGGCACAGCCCTCAGAACTTCTGCACCCGTTAGATCATTTAATCCTCTCAGTGAGCCTATGAGATTGGCATTGTTATGGTGACCCCCACTTAAGGCACAAAGAACCTGATTTATTTGTCCAGAATCACAGGCTGGTAAGTGGTGATGCCAGGATTGAGTCCCAGGATTCCAGAGCTAATACTCTGATCCATGACACCCTACTAGTTTATACCATGTGTGCAATGCCTCTTACCCATTACGCTGTGCCACCCCAAGGAACTAGGAATGTGATGAAGGCCATGGACAGTAAAATAGAGGCTGCCACGAGGCATAACAAGGGAGCCTAGGGAAGGCTTCCCTGAGGAGTAACATTTTCTCTGAGTGTTGAAGGCTGAGGAGGAATTGGCCAGGCAAAAGAAGGGGATGGGGTAAGGGGAGTCCTAGGCAGAGGGGACACGTTTGAAGGCTGGGAGGTGAGAAAGAACATAGTGTATTCCTGGAAGTGAAAGTTGATCAGAATGACTGGAGTGGAAGGAGGAAGGAAGTGAGTGTCAGGGGTCAAGGTCAGAGAAATTGGCAGAGGCCAGAGCACACGGAGTGTGGTAGAATTCTGAATGTTTTCTCCAAGGACTTGAGTGTTGTTCCAAAATGTTTAATATGCATACATATTATACATACGTACATATACACAAACTAAATTTCACTTATACTTCTATGTGGAAAGTAGAGGGGATACGACCAAGTGTGGATCAGGACAAGGTGGTTCACTTCCTCAATAAATCATCATTCTCAAGTTCTTACTTTGGAATCCTATAGGAGCAGCAGGGGCATTTTATACACATCTATTGCTTTATATTTTCACAGTAATTTCCCATCCCTTGGATCTTCACAAGCACCCCAAGACAAAGCTAGAGAGTTTTTTCATCTCCATTTAATCTCCTCGATTCTCAGAGGAAGGAACTGACTTGCCCCAAGTCCCAGCTGGTTAGTGGCAGAGCTGAGGCTAGAATCCTCATTGCCTGCATCTCTTCTAAGAGATCCAGTCCAGGAAAGTGGGCTTCCAAGGCCCTCAGCTCTGGCCTGAGCCTCTGCTCAGCCCTCTCCTCCCCGAGGAACTGAAGCAAAGGGACCTTTACCTTTCGGATGCCGTCGTGCTTCATTTCGATCACATGGAGGGTGTAGTTGGTCCGGCGTCCTTTCTCATTAAATTGCACATTTCCTGTCAAGCCTTCAAACCGCACCTGGAAAAGAAAGCCAGGTGGTGACCAGTGAACCCTGAAGTTGCGCTTCATGTTTGTTCATCGGTTTGCTTTTTCTGCTGAAGTGAAAGTCCAGAACCTGAGGAAGTTACATGGGATGAGGTCTTGGAGTAGCATCAATACTAAACACCTCTCTACTCCTTTGCCTGTAGCAGTCATCACTGTTAGAGTACAGTTCTCTTGCCTACTAAACTGAAATTCATCCTGAAAACTTTTTCACCCATTGCTTTAGGCAAACACTACCAGTGGATCAAAGTAGATCCTAATAGGAAATCTCTGTGCCGTCCTCAGTCAAACACCCCCATCAGGACTACCACTGTGAGAAAGACCACTCCTCAGGTGCACACCTTCAGATGTAGAAACTGAAGGAGACCTGCAAAGGAAGATGGTGTGCCATCCCTGGTGAGTCAGGAGAAGACCCAGGACCAAGAGCTGGCCTTGTGATGCCTTGGGCTATGCCTCAGTATGGCTTCTTAGTTCCTCTGTGAGTCCAGGGATTACAATACTTGGGAGCCTAAAGACCTAGAATTGGGAGACCTGGATTTTACCCCAACTTTCCTTTGAACAGCCAAGTGACTTTGGGCAATTTGCCTCTCTAAGTCTCAAACTTCCTGCCCCATCTACCTTAAATGACACAGCAAATGTGAAAGTGCTGTGCAAACTGTAAAGCACCTGAGGAGATTCTTTATAAGACCAGAGCCTTTCAACAGGTCTCAGCTGGTGGAATCAAGATGCATATTGGAAGCCCCCAAATACGCTGCATGGGACTTCTCCACAAACGAGACAGATTAAACTTCCAAGGCTTCCTATCTCCAAGTTCATTTTAAAGGCCAGGTAGTCAACATGGGGGATCCAAGGCCTTTGGAACCAAGCCTGCTGCTCTGGAGGTGACCAGTAAAATTTATCCACCCTCAAACTGGGGATGAGTCTAGCTGTGTATCATCAGCTTGAGTATAAGAAATCACATTCTCCAGTGATGATCCACCATGTGTCCTCAGATCAGTCTGGCCTAAGGCCAGTGAGATGAGCCTGTACCTGTAACCAATATGAACCCGGCCCTTTAACCCAGCATTATTTATTTCTCCCTTCTTCAAATAGCTTAAAAGGAAGCCTCACAGAGTGTTAACCATTTTCTGACAGTGAATGACCAGTCTTTCTGCCTTCAGAAGGTATAAGAATAGCTGGGGTGTGTGTGTATTTGAGATGCGGGGGTGGGAGGGAGAAAGAGAGAAAGAAGGAAAGAAAGAAGAAGGGAAGGAAGGAGAGAAAGAAAGGAAGGAAGGAAGGAAGGATGGAAGAAAGGAAGAAGGAAAGAAAGAAAGAAAAGTGTGTGTGTGTGTATATGTCTCCTCTCAGGCTGACCCTCCCATCACCTCCTGGTTTGAAGTCTCAGTGGGGAGGTTACAACAGGCCCACAGCACTGAACAAATTATATAACAAGCTCTTCACTCTCTGAGATGAAATCTGGAGAAATTCTTGCTCTGGAAAAGTCTAGGCTGGTTTTGCTTTTCAAAGAGGAAGCAAAGTACCAATCCTGCTACAAAGAATAAGAAGAGAGCAATTCCAATCCATCAGAAGCTTCACCTTCTCGCCTTGGTCATCTCTTGCCCATCTTTAGCTTCCCATTCATTGCTGTGTACCAACTTATGTGACTCATTTGGAAAAGCAGACTGGGATAGATGTGCAGATGGTTTGCAGAAACAGAAAGAAGTGTCATTAATGATTCAAATGGACATCGATTTTTGGTGCTGGTATCATGTGTAACACTAATTATCATGTCATTCGTGTCATACTAATTATCATGTCATATTCATATAGCAAATTGCATAATGTCTCTATGACTCAGTTTCCTCATTTGTTTCATGAGACCCATTAGGTTTAATTATGTCTTAAGGTTGGTTTACAGATTAGATGAGATATTTTTTGATCAATGTTTGCCCCATGGTGAGTATTCAACAAAGGCCAGCTATTATTTTTATTATTACTAATTGTGTTATTAATACTACCACCATTTTACAAGTGTTTATGAAGCATTTTCACATGTATTACTTCATCTCCATTCATAGCAACCCCCTGATATAGGTCAGTTAGAGAGAGATTAGGATCTTCACTTTCATGAGAGAAACCTAAACTCTGGAAGGTACGGTGATTTGCTCAAGACTTAGGACTTACAAGTGTCCAAGGCAGGGTTGAAATCCAGAGCTTCTGACATATTCTGGTTTCTTCACTTAGTATACCAAGTGGCCTCTCAAACAGAGGACAGTGCTACTGTCCTAGGCTCTGAGGGGTGACACAGAGATGTATAGAGCATGTGTTCTCCAGGCCTACTACTGCTATCCTCTATCCCAGTTGGGCCTTCCCCAGGCTGCACTCTGTTAATTCCTAACTATGTGTCCATGTACAAGTCACTGTGCCTATCTGTTGTTGGTTTCCTCCTCAAAGAACTGAAGTGCTTAGCATATTGTCTGGGACATAAATGTTCAATGAATAGTGTCTGTTATCTAAGTGATGGTGATGATGATGTTGTAGATAATGATTACTACTACTGCTGTGCTGTGTACAGTGGGTAAGCAGTATGGCAAAGAAGAAGATTTAACATGGAAGCCTTGGGTCTGATAAGCTGTGGTCTCACAGCAGGGGATTCTTTCAGCAGAAACGAGGGTCTTTTCACTGTCCTTTGTACATGCCTTTCTCAGTTTCCAAAAAAATCATCAGCAGCAAAGTTTTGTGACCCGAGGGCCCCTTGTGTTGCCACAGTGTTTTCACAAGATGCTGCTTATTTGATGTTCCCAGAAACCCAGTGAGTAGAAAAAGCAGAGGTTATTTCGCTGATGTTATAGATAGGATTACTGAGACTAAGAGCTACGGCACTTGGGTTCAGGATTCACAGTACATCAGGAGAGGCTTGGAGCAGCTGAAGGCTCTGACCGTCTAGTTGGAGAAGCCAAGACTTACACACCCTGAGATAAATTAAAGTGGGAAAGAAGATGTCCCAGAATTACCATTCCATGATGGCAGAGCAAGGAGGGGTCAAGAGAATGGATTAGCCCCAAACTATTTATGAGGATAGTCTGGACTCATAGAGGAATAAGCTTCTCAGAAATATATGCTATGGGCACATCTGGAAACTGCCATCCTATCCATCAGGAATGAGCCTCTGAGCCCTCATTCCCCACACCCCCACCCCCTACCCCATGCTGGGGTGACAGGGATCAGACTGAGGGAAACCTGGAGTTTCCCCTTAGTTCCTGCCTCCTGGACCTCCCATCACTGTCCTGGCACCTGCTGACTCCCCCTGTGAAAGATGGAGAATTAACCTTGGATTTCCTGTAAGTGGTATTGGGTGCCAGCTCAGAGTCTGCCACCCATGAGATGCTGAAGCATAAATTTTCTTTCCTGCTTGGTGCCCGCTGATTGCTGGTTAGTGTTTCTACTACTTGAGCCATCAACCCTGATGAATCCTCCATCCCCATCCCTAGTGGGGGCAGCGGAGATGCTCTGGGCCCGAGGCTTCTACAGCCTTTTTGTGGTGGATCTGCCGTGAGGTGGATCTGTTCTCTTGGCCTCTCCTCCTGAATGCTCACTGGGTGTGGGAAGTCAGAGCCTGTGGGCTAGATCCCAGTAGACCACATTCTGGTTATACTAGCCAAGTTAAGTCTCAGGACCCCTCTGAGCTTCCACTTGCCCACCTGAACAATGGGAAGAATAATCCTGCTCTATCTCATGCAGTTGCCCTGAGGTTCAAAGAAGCTTCTATATTATCCCTTTTTAAAAAAAAATATATTTGAGCCTTGTGACAAGCCAGTGAGGGAGGCAGTGCTAAGAGGATTATGTCCATTTAAGAGATGAGGAAATTAATGCCAGAAAAGTGGAACAATTAATCCAGGATCCCCCAGATAGTGCTTGGAGGAGTCATGGTGTGAACCCAGCTCTTCTCTTCCTACATGCTAACAGCCAAGCACAATGCCCACAAGTCCTCACTTGTACCCTCACTCTAGCCTTCTGCTGGGTATCAGGTACATCCTCACCCAGACCCTCCAAAACCCAAATCACTCTTTGTTCAAATTCACCCTTCCTTTAAGGCATGAATGACCATCCATTTCAGTTAGCTTGGGATCGTTTCAGTTTACATGTCTTGTTCTGGGATAATTGGTAATAGCTCTCCCTTTCACTCTTAAGTTTGGATGATAAATTATATGGTCACCGTATTTAAAGCCCCAGTTTCGTTCCTACAGGAAGCCTGGTAATGTCCAAATTCCTCAGTCATGGCATTCTTTTCTGACAGTCCACAGCACCAAGAGCCTGGCTGTGTTATTTAGCCCTTAATCTATACCTTTGTGGCTGTTATTTCTCAGGAGCTTGTCTTTCCTTCAACATGGGGTCTTGAGTCCTGAAAGGTATGGACTGTGTCTTACACCCCTATTGCCCAGCTCACCCCAACCTCATCCAGCAATGTGCCACGTAAACCTTCACTTCCAAGGTGCTTGGTCATTGACTGACAGATTGCAAACACAAAGGCAAGAGGGCTGATCCTTATTTAGGGTAGCGATTCTTCAACTGAGGTCCTTAGCTGGGCTTCTAAGAGTGTCTGTGGTCCCCCTTACTCCTGGTCATGCAAAAATATATGTGTGTGCATTTTCTGGGAATAAGAGTACAAAGCTTTGTTTCCCATCATATCCTCAAAGGGCTTATGACCCCCCAAATGCTAACAGCCCGACTTGGGGAGCTGGATCTTTTCTGCCAGCCAGAAGCCAACTTATGGGCACCCTCATGCCTCTTCCTTCCTGGAGCGCTGAGGAATTCCAGGATGTGGGCTCATTAACATTCTCAATGGCTCCTTGGATGTCAGGCAGGGAGCAGGCAGGCTGGTTGTCTTCACTCTGCCTCTGGGGAAACTATAGTGGGGTGCGGGGGGAGTGGGGGCATGTAGATACTACCCAAGGCCATATGCTGGTGCTGGCTGGGCCATAGCTTGTGTCTCACCTGCTGGGCCGGGCCTTCGAGGCTTCAGAGCAGAGCAGTTACGGAGACAGGGTGAGGTAGCAAGGAGATGTGGGTTGGAGTCCCACTTTTACCACTAACTGTATAATTTTGGGAAATTTAAAAAAACCTCCGTAGCTCAGTTTCTGCGTTTATAAAGCGCGGTTAATAAAACCAGCTACCTTAGAGGGTTATATTGAGGATTCAGTGAGAGCAAACATGTAAAATACATTCAGAACCTTGTGCATAGTAAGCCCTGGACGTATCATAGCTGGTATTACCATTATTTTTAGAATAATGTGCTAATTCCTTTTGGCCTAACTCACAGACATCCCAGCTCTACCACAAGCTGACCCACAGGTCACTCCCCATGTGTGACCTGAAGGCCAGTGGGCTCAGGGCAGAAGAGACTCGAGCCCCCAACCTTGGGTTCGAAGGACCGAATGTCATTGGGATTTACCCGGTCTACTGTAGGCACACTGCTCCTCCCTAGGGGCATGGCTTTTTCAAGAGATGGGTCTTGAGAGTGAGATGGTTGGACAGTGGCCATGACTGTGTGTGTAAGGCCCTGGAGCTCAGTGCGTACAAGCAAAGGCCCTGGGGCCACAGGACAGTTGTGGGACAGGAAGAAGAACGCTGGATGGGTGTCTGGTCCAGCCTGTACTGCTAAGCTGCTGTGTGACCCCGGCTGAGTCACTGCCTACTCTAGGTCAGCTGCTTCATCTATAATGTAAGGGAAAATGGGAGTCGTAATCTTTCAGGTCTCTTTCAGCAATACGTGTTTGTGATTCTGGGTGATTAACAAAGATTTGAAAGTAATCAGTTTGAACAGCTGATTTTTAGATCAGAATGTTGGTTTTATTTTTGTGTTTGTTTGGTGGCTAGTTCTCCCTGCCCTACGTCCTCACCCAATAGAGACTGAAGGGAGTTTCTTGAGGGCAGGTCTTGACTTCTCTTATTGTCCCGAGAGCTTGGCCCCAGACCAGAGCATGTAGTAGGCTCTCAGGAGCGGCTGACTGGCACACACATGTCTTGACTCAAGACAGTATAGAGATTATTACTTTTTTGACTAAGGCAACTGCCTCCTCTCAACCCCACTGAAGGCAGAAGCAGAAGCCTGAGCATGTTACAACCAGAAAGACATGGATTAGAGCATAAGAAAAAGTAAATTAGATCCTTAGAGTTCTTAAGCCAGTTGAGACCCAAGAATTTGTCTCTCTAGCTGTCTCATTGTCATGGATGAGGAAAGGGAAGGGTGTAGGAGATCTGAATGAGTATTTCAAGGTCACCCAGAGACTCAAGGGCCCAGTGGGACCTGGACCCCAGCTCTCCTGATTCAGTGCCCTTCCTGCCACCCACGTCGTCTCCAGGCTTCATCACTGTCACGATGGCATCTGGATATCCTTCCAGGGATGCCCTTAAGATGGGAGAGGCAAGGGAGCTAGAAGGGTTATGAAGCTGAGGGCAGGTCCATGGGACCTTCTGAAACTAGCTTCACATTGCAAACAGAATCTTTCTCGACTGTGGGGTCTGGAAGAGCATTTTAAATAAGCTAGAAGGCAGGCACGGCACCTTTGGCGATCATTCTGAAGCTGGTGGGTGTCTGCTCTTGCTGCCTAGCGGTTCGGGGCCACCTTGCACAGAGACAGGGGGAGGGCAGAAAGGGCTGCGGGTGGACCCATTTGCGTGTAGTCACAGGGCAGCTGCTTCACTTCATTCCAAAGGACAGAAGTATAATACATATTCCATGTGCAGGCAATTCATCCAAGCTGAAGAACAGCCTGTGATATTCCTGTCTTGTCTCTTTCTCCAGGTTGTGAAAATTGTTAGAGCTGTGTACGTGTGGTTGGAAAACAAATGGGAATAGTTGTACATTTTGCTCTACATTTCTCCCTCATTCAGAAACTCATCCCTCCTTCCCTGGGAGTCCAAATTCATCTTCTGTTGAATGGAATCTTGAAAGTAGAGCTGGTCTTATCTAGGCAACTCTTGGATGGGGAGGGCAGGTCCTGAGAGGCATTTGCACCAAAATATCTTGCTGTTGCTGGCTTGCCACTGTGTCTGATACTTGGACATTCCTTTGCAGTGAGCACTGCCCTCTTTGCCCAGTCCCCTTTGGAAACACAGCCTCTCTCAGGAGGCATGAGAGGCATCATATGGTGCTATCCGTCAGGAGTTGGAGGACCATAGCCTGGGCTTGAGGTGCTTCTAGAAACTTCTAGAGACTTCTAGGAGCTCAGAGAGTGATAAAACTGGGCAAATCCCCAGAACCTTCTAAACCAGGAATATTAAATACATGGCTCACGTGTACCTCTGTCTCATCCTGCTTCCACAGCAGACATATCACTAATTGAGTATTTATACTCCCCCCTGTTGAATCTGGATTCAGCCTCAGAATCCTCTGCATAGCCAACTGATTGGAGGGGCCTGACCGTTTTCTATCCCCATTCTTTACCTGTTGTAAAGCGCGAACAAAATTGTTGATTGCAATGCTGAGAAGCAAGAAAATAGAATCAGAGGGAAGAGATATGGGAACATATGTATATGTATAACTGATTCACTTTGTTGTAAAGCAGAAACTAACACACCATTGTAAAACAGTTATACTCCAATAAAGATGTTAAAAAAAAGAAAAGAAAATAGAATCAGAAGTCCTGAGAAACATTTTCAGGGTCCCATCATGACATGGGCACAGAAGGCAAAGGTAATGAAGAAATCCAGAAAATCAGGGCAAGAGGGGGAGTCTCCAAGAGACTGCTCAAATGGTTCAGTTTCATCCTTGTATATCTCAAGTCCCCTTTTCAGATACAGAATCACTGGCTTCCCCTTTTTAACAGAAACCCTAAGGGGAAAATAGAGCTTTTGTGCTATCAGGAATGACTATTCCATACTACTGCGTTTTTTTGTTTTGTTTTGTTTTTCAAATTTCTGCATGACCTTCCATGTATGCCAAGAGCCACAGACACAATGCAGTGGAGGTCCAAACTTCAGGCGTGCTCTACCTTTTCTTTTAAATAGCTACGTCCCACCTGAAACTGATGCTGAAATCTCCTGTGAGGCTCCCATAAGATGGGGCAGCCATGGCCAGCCTCACCTGCTGCAGAGCTCTCTGGATGTCGATGCCCTGGCCCCAGGGCACAGCTGGGTTAGCCAGGCAGTCCCCAGCATTCCCCCGGCGAGAGATATCGATTCTCTGTCTCCGCAGGCTCTGGAAAGCCTCAGCCATCACCTTCACCCCATCGTAGGTGAGCGCAGAGGTGTACTAGTGGGAGGAACAGAGACAGTTAGGTGTCAGAGCGAGCTGACAGGGAGGCAGGTGGGAGCTGTATCTGGGAAGGAGCTTCCCGGTGGTGAGGATGCTGCAGTGGGCCAGGGATGGGGAGTGGGGCGGGGGGGATGGGGCGGAGGGGAGCAGCCGTGAGCCAGGAAGTGCCGGCCTGTTAGATGGGGGTTGCTGCTACCCCTTGCTAGCCAGTATTGCCCTCCTGGATGGCGAGTTCAGTATTACTGCAGGTTGTGATGTTAGAAGAGAACTTTAGAATATTGTGTTCAATCTTGCCACTTGAAAATGTTGGTTCAATTGGAAAAAGAATCCATAGATAAATACAACACATCTGTATGTCTGATACAGTCCATGGAAAACCACTTGGTGTTCTCTGTGTTATAGTCATCAGTTGGGAGCCAAGAGGAACAGTTTACTCCACCATCCCTGGTGACAGTAAAAGAAAAAAAGAATAATCCAAGAAGGGTCAACTCTTAATTATTTCCACATGTGGTTCACTCAAGTGGCAGGTTTACACTCTACAAACTTTCCCCTTGTGCTTCTTCATGCTAACCCTCAATTTTATCCCCCTCTCGCCTAAAAGCGGGTGAAAATGTTGAAACAAAAGCAGGATAACAATCCAGAACAACATTTCCCGGCACTGGAACTCATGTGTGTCCTCATTAATTTGTCCTCAATGTCTAGCATGTTCTCTGGCACATTCTAAGTTCACAGTAGAGTTGTAGAATGAATGTATATGTATTTTTCCAGTTCTTAACTTTGATTCTCTTGCTATTTTAAAAGTGTATACATTATATTTTGTTATTTTTATAATCAGCTCCAATCTTTTGGAAATTGGGTGGGCTTTTCGCATATTAATGAATTAAGTGCTATGTGGTCTGCTCATTGCTACAAAGCACATTTATGATTTTTCTTGCTTAAGCTCATACTGAAATAAGTTTTTATTTCTGAATTGCTAACTCAGTTTGAGCAAAAGTGGGATGAGAAGCATCTCGGTTAAGTGGCCTGCCAGTCACAAAGAGAAATTGACGAGTGGCAAGAGAAAGTTGCCAAGGATCCACAGTTTGCCCTGGATAAACAAATTTAGCCTCAGAATCCTTCTCAGCACAGTGTTTCACACAGCCATTGCCAAACTGTTGGATTTGATGTGGGAAAGAAAAATTATCCCCTATCCTTATTCTAAGCCGTTATCAAATAGCAAACAATATAGATTTTGGCTGCAGGATTTAAAGCTGCCTTGCTGGGAAGTGAGAGACAGGTAATCTTCATGATAATTGGTAGTAGACTCTCTGAGAAGGAGATGTGCTGGTTATTGCTTAGTTAAATTTCCTTGATTTTTAGCTAGGTACGTGGCTGATTAGAAAAAGGGCCAGCTCACTGCACAAATCTAGGAGACTCAATCAATGAAGAAATAAATGCGTCCCCCTGGAGCTGTGCAACATGGTGGTCCTGCCCAGAGTAGAGACATCATTTTCCAGCTTCCCCTGTAGGTAGCTGGGGTAGGTTACTAAGATGTGGCCAATAGCATGTAAAGGGAAGATCTGTGTGTGACTTCTGGAAAGAGTTCTTATAGGAAGCAGTTTTGATTTTTATTTTCCTTTTCCCTTCCTGCTGGGTAGAATAATGAGGTAATTGTTGGAGCTTCTGCAGCCATTTGGGGCTATAAGGTAGCAGCCATATGCTGAGGATAGCAGAACAAGAAGATAGAACAAGCCTCAGTGTTTGATGATTGTGAAGCCATTACATAAGCCCTGGGTTGCTGACTTCTGAATTTTGTTTATATGAAAGAAAATCAAAGTATTTATCTTGTTAAAACCATTGTCATTCTGGATTGTCCATACCCTCAGTCATTACGGATACACTTTTAAACTTGTTCCTCTTATAAAGTCTATCCTTATCTAAAGGCTGACACTATCCAGGAATCTAGGGCAGGCAAAGGGACCAGCTTGGTCCTTTGCTGCCTGCTGCCCATCCTCTTACCTTAGGTCTCTTCCAGTCCACCCGGGTGTGGTCCCGAGCATCACTGTTTTTCCACTGCTGCATGATCTTGGCCGGGATGGTGTCTGTGTAGTTCACCAACTGGAAACCTGTTACATTTGCTCCACTCTCCTTGAATTTGTTTAAGTCAATGTCCATGAAACCCTGGGTGGAGAGGAAGGGAAAGAAGTCAGAATATGCTGCCTGGATACATCCATTTAACCCTGTTACAGAATCACAGCCTTTTCCACCCAGTTCCTACTTAAGGTTAAACCGACTTAATGGAGAGACAAGTTGTGTCTCCCTCCCTTGTGAATTCTGTTATCACTTAGTTTGTGCACAGAGTTATTTAGCACAGTGGTTAAGAGCACTTGCTCAGGAGCCAGCCATGCCTGGGTTGAAGGTTGGGCTCTGCTACTCACAGCTGTGAGTTACTACCTTGGACCAAGTTCCCGGATGTTTTCTCGTACGAATAATGGAGGTTAGAAGGCGGGGGAGAAAAAGCAGTGCCATGATCCATGTCAAGTGCATGGTGCAGAGTGATCAATAAATGGTGGCTGAGATTACTATGATGACACAGATATGCAATAGAATAAAAAACAAAGGAGGGGGAGGTTTTTCCTCTACCATCCCCACTCGCCACCCTTTTGAGAGGAGAGGAATCTTAAGTCCATCAGGGGCAAGCGCCTGAGGGCTCCCCAATGTCACCAGCATGTCTAGAAGAGGCTGGATGCTGATTATCCCTCCTCCTCTGCTCTTTCCTGTGCCACAGCTGAGGTCTTCTCTAGCCAGTGAGTCCTGATCAGTTCTCATATCCGCAAAGCATTTTTTATTGGGAAAAACTTTCCTCCCCATTTGGTAAAGTTCATTGAAACTCAGGAAGCCTTCAGTTTAGAAAGGAAACCTTGTGTTTGTATAATATATTCCATAGTGTACAATACTTTCAAATCTACGGCCGCATTTCACTTTATGGCTTTATAAGGTAGAAATTATACGTTTATTTGTCAGCTAAAGAAACCGAGACAAGAGTGGGAGAATCATCTTCACAGTCATTCATTGATTTAGTAGCAGAGAGGGGACCAGAACCAAGGTCTTCTGTAGGTCTTCGCTCACTTGCTCACTTGTCATTCAACGAACGTATCTGAGAACCTACAGTGTACTCTTCTAATAGTGAGAAAAACAACTTCCTTCTCTTACAAAGCTTACTTTCTAGTGGGAAAGATAGACCATAAACAAACAAACTATTAGGTATAAAATAAGCTACAAGGATATATTGTACAACGTGGGGAACAGAGCAAATATTTTATAAGACTTATAAATGGAGTATAACCTTTAAAAGTTGTGAATCACTGTATTGTACACCTATAACATATAGTATTATACATCAACTATACTTCAGTTAAAGAAAAGTAAATATGTAGCACAGTGTCTAGAATGCAGTCCAGCAGAGTACACTATGCAGTAACTATCAGTCCTCTGAAGGAAGATGAAGTGGGGAAAGAGGATGGGGAGGGGAGGGCAGTGCCATGCCCTGGAGTCATGATCCGTTTGAGCCTCCCTGAGATGGTGGTGTCAGCACAGGGACCTGAGTGAAGTGAAGCCATGTGAGTGAGCTCTGGGGAAATCTGGGGGAGAGCATTCTGGCTCAGAGGTCGGAGGATGTTTGGCATGTTCCAGAAACAGTTAGAAGGCTGGTGTGACTGTAGCACAGTGAGTGAGTGAGAGAGAGGGCGGGAAATGCAGTCGGCAGCCCGGGGCTGGATCACATAAAGCATTGTGATCACCTGGGTTTCTTTTTAAGGTATAATTGGCGGCCCACTGCAGGAATTTGAGCAGGGGTCATAAAGTCATTGCTCTCTGAGCTCCACAGCTTGGAGAAACTGCCAGATCCCTGGGGGTGAAATGGGGGAATGAGCAGGGGAAGCAGTTTGGTGGATTGAGGTTGGGGAGAGCCGTGGACTGGCAGCTGAGAGCCCGGAGCGCTGGCCCCAGCTCCGCCCAGGTCTCTTCATTTCTCACTGACTTGATCCAGTTTCCTTACCTAAAAGATCTAGTCATCAATGACTTCATGACTCAAAGACATCCCACCCGCCCCATGCCGCTAAAGTTCGGCGACTCTTTATTATAATTTCTATAGCCCGGAGCGCTGGCCCCAGCTCCGCCCAGGTCTCTTCATTTCTCACTGACTTGATCCAGTTTCCTTACCTAAAAGATCTAGTCATCAATGACTTCATGACTCAAAGACATCCCACCCGCCCCATGCCGCTAAAGTTCGGCGACTCTTTATTATTTCTATTTTATAAACAAACTAAGCTCAGTTCTGCCCTGAGCCTTTGCCTAGCTGTTCTCTCTGCCTGGAAGTGAGCTTTCCCTGGCCGACTCCTGGCCCATATTTTTGGATCTCAGCTAAAATGCAGTCTCTTCAGACAGCTCTTTCCTGACCCCTTATGTAAGATTCAATTCTTGCCCTGTGGTAGATGCTATTGACTCCCTGCTGATTTCCACTCCCCCAGCCCTTAGACACTGATATTCCACTTTATATACTAACTACAAATGCCTATTACTTCACCTACGTGCAGGGTAAGCCAGATGTATCAGGGATTTCATTCACCCGGAGCAGCTCTCAACCAATGACAGATGGGGAGTTCGTAGATAAATACTCCAGAATCCTCTTCCCTGGGTGGGGTAACCCTGAGGCATGCTCTACAACCAGGTCTAGAGCTTCCCTAAAGGATGGAGCTCCGTAGCCCCGAGGGGTAACTGTCTTGGTTATGCACTTTTATCAGATGCCTGCTGTCCCTTCCCTACTTCACATCCCTGATTCCCTGCTGTTGTTTCTGGGATTCGCATCCAAAGAAGCTGTTTGTACTTGAATTGCTGTCTTAAGACCTGCTTCTAGTAGAACCCAGTCAAGTCACCCCCAACACCCAGTCCAGTCAGTTCCTTCTCAGTGCTCTGTTTATCACCATTTGAGATGATCTCGTTTGCTCATTTATTCCCTTGTCCTCTCTCCATGGGTTGGAATGTCAGCTCCATGAGGGCAGGGACCTTTTCTGTCTTGTTCACGGATGTATACTAGAACCTAGCACCTAGAACAATGCCTGGCACAGAGTAGGTGCTCAATATATATTTGTTGGGTGAATGAATAAAAGCCAAAGACTTTCCTCAAGCAAGAATGCTTATTAGCTAAGGGGAAATGTGATCACCAGGCAGTAAATGCCAGCGGATGATTTTAATTGTTTGAAAAGAGAAGCTCATGTTGGAAATATATTTTGTGATTAACTTTTCCCATAGCTACAGTTTACAGACTGTAAACTGGGGTCTCACAGGGGTCTAGTGAATTGCACAGTTTCTAGCAAGCTTTTAGTACAAATGAAATCAGAATTACGTTCTCGTACCCAATAGGCATTCCAAGACGTTCTGCTACCTAAGAGCACAACCATCCCACCCCTGGTTAAAAGCTAATGCACAGTTGAGAGACTTCCCATAATTTTTAGAGATCTTAAAAAGAACATCTTGTTCATAAAATAACTATCGAGAGAATAAAATGAAAGCGACCTCCTGCAGTCAAATTCTGTCGCTTGAATATCTGTAACAAGCTCCCGGGCATTTTGTATTGACTGCCCCTATCAATGTAATGGGGGCCATAGGAAATGGCAGAGTTTATTCAAACATAAATGCCACTCAACTCCATCACCAGAGTGTCTGACTACAAGGTTACTGGAACCAAATCTCAAGTTCTAGCTAATCTAACTGATGGGACCTCTAACTGAACTCCTTAGCTCCCCTGAGAAGGAAGGGACAAAGAATGATAAAATAAGCTCCTATCTGTGCTGTTAGGTAAAAGACACAAAATGAGGGAATAATTTTTTTCTTTTTTTTACCACGTGAATATGTTTTCTTTTTAGTACTGTTAAAAAATAAAAATAGATCCTCAGATCATTTTGATATACGTTGTTGGTTCAAAATCATCTGTTAAGTCCCTGGAAAGTGTGGGAGGGAGTGGCAGTGACAGGGAAGAGAAGTCATGGCATTGGTTGACTCTTTGATAGGGTCTTTTAAGGGAGCCCTGCTTAATTTGTTGTCTCTTGGCCTGGAATTGAAGAACACTGGCGCTGTTAAATGCTCTACTGAACTGCAGCTTCAGAAGCATTGCTCCTCAGGATAAGAGAAATGACAACAATGGCAAAACTGTCACTTCTTATGCATTGTATAACTTCATCTATATGGCCTTTTGAGAATTATGAAGTTGTCATTTAAAACTGAAAAATGAAATAATCAGTCGAGAGTCACCCTTAGATTTATTAAACATTTCCCAAGCTCTTATCCTGAGCCAGACATTCTATTAAACGCTTTATAAACATAATCCTATTTAATCCCTCCAAACAACCCTGAGAGGTGAACATGCACAGTAGGCACCGGGTGCTCATTTGCATAAATGAGTGAGTATCTGTCCCAGTTTTATGTGTGAGGAGCTGTGGTTCAGAGACCTTTGGAAACTCCCTTGAGGTCACCCAGCAAGCAAGGAATTCAGCTGTGGTCCAGCCATCAAATCTTTCTTCTTCGTCTATGTGTCACACTGCTTTGCCAGTGGAGGAACATAGGAAGCTAGCTTTGGGATGGCATTTCCATATTGCCCCAGACAGAGGGACAAAGAAGCTCAGACAGTGTGGCTGACAGTTAATAGCCTAGAACAGATGTCTCACTCTGCCAAAGGAGCCTTCCAATACAGCTTTCTGTCTTAAAGCAACATCTGTGGGAGAGAACAGTAGGTTTCTCTCCTTGACACCATGATGGTGGTTAGAGATTGGTTAGATGTTTCTCAAGCCTCTGATTTATACGAAGTCTGTTAGTGCCCACCTACCCCACATTTATACCAGGAGTTGGCAAATTTTTCTTGGTAAAGGGTCATATTGTGAATTTTTTAGGCTCGTGGGCCATGTGGTTTCTGTCGTAACTATTCATTGTTGCTATTAGGGCACGAAAGCCGTCCTAGACAACAGAAAATGAATGAGCATGGTTGTGTCCACTGAAACTTGAATTTCACATAATTTTCACACATCATGAAGTATCACTTTTCTTTTCATTTTTCTAATAATTTAAAAATGTAAAACCATTCTTAGCTCATGAGCCAAACAAAATCGGGTAGCAGTTGGATTTGACCCATGGGCCATAGTTTAGGTTTACGGATGCCTGAAGCAAAGATGCTGGCGATCAGGTCAAACCCCTCGTTGTCCAGAGAGGAGACTAGTGACCTCAAGTTGTAGGCTGGTTAGAGGGGTAGCTGGGGTTAGGATCTGTATTCCCTATGTACTCATCGTAGAAGGCAATGCAATGCTGACCAGTCATTTAAATAGAATGACTGGGGGGAAAAGTGCTCAATCAATTAAACTGGTTAATATAGTCATTCCTTCTATCATATCTCAATGATAATTTTCAAAGGATTAGAATGAAAAGGCATTTCAAATAATTATAATATCCTAAAGAGATGTTTAACAGTATAACTACATTAGACATGCTTTCATGTTGCTGTAAAGATTTAGAAAATGCTTTGAGGATCACGAGGAAGCTCTGAGTTATCATTATGACTATTAATTATCATGTGTGCCTGGAAACAAAAGAACCTGATTATGTGTGCTTACTGGTTATTTAACCTCTCTGAGTCTTAGCTCTCTGGTCTTCAAAATGAGGATATAATAGCACCTACAGCATAGAACTGGAGCGAGATTAAAAAAAAATACATAAAGCACTTAGAGCTGTGTCTGGCATATAGTAAGTGCTTAATGAATGTTATTATAATCATCAGTGATTGTGAATGTTATTATCATTATCATCACATTCACCATCATCATTATCACCGGGTCAAAAGAGGTTAGGTGTTGTTACAACTGCTTTGAAACCAGGCACTGGGTCAGGCAAAACACCTGAGCCAACAGGAGGCAGGTGTATAGGAACGTGGCTTTCAAAGGATAAAAAGCTTTATCTTCAAAGCTGGATTTCCTTTTTCTCTAGGGTTCTTTCCAGGGGTCACATAACAGGCTATTCAGCCCTCATCGTCCTGCTTGGGCGGACACCACCCCCATTAGAAGGAAGAGGGAACATCCAACATTGTTAAGGGGCCAAGGAGAAGGTTTTTTAACAAGACCTGGGATGCTGGAGAGAGCACTCCCTCCATCTCCTCCCCCTGAGATCTAGAAGAGGTAAGATTAGAACAAATTCAAGAACTTGCACTTTATACTCTGAATGGCACAAGTTGAATGTGGCAAGTTTCCCCAAATTGTCAGATGCATTCTTAGATGACAGCCCCATAGAGAGGATAGTTATAGGGAAGTACAGTTTGAAAAGTCTGGTTACATTAGAAATGCTTGAAAAAAATGGGGATGTTCAACCTGAAAATAATGGAAGACTAAGAAGGGAAGTGAAGGATGTATTTGAATCCCAGAAGGGCTGTCGTGGGAAAGAGGTAGAAGATTTGTTCTCTAAGGTTCTGGAAGGCAGGCCAGCACCAACCAATGGCCAGAAGTCATGGGATGCAGACTTTGGCTAAAATGATCATGACAATAACAACCACCGTGCCTAACGTGTATCAGACCTGTACTGTGTAGTAGTAGGCACTGTGCTGAGAGCTTTATTTGTATGATCTCATTTAATCCTGGTGACAATCCTGTGAAGCAGGTGCTGTTTTCATTCCCGCACTGCAAATTAGAAAACTGAGTCTTAAATGAATGGAGTAGCTTCTGCCTAACATAACATAGATAGTGAGCGGCAGAGACCGTAGTCATAGCAAGATGCAAGACTCTGGGCTTATTTTATAGCCATTGTACATTCTGCCCCCTCAACGCTAGTCCCATCGGTCTGATTCATTTATCTCCTGTCCTGCAATGAAGCCCTTGCAATGGCCTGCATCTTTATACTAAGAAGGAATTAGCAGGTTTCTAGGAGACCCAGGTGCTAGTCTTCAGCTCCTTTAATGGGTGCTGGTGGTTGGGATGTGAACCCCAAAGCTCTTTATTTCTCTCTCTCTTGGGGTCTTTCCCAGCTTTCTCTCTGACTGCAGCCTTGCTTCTCATCTCCTATAGACCTAGAAGACCGTGTGACCCTAGAGAGCAGGAACCTCGGTCCCCAAAGTATCCACAGCCCAGTACCTGGAGCAGGCTGACTGCTTAATTCACACCAAGGGATGAAACATATACAACAAATGTCTTCACTCACCCTTTTCATGGTTTTCTTGTTTTCTTTCCATCCTGTCACCTGTCAGTCTCTCAGCTTTCATCTTGTGGACCAAAGAGGTTTTGTTATTGACTGTTTTGTGTGTAGTATATTCTGAACTGGGTCATAAATAAGTAGTGTCAGGAAAATAATTTTAGGGACAACCGCAGAAGGTCTGTCCTGTCTTTGAACTTCATGAGCTGTCTACCCTTGGGTAGTGTTCTCACCCTCTCCAGGCACTAGATTATTGATCTGCAAAATGAGGGCATTGGCTAGATCAATGATCTTTCAAACTGTTGTCCCAGGCTGTAGGCATTTCAGAGGCTACCAAGTTGAATTAGTGGGAAGGCAGAAGGATAAGCTTCTGGATTCCCACCCTCCCTCTTCCACCAAAGCAGCTCTGCTTTTTATCTGTTTTACATACTGGAGTTCTCCCCAAGATTCCATTTGAAACTAGAGCTTTAAACGAAAAAGTTTGGAAACTTCTGAGCCAGTCAATTTCTCTCTTAAGGGCTTTTCCAGCTTTGATCTACAATTCTGTGATCACACAGGTGTGTGCACATGAATATGGATATACATGAATTCATGGAATATTCCTGGGCTGAGGACTTTGTTGTGTCCTCAAATAACCACGTCTCTGCATAAGGTCTTCAGATTTTCCTATTCTAGCCCCTTTAACTGACTGAAACTTGAATGTGTCCTTACCCTATATAATCCCTCATAACATAGGCTTATCTGGTTCCTGCCAAGTCAAAAAGACATTGCAGCTGTGCTTAAACCAGCTAAAACACCATTCGATTTGGGAAAAAAAACCGCTCGTGTTAACTCTTACCCAAGTACATTTGAAACCAGGGAGGCAGGCACCTGTACACTTGGATATCAGCAAACACACAAACAGACCTATCCCCCAAACACAAGTCCACTGCTGACAGATTATTTCAAAAGGTAGTTGGGATCTCACAAAACCAAATTCTCTCAGTCTGTGGGTTTAGGATAAAATGCTGGCATTTTGTGGCAGAAGGTCAGGGGCCCCCAGATTGGGCTGTCAATGCATGAATAAAGAAGTGCAGTATCTGGCCTGGGGTTGGTTGGTCTTTCAGAACCTCCCTTCATCTTAGCTCTGTTCTAATTGGCTGCAGTCACGGGTGACACCTGGCCACGGCCACTTCAGAACAAGAGCCAGAGGGTAGGGGTGGGGTGGGCTTTTATGGCTGGAGTTCCTGGCAGACTTGAAACCAGCAATACCTTCCTTTCACGTGATCAAAACCTTCCTGTCCAGTGAGGCTCAGGCAAAGACTATAGCAAGCCCACCTTTGATGAAATGCCAGCTTAAACATTCTCAGGGGCTCCCATAGAGTAGGCACCCCATGAATGCTTGGTGAAGAATGAATGAAAGTCCAAACGTATGATAAATTTGAAACCTACTAGGAATGGGGAAAGGAATATTCTTGTTATTCATTCATTCATTCACTCATTCACCTGTGAGGATCTAATATTGCCAAGTACATACTGGACAAAGGGATGCAGCAGAGAATAAGATAGGTTTGGTCCTTGTTTTCAAGTTACTTAAGGTTTAGTGAGAAAGGCCCATATTACCCACATAACTATAGCACAAAGGAGGTAGAACAAAACCTGGACCTGGCACTCAGGGAAGGCTCCCAGTGGAAGCAAGGAAGCTGAAAGAAGAGGAGGCTTTGTCTGGGTAAAGAGTGCAGGGAAGAACTCTCTAATTGGAAAGCACACATGCTCGGAGATTCTGAATCGGAGTGACAGAGGGCGGTGAATCAGAGGAAATGTGTGTACACATCAACCTGGATTCAAATCTCAGCTCTGCCACCACCTAGCTGTGTGACTGCAGGCAAGCTACTCAACCTTTCTGTGCCTTGGCATCCTTTACTGCAAAATAAGAATCATTATAGCAGCTATCTCATAGGGCCGTTGGGAGTATTAACTGCATTCATCGCTATCAAATTCTTTGGACAGTGCCTGGTACATAATAAGTACTCACCTAGAGTAGTCTAGAGTCTGTTTGCTTTTCTGTCTTAAAAAAAGGGACAAGTAAGGAAGTGAGGACTGAACCTTTCTAGTTACATATTACCCCAACCTCCTGCCAAAATAGGTACTTAAGGGGTCTGTCCCTCCTGCTTCTAAGTTGGTAGTGGCAAGGGGGTTCCATGCTCTGGAAGAGCAATTGCAGCTGCTGGCTTGCATATCTGAAATAACCCACTGACTGAGCATGGGAAGGGCCTTTCCAAATCAGCCAAGGTATGCGTGGCTGGCAAGAGCAGAGGATGCAAACACCCAGTGCTTGAGATGAATGGAGTGGCTTCTCCCTTAGAATTGAAGGGAGCCAATGTGGCTTCGAGAATTTTGTTTTGGCACCTCTGGACTACAGAGAGAGGCAGGAAAACCAGAACCGTAAGTTTCACATCTGGAAAGGTCCCTTTGATCATTTAGTCCTTTTGAAAACCCTTGAACAGATCTGGAACAAATTGAGACCCTCAAAAAAATAGAATTTTTGTTTTTGCAAAGGATAATGAGTCAGTGGCAGAGTTGGGATGAGACCCCAGGCTTCTGCTGCACTCGCTGTCGTAAAACTTGATATAAATTAACTCACTTTATCTTGTGAGGTATGCATTCATATTCCCACCTACAGATGAGGAAACTGAGGTACAGAGAGGTGAGATGACTTGCCCAAGGTCACACGGCTAGTAGGTGACTGAGCGAAAATTCAAACCCAGGCAGTTTCAGAAGAAAAGGAGTTTATTTCTGAGCTTTCTCAGTTATAATACCAGGCCTGAGAGTCGCCAAGGTTTCTTTGATTTGGGCAGTGTGGCCCAGTGGACAACAAACCTAATCTTTGGAATTAGAGAGGTTTGAGTTCAAATTCCAGTTTTAGCCACATGACCTTGGAAAACTTTCTTCAGCAACTTAGACCTCCTTTTCCTCTCTCATAAAATGAGAATGTAATCTCACCTTTCTTGAACGGATGCAGGAACTCTCAGTTCTCTAGAATGGATTATTCTAGAGCATGGGATGTGAGTGCAAAGAGTAACATATACTCAGCCTTGCCCTTGCCTGATGGGATGCTTGGACCACGTAGGAAGTGAGCATCCTTTGGGGTCTGGGACTTGATTTTCTACCCATCCATGTCCTCTTCCCTTCCAGAGGCTCTCTGCAGTGTAAGCTCTGGTGATCCTAAAGTAAGCCGAGTGTTCTCACTGCTGCAGAAGAGTGAGGTGAAGCCGAGGGAGAGAGGGAAGGCTGGGTGGGAGGGAGAAGAGGACACTGGGTTGGACTCCGTCAGTGAGGGGTGACTCTGAGAGGGGCGGGGGAGTGGGGAGGGAGTGCTTTTCAACCTCTCTCTGTCTCTCCTATTTCTATATGTTTCTTTCTCTTACACACACACACACGCGCACACACACACACACACGCACGCACGCACGCACACGCACGCGCACACACACACACACACACACACACACACACACACACACACACACACACACGAAACTGAGAGGCAGCAGTGAGGTAAAAGAAGCCACAAAGAACAGAACAATTGCTCCAAATCCCAGCCCAGCTCTCCTGTTCAACTTCCCAGCGACTTCAAACAGGTTATGTCCCTTCTCTGGGTCTTAAGTGCCTCTTTTACAAAATGCGGGAGGGGTTGGGTGAGATGAGCTCCTGGGGACCCTTCAACTCTGGTTCTTTGGGATTCTTCAAGCCAGCGCAAAGGCACGCTCTTCATAGGACTACTGGCTGCATGGGTGCACCGTCATGATCCTTCCCAGAAACCTGCAGCCTCCAGGGGCCTCTCGAGCCTCTGACCGCCAGGCTCTGACAGTTGGGGTGGCAGTTTGTGGGGCTTGCATTACTTTCACACAAGAGTTTTCTCTGGCATCCTTTTACAGCTTTATTTACATGTTCCAATTTAGCTGGAAGACAAAGCCAAGTTGCTTCCAGGACGAAAGTGACACCGCATGCTTCTTAGTGCTTCTGGTGTGAGCCCAGTGCAGTGGAAGGCACACAGACATGCTTGGTTCATGTCTGATGTTCATTTGGCTGGCTGTTAGAACCTGTCCTGTGAGAAGGCATGGGGAGGGGCGGGGACAGGGGGTCGTCCAGGCTGAAGGAGCAAACACCAAGAATAAGCAGGGTAGGTGGTTCCAAATACACTATTCCCTATCACTGGGTATTATTCAAGCAGGAACCAGCTGGATGGGCTTCTGTTAGGGATGTTGTAGAGGAGATTCTGGCCTTTTATGGGAAGTGGACTAGATGCCCTCTGAGGCCCATCTCTACCTAGTCATTTGCATATTCTTAGCTGTATTCATAGCCCCACAATCCCTGATCTCTGCTTCTTTTAGCATAGACACAGGGAATTTGCCTTTAAGTGCACGTAATAAGTGGGTACCAACGTTGTTTATTTCCTAAGAAGTCATTTCGCTCACTCATTCATTCATTCAGTGACTTTTTAAAGAACACTGTTACATGCAACTCACTTTGCCTGGTGAACTGGGAATTCATCAGTGAGAAAGGCAGACATATTCCTTCTTCCAGGAGCTTACAGACAAACGGGGAGGAAGGTATTATATAATTGGGTTTCAGTTGTGGATGAGATTTAGTTTGGAAGGGGTTGAGGGACCTCAAGGATAGTGTCATGTCCCCAGATATTTAGTGTTTTCTTTCCCCACTAATAATGATGATGATGATGGTGGAAATTGTTAACATTTACTGAGTGCTTATTTGGGGCCACATATTACTTTGAGTACTTATAAAGTATTATTTCATTTAATTCACATGATAGCCCATGAGGAGGTAGATGATACCACATTCCTTTTTTTACAGATGAGGTAATGAAAGCTCAGAGAAGGTAGGTCACTTTACTAATATCACACAGCTAATAAATATAAAACCAGAATTCAAACTCAGGTCTGTCTGACCCAGACCCACCCTTCCCAACTACTCTTCCAGCTCCCTAACTAGAGAAACCATACAGGAACCAAACGTGACTGTGTGTGGTATTGAGATGGCATGTGCAGAAGAAAGCAGCCGAGCTTGGCCTTACAGAAGGCAGAGACAGCTTTCTCACCACAGGGGAGCAAGGAGATGAAAGAGCAGTTTCTTCTCAAGACTGATATAGCAAAGAGGTAGCAGCATGGAGCTGGGGGCTTGGATGAGCCACCACATGGACCAGAGCTGCCAACTCTTAACATTTCACAGGAGGTCATCTGCATCCACATGGCGGAAATGGCTGACCACCCTGGTCCCCAAATCCCCCAGTAAGACCTGGGATGACCTGTCCTCCGTGTGTTTCCCTCAGCTACTTTGTGCACTAGAAATCACAGCTGTCCCTTGGTATCCCTGGGGGATTGGTTAAGGACCCCCCGCAGATACCAAAATCTGCGGATTCTCAAGTCCCTTATATAAAATGGCATAATAGTATTTGCATATAACGTACTCTCATCCTCCCGTATACTGTAGGTCATCTCTAGATTACTTATAATACCTGATAAAATGTAAATGCTTTGTCAATAGCTAGAAATACAATATAAATGCTATGTAAATAGTTGCCGCTGTGTGGCAAATTCAAGTTTTGCATTTTAGAACTTTCTGGATTTTTTTTCAAATATTTTTGACCTGCAGTTGGTTGAATCCGCGGACATGGAACCCACAAACATGGAGGGCCAACTGTATAATTATAATGAAATTCCATCAGTGTACAGTGGAAAAGATACCCAGTGGGAGTTTGAGAGCCTGAGTTTGAATTCCAGGTTTATTGCTGCAACTGTAGTCAAGATTTAAACTGAAGCCCTCTTATCGAGAGCCTGTGTCTCCCTTGCACCCGTCCCCACCTCCCCCATGCTCAGCAGTCACATGGCACAGTATAAGAACATGGATTTTGGAGTTCTCTAGTCCTGGAGGGGAAGCCCAGCTCCGTGACTTTATCAACTTTGTCACTGGAAAACTCACTAATCTTTCTGAACCTTATAGTTTCTTCATCTGAAAAATGAGGATAATATTATCAACCTCCAGGACAATTATGAGGATTTAATAGTAACTGTTTAAGTATATATCATAGTGTCTGGAATGTAGCAGTCATTCAATGAATAATAGTTATCACCATTGTTATTATTGTTGTAGTTACTTATTAGGGGTTTAAGAAATTCTAGTTCAGTGGCTCAGGTTAACCTGGTCATCCTATTCTTATGAGCACATCACTTGGCTTTTGCCAGATTCCTGAGAGCCAGACTCGGTTGAGGAGTGCTTGCCTTCCCCCTCTGCAGATCAGTCATGGAACATCTTGGATTCTCAGTTCTCATTTCTATAGAGCGGGGATGAGGAATTCTACCTTGCTTATGTCATAGGAGTACTGCAAGGTTCCAAAGCCAGTGGTGTGATTCATGCCAAAACATCACATGAGCTATAACTTGGTGTAAAAATGAAAGGAGTTGCTGTTATTGTCACTGGTGCCCCAGGAGGCACCATATGGTCCACACAGAAGGACAACCAATATCTTCAGTCCTTCAGTGTTTCTCAGACTGGGGTCTGCTGGACCCTTGATAAATTCTCAGAGGTCTAGCTAGTTCTCTACAGGAATTTTTAAATGTTGTGCTTTTTTATTTCAATGAAAGTCAAATCATCAATATAAACAATCTGATCATTTGTCCCATGCTGTAAGTACTCATGTTTGCAGTCTCAGTGGACTGAAGAATTGAACCATTGGCTCAGTGTTTCCTAAACTGTGCAGACACATTGTAGAGGTCCACATATCTTCCTTTTGAGAGACACCAATTTGTTCTAAGATTTGCGGCTGATGCATCACAGAGATAAAGAGCTATAACTCTGGAGAGCTCTGGCTGGTAGCTGTCTGCTATGATCACAGTCTCAGAGCAGGGAGTGAAAACCATGTCAGTGCTGGGCTTGGAGGAGGACCGATAGCCAGACAAGAGAGCTTGGTTCATCAGGGGGCTCCAGGGCCCAGGGGCTTCTTTAAGAAATAATGGTAGAGTTCACCAATTTCTGCAAGGTTCAAGTTCACTTTATGGATATACCAATGCTATGGAAATATAAATATACATCTATCCTATCATATATAAAATATGAATACATATATCAGCATATATATGCATGTATACATACGGACACAACATGTGAGTATGTACAGATGGGTAGATTTAGTATATGAAGTTAGGATTCTTCACCTATGCAGAACACTTTAACTTTTTCAAGGCATGGTGACATTCAGCAACATGTTTGGTTTCCCCAGTGAGCATATAGAATAGGAACTATTATTCCTGATGTGGAAACTGAGGGCTGGAAAATTGCCCAAGATCACAAAGATACTAGCTGAGGATGGTATCTGGACAAAAAGCATAGCTTTTCTTTTCTGTTCTTTTTTTTATGACTCCCTGTTATAAAGCTCTCCTCTCTGACCCACAGTCTCCTTCCATCCTCTCTTCTAGCGGCCCTCCAAAGCCAGAAAAACATCCCTCCAAAGAGCTCTGTTACAAGAATGCTGTTGGCGTCTTTGAAGCTCCTGCATTCTGACAGGGACAGAAAGAACTGCAAAATAAAATGTAGCTCCCTCTTTTTGTTAAATCTTTCAAAAGCTTCCTTCCTTAGTTTCTAACTCTATTATTACACCCTAATCACAAACACTCTGAAGGAGGGGGTCAGTTCCATGCAGCAGCAGGCTAATTATGTGGCAGAATTTCTAAAAATTATCATCTTATAAATTGCTTTATTCCTCTGAAGGGGGAAGAAAGACATACACCACATACTTGACTACCTTTCAGACTGAATTAATTAGTAATTTGAAGCCTAATTATCAACTAATCTATTGGAACATGCAAGTCTTTTGTATTTGGATGGTATATGCAATTTGCATCCTATTAGTTGGCCGTTGTAAGGATTTGAGAGCTCATTAGGTCAGGGGAAAAAAAAGAATGCAGATCAGAAGGAAACAGACACCCAAAGGGCTGACTTGGTGATGTTGTGACCGAGGGGTCACTTGGCAACAGATGGGGCCTGGTGATGTAATTACCTGAGGTCTTTTGGTGGCTTTGAGGCCACTGATGTGTAATTTCTATCTTACCCTGGAGAGGTGATTATGCATGCCCCCAACCTTGCTCTGTGTACTCTCAAGCAGCAGGATGCCCACGTGGTCTGTGCTGAGAGATGTCCTGATGAAGTGGAAAAGGCACTGGGTGCTGCCCACTAACCCTGGTGCCAGGCCTAACTCTATCACTGACTTGCTGTGTGACCCTGGCCAAGTCACACCATCTTGCTGGTTTGACTACAAGCAAATGTTTCCCTATAAGCAAATGAGACTTAGATACAGCTGACTTCCAAAGTCCCTTCTAGGACTAAGGATCTGGGATTCAAGGGCTGTCAAGAGTTTTCTTCCTTATGAAGTCAAAAATTTCATCCTTGCAAATGGTTTTTCTGTTTTGTGGGGGGGGTTTGTTTTGTTTTTTAAGACTTTTTTTTGATGTGGACCATTTTTAAAGGCTTTATTGAATTTGTTACAATACTGCTTCTGTTTTATGTTTTGTTTGTTTGGCCGTGAGGCATGTGGGATCTTAGCTTCCCAACCAGGGATCAGACACACACCCCCTGCATTGGAAGGCGAATTCTTAACCACTGGACCTCCAAGGGAAGTCCCTTCCAAATGGTTTTTGAGGGTGAAACTCTTGGTTCCCCAAAAATCTTTGGACGGCCATCTGCCATTTAAAATGCAAATATCTCTGAGAAAAGTAGCATGTATATCTATTAACAGCTGGGTCTAAATTAACCTATCACAAGAAGTCCTTCTTATTTCCAGTCCTGACCCTGAAATATTAGGACAGCCAAGGCAAGGAAGTTTTGAAGGGGAAAGAAGTTTAAGCCAGGGATCTGAGGCTGGAGATCCACCCAGAAAGAGAGACAGAGCTTAAGAATTAGGCAAGGTGTTTTAGATCTTGCCATTTTGACCTTTACATATACCCAGCTCCTGTGCTTTTGTTCTATTAATGATCTTTATTCCAAAAGCAAGTAGAAAATATCAGTCTCTTGTTCAATTAATAATTAATGTTACTCACAGGAATAATCAACACAAAATAACATTGCTAAAACTGAGTGATATAATTTGTTATAGACAAAAAGCTAAAAATCACATCTTAAAGGAAACACTGAAAATCATAAAGACAGGCCAGGATAATAAGCAAACTTTGTAGAAAAAGGTCTCATTAAGGAAATCTGACAATTGCTCAAATTGGCACATGGCAAAATTTGTTATTTATTAAAATTTGCTGGAAAATAAAATTCAAAAAAAATTTGCTGGGAGATGCAACCACTTTGGAAAACAGTTTTGGAGTTTCTTAAAATATTAAACATAGAGTTGCCATGTGTCCTAGTGATTTCACTCCTAGGTGTATGCTCAAGAGAAAAACTTGTAACAAATTTTCGTAGTAGCGTTATTCATAATAGTCCAAAAGTGAGAACAACCCAAGTGTCCATCAACTGATGAATGGATAAACAAAATGGGATACATCCATATAATGGAATGTTATTTGGCAATAAGAAGGAATGAAGTACTGATTCGTGCTACAACATGGATGAACCTTGAAAACATTATGCTAAATGAAAGAAGCCAGTCAAAAAGAACCACATATTCTATGATTCCACTTATATGCAACATCCAGAATAGGCAAATCCATAAGGATATAAAGTAGATTGCTGGTTGCCTAAGGCTGGAGGAATTTGTGGGGCGATGGGGAATCACTGCTAATGGGTATGGGTTTCTTTTGGGGAGGGTGATGAAAAAGTTTAAAAATGAGATTGTGGTGATGGTTTCACAATTCTGTGAATATATATAAAACCACTGATTTGTATACTTTAAGTGGATGAGCTGGATGGCGTGTAATTAGCTCTTTAGAAAATAAGACAGGCAAAATAAAATTACTTTTGGCTTTGGGAAAAAACTGCTGGAACTATCAAACTTCATGATTAAAAAAGTAAGAGGAGCAAAACATGACCCAGGAAAAATACACTTGTCAAAAACGACGGTCACAAAAGAAAACTCATAATTGTGCATGTTGCTAGGTAAAATTTAACATGTACAAAAAATTATTTTATGAGTCAAGTCTTCATACCATGGAAAATAATTGCACCCAATAAAAATAACTGCAGCGCATAAAAATGAAAATAAAATGTTTTTTAAAAGACAGCTTGTCTATGCCACATAAAAAAGGGAATAAAAACTAAATTGACATAATACTGTTTGTGCTGTGAAACTGTTTCTGGTTAAAGATCTGTCAGCGCTAGTATCATTAAGATTTAAACATTTATATTTATAAACAGTAAAACTATCACTGGTGTCAAAATAGAGGGTCAAAACCAGTGGGGTCAAAACATTTTGTATCCATTCAAAGATGTGGTGATTTTGTTCTTATCGCCAAGTGGCAGAGCCGATTAAAGCTGGAATTGTGATGACTGAGGAAGACCTGCCCACCAACAGGATCTCTTCCAAGGAAGCTTAGAGGTTCACCTTGAGTGTGCTGTGGTTTGACAAGCAGGGATGTGAAGGGGAAAAGGCAAAGCTTGGAAGTGCCCCTGCCACCCATGCCATTCCCTCCAGCCAGGGACCACAGGAGCAAGCCGGGCCCCAAACACAGAAAGACCCATCATTTGAGAGCCTTCAGTGTCCTCTACTCACCAGATTTGCAAGGATATAGTGGTAGCCAATGCCGTTCTTCTCCAGCTTTACAATCTACAAAACACAACGAGAGGGGATGCATTAATCATACTGACAATTAAAGCTACACCAACAATAACCAGCAGTTAACACTGAGTACTGAAAATGTGCCCTCTCCTATCCTAAGTACCCAAACTACAATGTCACAACCATCCAATGGTGGTGGCATTGCTGATACCCTTGTTTTACAGATGAGGAATTGAGACTTAGAGAAGTCAAATAAACTCCCTGAAGTTACCCAGCTATTAAGTGCAGATGTAACATCTGACATCAGTTTTGCCTGATTCCAGGGGTAGAGTAGTGTTATCATAACTCCAAGGTCCAGGCTAAAATGCTCACTTCTTTCCTTCTTCCAAAAAGCCTTCCCATACATAGTGGGAATCTTATGTTGTATTGAATTCCTTGTTACTGTTATAACAATATCTGCTGCTTGGGTGGACAGATGGGTAGATGGGTGGAAGGATAGTCAAATGGGTCGGTGGATGATTCCACCCCAGCTCTCGAACTTCAAATCCTTGAATGGACCATATTCAGATACAGTTCCTTCTTTCCCTGAATTTTGTGCCTTCTTCCCTAAACCCGTTGGATACTCAGACATCAATGAGCCATTCAACCTGGAAGCTGGAAGAGAATGTCAGGATCATCTGGTCCGGCCCCTCACTGTACAGATGGGAGGTCCAGGCCCAGAGAGATGAAGTGATGATCCAGATCCCACGGCAGTATGGTAGCAGTGTCAGGACAGGGACCTGGCTATTGTGAGACTTTCCATATGATGACTGATTCAGAGCCAGGGTCCCCAAACACCCGTCCATCTTCAATGTGCAGACCATCCCTAATCATTGCAGGCAAGAAAATGTTTGTAGAAAGAACTACCCAGCGGTTTGCTTGGGCATCCAGACATGCCACCCAGGCAAGGAACAGCTAAGACCACAGTCCTTGGTTTAGTCCTAGCCCAGCCTGAAAGTTAACTTGATCTATTTCTTTATTATTATTATTTTGTAATCAAACTGAGGTTAGTACACCCTGCTCAGTGCCTTTCTCCCCCCACTGTTGCAAGGACGCATAAAACACATGAGAAGCACTTGGGCTTCTTCTCTAACTGAATAAAATTTCAAGGTTATTAACACCCACATTCAAACATCTACTTAATTGGATGTATGTGCATAGCGGCTCACATTATTTTTATGTAGGGAATAATTAAATGCAAGCACACACAATGAATGCTCTGAAACAGTGGTTAGCATGTGAAATTCCAGTCTATGGAGTGCCAAGACTTTGGGGATGATAGTTTTGTTAATAATTCTTCATTACTTTTTCATTTTCTTGTCAAATGGTTTTTTGCTCTTTCAACAATGAGATACCTTTATCAGAAACCTATTCAGCTTCTAAAAAGCACAAAATAGCAAATAAAAGATCGTTTGAAACCCAATGCATCCAGGCAATGGATAAGAATAGTCCCTGCAGGATGAAATTACAGGTTGAAACATAGAAAACAGCTGATAATTAATGACTTTTGACCAATAAAAATCAGTAATTTCATATGGTTTGACCTAACACAAACCGTCCAACCATCTACTCACCTACCTACCTGATGGCCTAGCTTCCCTTTCACAAACATTTATTAAGTGCTTACTATCTATCAAGCACTGTGCTGGAGATATAGTGGAAAGTGAAACAAGCATGGTGCTTGCTGTCCTGGAGGTCACAGTTTACTGGGAGGAGACCCATACTTAAACAGATGAAGAGATACAGGTACACAGGGTTACAAACTGAGAAAGTTGTTAGAAAGGTAATGTACGCTTGGAGTCCACTGCCTCACTCACCCCATCTCTTCAAAGCTCATTTCCACTGGATTGCCTTAATTCACAATCTTTGTGTCTGGAATGCCCTTTCCCATTCTCTCTGATTATTCATAACCTTTATGGCTGAGCTCTAATCCCAACTACTCTGTAAAGCCTTCTCTGATTAATTAATTAACTCAACAAATATTTATTGAACAATGGGCCACATGCCAAGCTCTACGCTATGTGCTAGGGACAAGCTATGAACAAATGAGGCAAGATCCCCAGGCCCTCATTGAGCTGAGTTGACACTTTAGCGGGGATCCAGATGGTAAATATATAAACAGATAAATGAACAAGATTTCAGCAGGTGAAAAGCACTTTGAAGACAATACAACAGGGTAAGGTGATGGATGGCCTGGTCCTGGTGTCCCTCATTCTGAACTTAATGACTGTATTACATAATTAAGTGTCTTATATATTGATAAAGCGTTATATTCTAATAACCCTGTTCCCTGCTCACAAACCTTCACTGGCTCTCCACTGTTTACAGAATAAACCCCAGACTCTTTGGCATGGTTTCCAAAGGTGGTCACAATCATGGGTTCATCTCCTTTTCATTGCCTTCCAGTAAACAATTGACATCCTCCACTTGGCCTCTTAAGCCCCTCCGTGAACCTTGGCCCCTACATGCCCTCTGGGCCTCCCTACATGCTCTTACCTCCAGCTTAAAGGCTCTTTTCCAGTCAAAGGCTGCCTGTGGATATCTAGAACCATCTCACATTTGGGATCTTAGAGCATTCATTGATTCCCTATTCTCCGCATTCATTCAAAAAATATTTACTGAATACCTACTAGGTGCCAAGCACTGTTCAAGGCCCTGTGGATGCAGCAGGGAAGAAAACAAAACAAAAATCCTAATAGAGCTTATATTCCAGTCGAGGCACTAGAGACTGAGACAGGCAGTTAATTCCCTATTTGGAATTTGGAATCATTGTCTTCCTCCTTAGGTTAGGCAGAACTTTTGTGTTAGACTGAAAAGATCCCAATTACTGAGTGTGAGATAGTCTAGGATGATGCTAAGATGTCAGACTGCAAATCAGAAGATGTAACTTTTAGACTCATGGTCATTGTCACTAACTAGTTGTCTGAACTCAAGACAAATCATTCAACCAATATGACCATCAGTCATCCCATCTGTAAAGTATGAATGCAAATGGTAAATCAGGTGATTTGTAAGATCCTTTCAGCATTTGGTCTTACTTTTCAGAATAGAAGAATCCAATGATTAAAAAAGTTAATACACTGCAATCTAAAATATTCATGCAAACAAGTTCCTTCCTTCCCAAACACAAGTTTGTCCTTTGACAGAGGGGGTAGCTATAGACAGCACATGTGCTGAAAGTTGCATTTTTAAAAGGTTGGGCCCTGTAGCCCGACCAAGATAGATTTGACTCCCTACTTTCCTTCTATGTGAAATCCCAGGCAAGTGTAATCTCTTGTTTCTTCATTTATAGAATAGGGGATCTAATAGAAGCTGTTTTTATAGAGATGATGTGAGGATTAAGTGGAATTATACATGGAAAGAGCTTGGCATAGTGTCTGGTATACGGTAAGCACTCAGAAAATAGTACCAACAGCTTTTTTTTTTTTTTTTTTTTGCGGTATGCGGGCCTCTCACTGTTGTGGCCTCTCCCGTTGCGGAGCACAGGCTCCGGACGCGCAGGCTCAGCGGCCATGGCTCACGGGCCTAGCTGCTCCGCCGCACGTGGGATCTTCCCGGACCGGGGCACGAACCCGTGTCCCCTGCATCGGCAGGCGGACTCTCAACCACTGTGCCACCAGGGAAGCCCAGTACCAACAGCTTTATCTTTACTATGGAATAATACAGCAGGACCACTGTGCCACCAGGGAAGCCCAGTACCAACAGCTTTATCTTTACTATGGAATAATACAGCAGGACCACTGTGCCACCAGGGAAGCCCAGTACCAACAGCTTTATCTTTACTATGGAATAATACAGCAGGACCACTGTGCCACCAGGGAAGCCCAGTACCAACAGCTTTATCTTTACTATGGAATAATACAGCAGGACCACTGTGCCACCAGGGAAGCCCAGTACCAACAGCTTTATCTTTACTATGGAATAATACAGCAGGACCACTGTGCCACCAGGGAAGCCCAGTACCAACAGCTTTATCTTTACTATGGAATAATACAGCAGGAGTCATCTGTCTTTAAGAATACCAACTTATCATTCAACACTTTCTCTACCTCCTATCTCATCTAATCTTTTTATCAGCTTTGTAGAACAGGGGCCTTCATTCCTATTTTGCAGATGAGTACACTTATGCCAAAGAGGGAGTAACTCAAGAAAGCAGTATCATACCCACAACAACTTGAATGAATCTCCGGGGAATTATGCCAAATGAAAAAAGCCATACCCCAAACATTACATACTATGTAATTCCGTTTATATCACACTCTTAAAATAAGAAAATTACAAAAATGGAGAACAGGTTAGAGAGTGCCTGAGGAAAGGGAAAAAGAGAGGGAGAGAGGGAAGCCAGATGATGACAAAAGGGCAACACAGATGATCTTTATGGTGATGGAAATGTTCTGTACCTCGGATGTATCAATGTCAATGTCAATTTCCTGATTGTGATATTTCATTGTAGTTGCTGTAGTTTTCTAAGATGTTACCATTGGGATAACTGGATATGTGGTACATGGGATCTCTCTGTATTATTTCTTACACACGCATATGAATTTGTATCTCAAAATTAAAAGTTTAACTAAGAAAACAAAGCAAAACAAAAGAAAACCAGTACCACTTGGCACTATGAATAGCCAAAATAAGTATATCCTTACATATATCACTTTCTGTGGGGTAGGCTCTATTCTAAGTGCTTTACATGTATACATAGATTCTTCTAACCCTCACAAGAGCTCTCTAGTTATTATCATTATTATTATTATTATGCCCATTTTATGGATCAGGAACCTGAGATGTAGAAATGAAAAACCTGGCCCAAGGTCACAGAGCTAGTAAATATTAGAGCTGGGCATGTGAATCCCAGGCAGTCTGGCTCCAGAGTCTCTACTTTTAACCAGTACTCTATTCTGCTTTACTTAACTAGAATTCCAGTCCCATGACTACAGCTCAAAAAACTCCCATCTTAATGGAAGCAATTTTTGCTGGTTTCTCTCTCTGAGAGGGAAGCCAGATCCACACTTTGTAAAGTAGAACACAGAGTTAACGCCTCAAAGAACCCCTGACTTTCAAAATCTCTCCTATTCAGTTCCCGAGGCCTCTGAGCAATTGCTGAGCTGGTGCTGAGATTCCCTGTGGGAGCCCCAGGGGTCTTGAGGGCCATTAACAAGCTCTGTCATGTTGTCAAGTTCCTAAAACTGCCATCTTTAATTGTATAGCACTGTTCAAAAACGATTGCAAATTCTACTTCCTTGCTAGCTCATCTGAATACACAAATGTAATTTAAAAAGACAAGTGACCTATCCAATGACACATGCTTTACTTCTGAGAACTGGAGGAACCATGGCTTAGAGATGTCTGGCTAAAGACTACTAAGATTACAGTGCCCTTTCTTGGAATGGACAATCAATTCATTGCTCAGACACATGGATGTGTTCCAGGAAAGGGAGGTGCCTGGTGCCTCCTTGGACTCAAAACTGGTCAGTGGGCCAAATGGCTGAGAAACCAAATGCTGGACCAGTGGGTAACAGAACTCAGAGCTGAAGCCAGGAATCTGGCTCTACAGGTTGTGATATAGCACTTCACAAACTCTAAAATGCAATGTATTTTGCTTTTTAACAAGAAAAGGAAGCACTGGAGCTAAGTTTTTGGTTCACTGATCCGAGGACTATTTGAAGTCCCGCGTGAAGGCTCCCACTGTTTGCGCTATTTCGTAACATTGCAGAATTAAACTGTATGAATTACAGAATGTGAGAAGGCAGGCCTCTGGCTTCATCTAGTCAAGAACTCTCTTTGTAACACCAAAGGCAAACGGTCAGCCGCTCGCTCATGAGCCGTCTCCCACGCCCACCCTGAGGGCACTTTGCTGCACTCACTACCTGGCCCAGGATAGCACTGAGGCGCTCGGATTCACAGTCCACCACCACCAGCCGCTCCTTTTTCTTCTCCAGGTCCTGGAAGAGCATCCGGTATCCCTCCTCTGTGGTTGTCAAAATGTTGACGGCTGTCACCTGCCAGTTCTTCTCGGCCGCTGTGTCTAGGACTTTCTGCAGGACGGACAGACCTGGAGGTCGGGTAAGTAGGACAGAGAGGTGGCAGTCAGGATCCACAGGCATCACCCCACTTCCGCCAACCCCGCTCCTCCACTAAACTCAGCTCCAGCTTGCTCTTTGCAAGTCTGAGCTCACCGAGGTCAGGTTCTGCGTCTGTTTTGCGTTTCTGTTTGCAGAACATAGCACGCGGTAGAGTTAGTGATTAAACATCACATCTGAGGCTCAAATCCTGATGCCACAATATACTAGTTAAATGATCTTGTACGGACTAATTCACCTGGCTAAAATTTAGTGTCTTCAGTGGGAAAAGGGTGATGTTAATAATGTCCACCTCGCAGTGTCATCATGAGGATTGAATGAGAATGTCTCAAGCATGGCAAGCATTTTGTAAACATTGATTACTATTAGGTGTTTAGTAACTGCTGATTCAATGTGCTAATCTGATATCTAAACAGCACCTAATAATTGTCAACCACGTTTACGAATGTTCAATATACCTCAGTGCCTAGTGCTTTGCCTCTCACGCAGTAGGTATTCAATCAATGTGTACTGAATTAAGCTACGCTCTTCTGATTTATAGCTAAATGATAGAGGAATCCATTACTCAATACTGCTTTGTTTCATCTATGGGACATAGATGGTGTATTAGTTTCCTACTGCGGCTGTAAAAAATTATTGTAAACATAGTGGCTTCAAACAACACATTTATCATCTTATACTGCCAGAGGTCAGATGTTTGGAATGAATCTCCTCGAGCTAAATTCAAGTTACCGGCAGGGCTGTGTTATTTTCTGGAGGTTCGAGTGGATAAATTTTTCTTGCCTTTTCTGATTCTGTAGGATGCCCGCTTTCCTTGGTGTATAGCCCCTTCCAGCTTCAAAACCAGCAGTGACTGGTTGAGTCTCTCACATTATACTCTGACCCTGACTCTTCTGCCTTCAACTTGCACACTTAAGGACCCTTGTAATTACACTGAGCTCACCCAAATAATCCAGGATAATCTCTCTGTTGTTCTTTTTTTAAAAATTAATTTATTTATTTGTTTTTATTTTTGGCTGTGTTGGGTCTTCGTTGCTGCGCGCAGGCTTTCTCTAGTTGCGGCGAGCAGGGCCTACTCTTCGTTGTGGTGTGCCGGCTGCTCATTGTCGGGGCTTCTCTTGTTGCGGAGCACAAGCTCTAGGTGCATGGGCTTCAGTAGTTGTGGCTCGTGGGCTCTAGAGCGCAGGCTCAGTAGTTGTGGCGCACATGGTCTTAGTTGCTCCGCGGCATGTGGGATCTTCCGGGACCAGGGCTCGAACCTGTGTCCCCTGCATCGGCAGTCGGATTCTTAACCACTGCGCCACCAGAGAAGCCCATCTCTCTGTTTTAAGGTCAGTCTATTAGCAACGTGAATTCCATCTGTAACCTAAATCCCTCTTGCCATTTAACATAACATATTCACAGGTTCCAGGAATTAGAACACAGATGTCTTTGGTGGAGAGGGGAAGGTCATTATTCTGCCTGCAACAGATGGTTATTTCATATTTCACGCTTGCATTATTAATCAATCTTTTGCACATATATCATTTCTGTCTTCCTGTAACATTGTTAATCCCTCCCATAGTGACCAATATGATGCCTGGAATAAAGAATCATCTGTAGATTGATTCTGTTGTTTCTTCCTTTTTTTTTTTTTTTTTTTTAAGTATAAGGTTGGTGTGCTTAAGTCTCACGTTTACTGAAAGTTTACTGTGTGTCTGGCATTGCCCTGTTAGCTTTCCTGTCTTCAATTCAGTTAATTCTCTGAGGTAGGTACCGTTATTATCCATGTTTCACAAATGTGGAAATGGAGGTTCAGAGAGATTTAGTCACTGGCCCAAGGCCACACAGCTAGCAAATGGCGGAACTCTGAGTTCAGAGTTGTGAGGTAGGCGTGAGGTAGCGCCCTTTGAGTACGGGCGCTTTTGCTGACTGACCCCAGAGATGATCCTCTATAATGAAAGTTACATTTTTCTGCCTTTGCCACTTCCAGACCTCAAGCCTCATTATGCCACAAAACTGACCTGAAATAGCCCTTCTGCAGGTCATCCTCATAATGGCTGCTTGTCTGAGAAGGGAAATCATTAAAATAGAGAGAAGGGAAAATCGAAGAAAATAGAGTGCTTCTGGCCTCTTCTGCCAGCTAATTCTCATTGAATAACGCCTGCCTAACTCTTCCTGAAAAACCATTTCACAAACCACTCTCCTATTCAAAAGTCTTCTAAGCCTCCCTAAAGGCAAACCTCTATAAAACCTCCTTTTTGCTCAGGGCAAAATTCCTGTGCCTCACTTTCCAGACCTTGTATCATCCAGTTATTTATTTACAACAATAATGACTGAGTTCTTATAGGACTATTTAGTATACCAGGGGAAGGTAGGACAGTACAACAGAAGCGACACAGGAGTTAGAAAAAAGAAGAGAGTTTCTATTTAGAAGGTCAGGAAATAGAGAAAGTGGTGTTCCAGTAGGTTGCAAAAGAAAGGAAGAATTTGCATATGTAGATTTGAGAAGGGAAGTGCATCCCAGAAACTGGAATTGTTTGAGTCAAGATGCAGAGAAGAAAAAAGTATTGGAAACATTTAGAAAATGGAATGGAAAATTCAAAATTTAGGTGGAGGCAGAATTAGAAAGGCCTGGGAAGGTTGATGTTGATGCTGGTGATGATGACAACAGCAGTTAACATGTATAGAAGACCCTGCGCATTGATTATGTTGTAGGCACTGTACAGGCCCTTTCTAGTCATTGTCTCATTCAGTCCTCACAACTGTATGAGGTAGAGACTGGTTTTTTCTTCATTACAGAGATGAAAAAACGAAGGAATAGAGAATTTTATCCCCATTACAGAAGTGGTCAAACTGAGGCAGAGAGAGCTTGCCCAAAGTCAAACAGCTGGAGAGGAGGGAACACAGAATTCAGATCCAGGTCTGCCTGACTCCAGAATCTATGCTCCTAAAAGCCATGCCATGAGCCGTGAGCCATTCAACTGAGGTCCTTGGACTTTGAGTCTGGGCTCAGGAGCCATGGAAACTTGGTAAGCTGTAGAGTGACATGCGGCGTTAAGACGGTTATTCTCTCAAAGGACGTGTTTCCACATGTGAGTTATAGATTAGTTATCAACAATTCAGTTCACAGACATAAAACATTTCTGGATCATTACTCCATGATCCCTGCCTTTCAAGAAGGCAGAGAGGCACCATTCTTCTTCCTGCTGATAATTTTCTCTTCATCCCTCCACAGTCCCGCTCCCCTAACCCCTGGCTTACCCCGGTCAGCATCATAAATGTAGACAAATTTTTGCCACTTGTAATGGTCAATGATACTGATGAGGGCATCCTGCAGCTCGGGACGCAGCTGAAGGACAAACTGGTTGGATGTGTCAACAGGAAAGCTCGGTGTAATGAAGCAGACATGGAGGGCCCCGCAGAAGGAGGTCAGCATGTTGACAGTCCTCCGTTCGTAAAACCCAAAGATGGCATAGACTCCTTTAGAGAACTGGGAACAGACTGGAAGAGGAGAAGAGAAAAATTAATGGATATAAGATACTGCAAACATGTTGCCAGGTGGCTCTAAAACTAATTCATTCACTGGTCTATCCATCCAACCCATCATCCATCTATTATCTAGCCATCCACCCATCCAACCAATCCATCACTCCATTCTTTCAACCCACCAATCTCTCCAACTGTCCATCCATTTTACCCATCTGTGCATCCGTTCACCCAATCATCTGTCCAACCCACCCATCCATCTGTCGAATCCAATGTTTATTAGGTACCAATTCCATACCAAATGTTGTCATGGTTTTTAATTATAAATGTATGCAAAGCTGTTTTGTATGCTCTTTCACTTTATCTGTACAATGCCTTTATTAAGGTAGGAAAAGGATGGCTGGGCCATTTTTTAAAGGGGAAAACCAAGGCTCAGAAAGTTAATGAACATGTGCAAGGTAGCACAGCTAGACCATATCTGAGTTAGGCAGGTGTCTTGAACCCAATCCAGTGATCTGTCTATGACACTGCCCATCACGTCAAGGCAAAGCATACTAAGATGCCTTAGGAAGAAGGTCTGTCAGCTTGCTGCTGATACACGTTTAAGAAAACAAGGGTTGATTTTCCCAGCCAACCCTTAGTTTTCAGTGTACATTTCTCTACTGATGTTCATCTTGTGTTTGTACCTCCTCCTGGCTGATTTTTCAGCCCCCCGCCCTGCAGTGTATCAGCCACAGTAGTAGCTTAGCTGTGCGAGCATCCCCACAGGAGCTATTTTGTAAGATCCCAGTGCAGTTACCAGTACTGGTTTGTGTTCGGTTACACCGCTGGTTAGAATATAATGCTAAAAAGTCCAAGGTTATGGGGCTAAGTCCAGGTAATTCAGCTACTAAACTTCATTATAATATGTGTTACAGGATAAGGGTTCATAGACTTTGCCCCAGTCAAATGATCAACCCCAATGCCAAGCCCAGTGCCTGAAAATTACCATCTTGCTATGGATGGTGAGGCAGACGAGTCATCCTCATCACAGTAACAGTGTTTTAGGGTGCTCTGCCATATATGTTAAGCTGTTTAGTGCTCATCACAACCCTGCGACTTTGGTATTATCAATTTTCTTCTAAGATGATAATGTTGATATTCCTAGATCCTGTGCTCTCTTTACCATATCACCTGCTTCCATGACCCCGTACTGCCTTTGTAGATGGGCTCTCAAATTATGCTCCATGAACACTGCCCAAATGTGTTCCATGAACATTAGCCCCACAGAATGCTCCTTAAAAAAGAAAAGGCTTCTTTGCTCAGAGAAATTTGGGAAATGGTGCAAACCCTGTCCTCCTCTTGGAGTTTCAAACTGCATACCAGCTACATGAAAGATTGAGAGGAATCCTGTTCAACTTTAACACAGATTTTGTCAAATCCATACGCCCCCAGGACCCTTTGTTGGTGAATACTTTTTAACATGTTACTGATGCAGTGGGCCACGCTGCACTAAAGAATGCCATTAGCCACTGGGACCCAGTTGCCTACTGAGTCTGTGTTCTCAGTCAGTCCGTAGACCCTCCCTTCATGTCCCTGAAAGATAATCTCTTAAAGACTGTAATGGAACCATACAAGTCATCTCTCTAACTTCCAGGGTAACCCAGCATACCACCTACAGGAAACCTGGCAGGTGCCCTTTATTGTGTTTGTGTGTGTGTGTGTGTGTAAATTTAATTTTTATTTTATATTGGAGTATAGTTGATTTACGATGTTGTGTTAGTTTTAGGTGTACAGCAAAGTGATTCAGTTATACATATACACATAACCATTCTTTTTCAGATTCTTTTCCCATGTAGGTTATTACAGAATATAGAGTTCCCTGTGCTATAGGGAACAAGTAGATCCTTGTTAATTGTCTATTTTATATATAGTAGTGTGTATATGTTAATCCCAAACCCCTAACATCTGCTTGCATACTGAATTACTGGGCATGCACTGCTTCTCAAGGTGCCCAGTCCATTGACTGACCACTCTTTGAAACCAGAATCTCATATGCCTGCTCTTAACCCACTGCACAGCCCTCCTGGTATCCAAAGGTGGCCCTCATGGACTTCAGCTTTATGGCATTTGGTTTTCAGTAGTGATGTTCATCCTCCACCTAGAAACCAGAGGGATCCTTTTAATTAAAAAAAACAAAAAACAAAAAAACAAAGAAAACACAGTTTCCCTTCCTTGTGCAAAAACCTCTTAAAATTTTTGAGGTTTCCCACTGCACACAGGAAAAATCCCCAAACATCTGACCATGACTCAGAGGCAGAGTAGCCTGTCCCTTTGCCCCCTCCTACCTCACACCACTGCCCTCGCTCCCTGCTCTAGCCGCCTGGCCTTTTTTCTGTTCCTCTGGCCTCCACACTTGTTCTGCCCTGGAGACTCTGCCCTCCACCTGCGGTGCTCTTTCCTTCCTTCTTTGCAATGCTCACTCCTTTTCAGCAATTTTATCTCAACTCAAATCTCACCTCCTTGAACAGGACTTCCTTCATCACCCCTTCTACATAGTGATTCCACCCTCCCCTCAACCCTCTATGAGTCTCTATCACATCCCCCTGTTTTATCTTTCATACTTGAATTATTATTATTTGAAGGTGTTTTCTTTTTTTACTTGTATGTATCTGTGACTGTTCCGGTCAGTGTTAATTCCCTAAAAACAGGAGTCTCATTTATGCCCCAAAGCCAGCGTAATGCCTGGGACATGGTAGGTGCTTAGTAAATGTTTGTCGAATGAATGATGAGTGCTTGATGAGAGCACTGCACTAGGGGATGAGGAGGAGCCATTGGGTCACCCTGGACCTCTTCCTCCCGTTCTGGGTAGGCGTCTCCTGAAGTAGCTATTTATCCTTTACTGCTCACACTCTTTTCTCTTTCACCCTAACGAGGACACTCCAGCCACTTGCAGCGGACAACAGGCGCTGTCTTTAAGTGTCTATTGTAATTGCCAGAATCAAGATTTCCATAAATATGGATTTCTTCACCAGGAAGCATACACTCTATATTATTCTGCCTGTGTTAGATATAGATTTGTCCAAAAGCACAATCCATCTTACTGGGTGAGGTGTGTATGGGGAGCACATAAACCCCTTTAACATATTATAATATGCTCTCTGCGGTATTTTTAGGATCTTTACTTTCCATGCTGCAATGAAATATTATCTGGTGGGATATAAATCTCACGTTCCCGATCTATTCCCTGACGACATCTACTTGGTTTCACACCTTTAGTTGGGTCTCTGGGGCCCTCGTGGCCAGTGTTTCTTGCTGGAACTTTAGAAGTAGAGGAGGAATGGGTAAGATGGGGTGGAAGAAATGGGCGCAGATAGGCACGATCGAATCCTTACACACACGGAGGCCAGGATGTTTCCCCCATCCTTGAATTATCTCCCTATTTTTCCCTTTTGCAAATCTCTTTTTCCTTAAATTGAGTGTGTTATCCTCTAAGGCTAAGAGGGTACGTTTAACCAGTGCTCCCTAAAAGAGCATGGCTTGGAGGTAGCCTGGCCTGGATTTACTCAAGTGGACCCTGGTCCACCGAGTTGCTCAGCATTTGACCTTCAATCTGGCTTCTCATTTCAGCTAAGCCTGAGCAGCAACAGCAAGGGAGAGGGAGAGACTAAGAGTCTGTAGGCCCCAAGGCCTGTGGGAGAATGCATAATTGGTTACACGTTCAGAAATATAATTAGTTGTAGCACATTTCTTTAAATCTGTCACAGTAAATATTCGATTAGAAAAGATAACTTGGTCTTGTAGAAAAAGTACTAGATTAGATGCCAGAAGACCTGGAGGATTCTCTTTTTGGTTTTATCAGAGCACAGTATAATGTGAACTTGAGCCAATCCCAGGCTCTGCCTGCGCCTCAGTTTCCATCTGTAAATTGGTGCTTTGAACTCCATAAGAGTTAACATCTCTTCCAGCTCCAACAGTCTACGTTCTAGTCTAATTAGTTGAAAACTATTCACTGATTGAGCACACTTTGGTTATTTGCTGGTCAGACTTGTAGCAACCTCCAGTGGAGGTTTTCAAACCTAGAAATCAGGTAAAGGCTCTGAGTTCTTGGATCCGATTGTAATAGAATCCTAGCACTAAATCTAGATGCATTCAGAGTCTTGAGTTGTATTTAAGATACAATTTTTAATGTGATCGGTGAGTTAGTTACCTAGTAGAGAATAGATGAGAGAAGGCAAATCAGAAAGGGGGCTAGAGGTGGAGCCTTGTATTGTCTGGTACAGCAAGCCTGAGGGGAGAAAAGGGAACACTGAAAAGCAGCCTTGCAACCCTGCTGTGTACTGGTCCAGTCAGACTCTCAGGCTGACAGTGAATCAGAGTAGGTGGGACTATGTGCGTGTCCTCCATTTAAGACAGCAGTGGTGCATATAGTGCCTCTGATAGTAGCAATTAGGAGCTGACGTTTGAGCACTTACGAAGTGCTAGACATCGTGCCAAGGACATTCCCGTGCATTGACTTCTTTCATTCTGTGAGGTAGGTTACAAATTGGGAAGGGCAGGCCCAGGGCCAGCACAATGCAAAGCTGAGTTCTGAACTCCACCAATCAGACCACAAGGCTTGAGCTCTTGACTTCTGTGATATGCCACCCCTTCCCTCCCTCCAACAATATTGGAAAGAAACAGTCATGGCACATGGGACAGCTTCAGCTTCTAGAAAATCCTCTCAGGTAGCACTCTGCCTTCCTCTGTTGCCAGATCAAGAAGCATTACTGCATTAGGGTCTGTTGATATTAAAACAAAACCTAGAGACTGTCATACAGAGTGAAGTAAGTCAGAAAGAGAAAAACAAATATTGTGTAATATTGCTTACATGTGGAATCTAGAAAAATTGTACTGAAGAACTTACTTGCAAAGCAGAAATGCAGACACAGATGTAGAGAAGAAACATATGGATACCAAGTGGGGAAGGGGGTGTGGGATGAATTGGGAAATTGGGATTGACATACATACACTACTATGTATAAAATAGATAAGTAATGAGAACCTACTGTATAGCACAGGGAACTCTACTCAGTGCTCTGTGGTGACCTAAACAGGAAGGAAATCCAAAAAAAGAGGGGATATATGTATACGTGTAGCTGATTCATTTTGCTGTACAGCAGAAACTAACACAACATTGTAAAGCAACTATACTCCAGTAAAAATTAATAAAACAAAACAGAACAAAACTGGGTGGTGGGGCTTCCCTGGTGGCGCAGTGGTTGAGAGTCCGCCTGCCGATGCGGGGGACGCGGGTTCGTGCCCCGGTCCGGGAAGATCCCACATGCCGCGGGGCGGCTGGGCCCGTGAGCCATGGCCGCTGGGCCTGCGCGTCCGGAGCCTGTGCTCCGCAACGGGAGAGGCCACAGCAGTGAGAGGCCCCCGTACCGCAAAAAAAAAAAACAAAAAAAACCAAAAAACTGGGTGGTGCTCGATGCATTCCCCTCTTGTCCCTGGGGATCATGCAGAGCATATACACACACATCTGTTCTTCTGTTGGTCCGTACATGTGTCCATCAACCCATCCATCCACCTCTTGACATCCAGCATCTACCACTCGTGAGACTCTGTGTTAGGCAGTGGACATGCAGTATTGAAAAAGGCAAGCCCCAACTTCGACATCACCTTGACAGTGGTGATGCCGACACCACTGTGGGAGATGCCGACACCGAACCAGTCAATTACACTTCCCTATAAGTGCTGTGGCAGGGATGAGGTTGGGGTTCAGGCAGAGACACCTAAGCCCAGCCTTTGGGGACCTCAGAGAAGGCTTCCAAGAGGAAGTGCCAGCTTTTTTTTTTTTTTTTCCCTCCGGTACGCGGGCCTCTCACTGTTGTGGCCTCTCCCGCTGCGGAGCACAGGCTCCGGACGCGCAGGCTCAGCGGCCATGGCTCACGGTCCCAGCCGCTCCGCGGCATGTGGGATCTTCCCAGATGGGGGCGCGAACCCGCGTCCCCTGCATCGGCAGGCGGACTCTCAACCACTGTGCCACCAGGGAAGCCCGGAAGTGCCAGCTTTGACATTGAAAGATAATTGGGGATCAGCCAGGAGAGGGAGTATGGGGAGTATGGTGCAGTTGCTTGCGCATAAAGCGTATTTCAGGTAGAAGGAAGAGCGACAGCAAAGACCTGGCAGAGAGAAAAGCCATCGCACATTCAGGGAGCCCTGCCAGAGTGTCAGATTCCGAGGTCCCTGCCTCTAAGAGATTCTGTAGCGGAATGTGTCCAACAATCAGAGCGAGTAAAAAACGAGGCCAGGAATTCCCTCTTGGGGAGGCAGGAGGGCAGGCACCGGCAAGGGCAGGAAAACCCACGCTCTGCACGGTGTGGGCTGTCCAATTCCATCATCGCTTTGCTCAGACCTCTTTGATAAGCGCTGCTGGTTAAGGCACCATCCACTTAGTATCAATAAATCTCCCAGCCCTGGGCACGCGCCCTGGCAGCTCTCTCCCAGGGAGGGAACTCCTGGTATTAGCAACTTCTTTTTTATTGTCACTTCATTGAAGGCCTCTCACACCGACATTCCTCTTTGGCTCCTGGCTGCCGTCCCTGGAAATGTGGCAGCCTCATGGTAAATAGTGGATAATGAGGTGACAGGATGGCTTCATTCTGGGGGAGGGAGATGGAAAGTGTGTGTGTGTAGGTGGGGGGACTTTTAGACACTCATCCTGCTTCTCCAATAATTCTATCCTTACAGGTGGGAATGACATTCTTGCTCTGACTCTAACCCTGTGACATCAAATGTGCTTTATTTCTGTCACTCAGAGGACAAGAAGAGTGCCCCTCCATCCCCTTACACTCTCTTGCATCCAAGATCTGGTAGTGACATGTAGTGAATTACCATAATAGATATAAATTGTCCCCATCTCCTCTAAACAACAATTATTTAGGCTTCTGAGACATGTCCAGGGCTTCTCTGTCATTTACTAGATAAAACCTTATTGTTCATTTGTTAAATCAACAAATATTTTTTGAGCACCAGAAACTAATATTGCCAGAAAACTGGGATGCCGGGATGACACAAGACAGGTGTGTCTTCTGCCTTCTCAGAGCTTAGACACGAGTTCTACGTTTCTTTTATTTACTTATTTATTTTTGGCTGTGTTGGGTCTTTGTTGCTGCGAACGGGCTTTCTCCATCTGCAGCAAGTGGGGGCTACTCGTCGTTGTAGTGCGCGGGCTTCTCATTGCGGTGGCTTCTCTTATTGCGGAGCACGGGCTCTGGGTGCCCGGGCTTCCGTACCGGTGGCTCGCGGGCTGTAGAGCGCAGGCTCAGTAGTTGTGGCGCACGGGCCTAGTTGCTCCGTGTCATGTGGGATCTTCCCGGACCAGGGCTCAAACCCGTGTCCCCTGCATTGGCAGGCGGATTCTTAACCACTGCACCACTGGGGAAGTCCAGTAAGTTTTAAATTAAGGGAAAGAAAGGTTATTTTGAGAGAGTAATAAGGGGATTAAACATAGAATAAGTGGTCATAACTACCATTATAGCCAGTGTTTACTGAGCACTTACTACAGGCATGCACAGTGCTAAGCACCTGTGTCAATATCCAGGTAGAGGGACCAATTTATCCAAAGGCAATGAGGTAAGAGAGAGGAAGGAACCTTAGAGAAACTCCAGACAAGCCAGTACAACTAGGATGGGGACTTTGGCACAGAGTTGGGTGGGGGATGACCAGATTGCCAAGGGCCTTGCCAGGACTAGAGAAGTTAAGCCCCTGAATCTCGTGTCCATGTTGCATTTCTTTTGGCTTTGGATTCATCTCAGCTTCATAGGGCTTCTCTTCACCCTGGCCTTGGAGCCCAGCTGGGACAAGGCAGCAGAGGGAGATGCAGAAGAGGAGGCATCCTTCCCTGCTCAGATTCATGCATTTATTATGAAATATGAGTGTTAATTACCAGGCATTGAAAGCCACTGAGATGTGACACGGTATATGAGGCTAAGAATTAGATCAAGGCTGGGCTCAGTGGTCCTGGAAATTAGACTCACCTTGTGGGCTGACATATGAAACCAGGGGCAGCGGAAGGACAAACAGACTGAGAGATTGTAGGTTGTGCTGGAAAACTCTTCAGGTGCCTGACATGGTTTTGGAAAAGTAAACGCAAAGAAGCAAATCTGGGACCATGAACAAGCCCCTTTTTCTATCTGGGCTGCATTTTCCCCATCTGGGCAATGAAGTTTACACTAAATCAGTGTTTCTCGTGTGTGTGGGTGTGTGTGTGTGTGTGTGTGTGTGTGTGTGTGTGTGTGGGTGTGTGTGAAATACCTCCAATAAAATGCCTATACTCATTGGAGATATCTAGTTCTATAGACAGGGAATTTCTCTTTCTTCTATCTGTCTACTCATCCACCCTTCCAACAAATGTTTACTGTGCACACGGTGTATGTTAGACAGCAGTGGTGCCAGTGGGTTACAACACTGAAAACCTGCCATCATGGAGCTTAGGATCTAGAGTGGGGAGAGAGATGATATACAAATCAGCAAGATTATTTGGGATACTGTGTTACGAAGACAATAACATGGGATGATGTGAGAGTGACTGGAGGGGCTACTTTAGATAAGACGGTGAGGGAGACCCTCTCTGTGGCACTAACATTTAAGCTGAGAAAATGAACCATAAAAAGGAGCTGGCCAGACAAAGGGCCAGGGAAACAGTTTCAGGCAGAAGGAACAGAAAATACAAAGTCTCTTAATAAGGTTCAGGAAAAGATTGAGGAGTTTGAGAAATAGAAAGCCAAGGTAGACATAGTGTAGGAAAAGGAGAAAAGCAGTAGAAATGAAGGTGAAGAAAAACAGATCATATAACTCTCTGAGTAAGGTATCTCTCCCCTATCTCTCCATCTCTCCCCTAAGGTATATGCTACTTCATGTGTGGCTTGGGTACCTGCAGAGTCCTAGAACATCACCTTGGTCTGAGATGGTCAGTACTAGCTGATCTTACCAGACCTTTCAGCTCTAACATCCTATAGCTCAAGGCAATGGAGGAGACACAGTAGAGGGGAAGGTGGTTATGACTGAATGGAAAATGGGAAAGGGAACAGCTTCTGACTCAAGGGTAATGGGGCTGCAAAAATGGACCAGTGAGTTCATCAGGTTCTAGTGTAGATGCTGCTGTTCTTGGATGCTTCTTGGCTTGCTTTAGGTTCTGGGCCTTTGCCCACGCTCTTGTTCTAGCCTGCACAGCCTTCCTGACTTCTGCCTTTTTCCTCTCCAAATTCTTTCCATTCTTTAAAAGTTCAGCTCAAATGCCACCTCTTCTGTGAACCTCTCATGCCTCCCCATCTCTAACTGTAATCTAAAGGTCTCCATCCCTCTCTTAAATGTCCTTAGAAATTTATGCCTCTTACAAATTTTTATCAAGGCCTCATGTTTTATTAGTGTGAGTTCTTTGACTGGGAACAGAAATTAATGCATGTTACTGAAGACAAAAGAAGAAAGGATGGGGGGACCCCCAGCTCAAAGACTGGACCTTAGAGAGACAGAAATTGCAGGAGCTCGGGGAATCTAGATGTGAGAATTTCATGGACGGTATCTTCAGTGTCACCGTTGCCCCAGCCATTTGTGATCACTGCTCCACACAGCTCGAGACTGGCCTTTTTCAGGTTAGGAGTCATCCCTTGGTCAAGGGAAGGCAGGGAAACTAACTAATTATCTTCCTAAGATTACTAAGGAAGTAATCTTACTAAGATGTCAGCCAAAGGAAAATGAATACATTGTGGACCGAGAGAAGATGCATGTCAGGCATATCAAACCAACAGATGTCTACTAAATTTGTATTTTCTAGTATTTTATAATATAAGTCAAAGTCTAAGACCGTAAAGGAGCTCCGTAAATGTCACATGCATCTGAACACCAAAGTTAGGTAAGGAGTTACTTCTAATTCAGTTGCTGTTGCCTGTCTCCTATGGGTTAGACACTGTGGAACAGAGTGGTGAATAAGATAGATGATGCCTCTGCCTTCATAAAGCTTATTTTATTCTTTACAATCCCTAGAGGGCATCACACAATGACTACAGAGTATTCCTGGTAAGTGAGAGAATGAAGAATGAATGAATGCAGATCATTCACCTATATTAATCAATTGATACTATTCTTGACAATTGACCTAATCTTGCTTCCACGGCATTTCTTGCATTGGGTGGACTCATTATTTTTCCTTTATATTATTAAATGACGTTTTGTGTATTTATATCTTTCATCCACAATTGAGGTGTCAGCTCCCTTGAAGGCAGAGGCCTTTCAACCCTATGGTTTTTCTTGGTATGTACAATGTGATGTATCCTATATAGAGCTGGGCAGGGAATCAACATAAATGCTTGGTGATATTACTTGTTTCACAGTCTTCTAAATTTAGCTGACCGTCTCACAACCATGAGCTTGGGGGTATATGCATTATCCCCTGCCCCTTGTCCAAATTCCCCCTGCTTCAGCCCACTGAACTCTGTCACTCCCTATTATCTTAAGCCAGTAGAGAATGAGAGCTGTGCTCCTAGGCTGGTGTCCAGAACCCGGGCAACCTTAATGTATTCCATGCATAACACCCAGTCTCCTTAGCCAGTGCTCCCTGGCAAGAAGGTTTACATCCCATTACATAATTCAATCCTTAGGATGTCTAAAGGATTCAGAACGAGGGCATTTTCACCCTACATAGCAAACTATGCAACCATGTAGTATTACAGGAAGAGGATCTTTCAGAGATAGTTCATATAATCACACACACACACATACGTGTGCTGTCCTCCTTGACGTATCATTTAACCCAAGAACCATCATAGGGTCATAGATTGTTAGGGCTAAAAGGTACTGGATCTTGAGGGCCTATTAGCCTAGGGAAAAGCCTCCTAAGAGGAAGCTGTCTGTCCAGCTCCACTTTGAAGTCCACAGAATTTACATGTGCTTGGAATATGCAAAACCTGATGTCAAGGGTGTCACTAGCCACAGGTAGAGCTTCCTGGAGACATCAGCATACTGGAGACCTCTCACTACCTATCTGTTCTGGGTGACTGCGCCTACTTGGGAAAAATACTATTCTTCATCTTACTTATTATTATAGGTCCGTCACCTATTGAGTGTCCTGTACCAAGCACTACCATTTACTCCTCACAACAATCCTACATTTGTTTTTCCTATTTCATGCATGAGGAAGCTAAAGTTCAGGGGCGATTAATTAATCTCTCACAAGTCATTCATGTGATAAGTGGCAGAGCTGGCATATGAATCCAGGTCTGTCCTCCTCCCTGGCCTGTGCCTTGAACCACGCTAACTCTGTCCCCTGAAAGTCTGTCATCACAAACCAGAGCTTTCATTCCCTTGATGATAGTATCAGCCAACGCTGAGCACTTACTGTGTGCCTAGGATTACGCTATGTGCTTTCCATGAATTGCTCATTTACTACTATTTTAGTAGTATAGAGTAGGGAGACAGTTATTATCCCTATTTTATGGAGAAAAAACTGAGGCCAATTAACTTGCCCAAGGTCATATAGCCACAAAGTAGAAGATTCAGCGTCCAAACACAGGAATTCCAACTTGAGAGCCATTGCTCTGATCCTGTATGCCAGGTGTCAGCAGCTTTTTCTGTAAAGGAACAAGTAGTAAGTATCTTAGGCTTTGAGGGCTCTGCCGTCTCTGCTGCAACTGCTCTATGCTGTTTTTGTAGCACAAAAGCAGCCAAAGACAATATGTAAATAAATGAGTGTGAAACTTTATTTACCATGTAAAACTTTATTTACCAAAACAGGCATTGTGCTGGATTTGGCCTGTGGCCAACTCCTACTCTATGCGATTCTGCTACTGGATGGCAAGAGAGATGAAATGCTGACATTTTGAGAGAGGTAATAATTGCTCATAGTGTTTTATATGATTTTTAAATCTCTCACATCCATTTTCTCTTGTGAATACCCAGAAAGGTGGGTAGGGCATGATAGATGACCCTTGAGCCCACATACAGATGAGGAACCAGGGATCCTATAGCTGGGGGATGATGGACACAGGTGTGAGCCCATGTCCTTCTTTCCATGTCTTGTGATTCTTCTGCAGTGGCTTTGGTTATTCACACTGCGGGGAGGGCAGGGGAAAGGAACCATGAGAGAGTCAAAGTCAATCACTGACATCCCGATATGACTGAGGCTGCTGCTTGCTGCTTCAAAGCCCTACTGGTTTTGACGCTCACAGACTGATTCCAGCTGAAGTGTTGACACAAGGACAGTCATACACCAAGTAGGTGGTGCGGTTCTGAGTTCCAGGCTCCTCTCCTATGCACTCGCTGGCTTTGGGCTAGAGGAGGCTGTAAACACTGCCTCCTGGCTAAAGGCTTCTCTGATGAGATGGCAAGGGGGACCCGAGCTTTGAGAGGACAGGTGCTTTCAGAGGCTTATTTAAAAAGTGGATATGTACCAGGGGATGCACAGCATTGTGGCTGCACCCTTTAAGGCCAAGGCTCAGGCACATGTAGGGGCTTAGTCAGGAGTGCTGGGTCAGGGGCTCGGTTTGGCGCTAGGGGGAGGGGCTGGACAAAGTTGGAACTTGGATTTGAGGCTGAGGTCAGGGCTCATTCTAGGGTTGGGTTCTGGGGTAGAGGTTAAGGCTGCCGGCCAGGGCTGGGGTGCATGCTTACTCAGTCTCATTTGGGGGTAGGAGGTGGGGTTCACTGAAAAGTCCAGGTAGGGACTACATCTACCTAGCTCTGCCACTGTGCAGCCTTTGAGAATAGCACAGTAACCAACTAGAGCAGAATAGATAAAAGCAAGGACACTAGCCAAAGGGAAGAAGGTTACGGGAGAGATCAGCCTCATAGCTTCCTCTGCCTCTGGCCCAGTCACCAGCCTGTGCCACCTAACCCCCATCACATAGCATCTTCTGCTGGTTCATGTATGAACTATCCCTGCAAGGTAGGGGGAGGGGCTGGACAAAGTTGGAACTTGGATTTGAGGCTGAGGTCAGGGCTCATTCTAGGGTTGGGTTCTGGGGTAGAGGTTAAGGCTGCCGGCCAGGGCTGGGGTGCATGCTTACTCAGTCTCATTTGGGGGTAGGAGGTGGGGTTCACTGAAAAGTCCAGGTAGGGACTACATCTACCTAGCTCTGCCACTGTGCAGCCTTTGAGAATAGCACAGTAACCAACTAGAGCAGAATAGATAAAAGCAAGGACACTAGCCAAAGGGAAGAAGGTTACGGGAGAGATCAGCCTCATAGCTTCCTCTGCCTCTGGCCCAGTCACCAGCCTGTGCCACCTACCCCCCATCACATAGCATCTTCTGCTGGTTCATGTATGAATTATCCCTGCAAGGAACACCAGGTAAATCATTCAGGAAATGAAGTCAGACTCGTCCTTTGACAATCTTGATTCCGTTCCCTGGGTGAGTGGGAAAAAATATTTTGCTTCTCATTTGCTATTCTTTTCCTATGAAAATCATGCATATAAATAGGTTTTCCTAAGCCAAGTGGCAAGTCTACAATACACTGCACACCGTGAACTTGATTAGCACCTGTCCGTCAAGGCAAAGTTGCATGGAAATGCACAGATGACTGCCTGAGGGTGCCCTATATCAGTGAAATTCATTTTTCCAGCGAGGGTGTATTCACTGAGGAGGTGAAAGGACAGAACTGACAGGTGAAATAAAGCTACAAAAACAAGAGGTTCCGGCTCTCAAAACCATAGGACACCACCAGAAACCAAACTCTACCCCATCTAATATCTGAATTCACTCATGACCAATGCCCTTGGCTGATTTCTCGAGGTGAAACCTAACCAAGTGAGAGGTGGATACAGAAGAAAAGCTCAACCTTTTTTTTTTTTTTTCTTTTCCTGCCCTTCTAATCCACGTCTCAGGAAAGCACACTGAGAAGAGCGAATTTTAAACAAATGCTCATCCGGTAGCGTCTTATTATGAACGTGTACTTGCCTTTCCGTCCTAACAGGGATGTGAAGGTCAATCAAGAATTTACTAATAAGGGCACTTTGAATTTTAAGGTTGCAAATTTTCTTTTTTTTTTTTTTTTGCGGTACGCGGGCCTCTCACTGTTGCGGCCTCTCCCATTGCGGAGCACAGGCTCCGGACGCGCAGGCTCAGTGGCCATGGCTCACAGGCCCAGCCGTTCTGCGGCATGTGGGATCTTCCCGGACCGGGGCACGAACCCGTGTCCCCTGCATCGGCAGGCGGACTATCAACCACTGTGCCACCAGGGAAGCCCTAAGGCTGCAAATTTTAAGCCCTTCCTACCTCTCCTATACCACATCTGCTCCCAGGCCATGCCCCTTCTGCCTCTGCTTCACACTGGTCTTTCTTTTACCTTTCAGGACAGTCCAAACGTTTTTGCCCTGGAGCTTTTGCACATGCTGTTCTCCCCTGGAAAGCTCTTCCAACCCTCTTCAAGTGGCTGACTCCTTATTCTTTAGGCCTCCGCTTTAGTGTTCTTTCTTCAGAGAGACTTTCTCTATACTCTTGCCCTTTTATTTTCTATAGCAGTACCATGTTTATTTCCATCATAGCTTATCTCTGTCTTTAGTTATCCCCTTTAATGTTTTGTTCATTGGTGTAATTATTTCATTTCCCCCAGTATGGCAGAGATCATGACTATTTAATCTCCTGCTCTAGTCCTAGCCTCTAACAAGGTACCTGACACAGGAGAGGCACCAAGACATTTGCTTGGATGGAATGGATGAGTGAATGACTAAACAAGCTGCCAGTTCTCCATAGGACCTTAAGCAAGTTATTTCTCCCCTTTGGAGTTCATTTCCTCATTTGTAAAAAAAGGAAGAGTGAGATTCAATTAGCTCTAATGCTCTTCCACCTCTAAATGTACACGTTTCCTTATTTATCATTTTCCAGATGGGAGAGTTGAGGCCTGGAAGCACGCTGTCCAGCCCAGGGCCTGGAACTCAGGTCTCCTAGACAACTTCCAACCAAGACTCGTTAGCAAAAGCCCAACTGCGTTCTCTGCAGAGACACCTCCCCCGCAGCCAACTCCCCGGTATTTAGTTCCCTTTGTACCAAAATCTGAATCACTTTTCAAGCTTTCTCAAAACATGGGATGAAATGGCTCCTGCTAAGAAACAGTCCAGGCTCCTTGAATTCTACAAGAAATTCTGAGAATAGAAGCATTTCTTACTGTCCAGAGGTGTTCTCTTTGTATGTCCCCACTCAGTTAAGATCCAGGAGTGTGTGTGGGAGGGGAAAGGCTGAGATTCAAAGTAATTCTGGGGAAAAGAGTAAGTGAGGAAGGAGAGAGTAAAAGGCACAGGCACAGATACAATGCAGAACTGCTGAGAGCATTTGAAGAAAGCATAAGCATGAAGCTACTGTACTATTTTTTTTGCTTGGGCATAATGCACCCACAGAGCTCCATGTGGGAGAGCCTCACTGGCCCCAATCCACCCCCAGCTTCATTCCTTAATAGTCCACCAAACACTGGAGACTACGACCACACTGCTGTGTGCAGCAAACCATCTCCTTCTAGGTCTCTCTGCCTCTGCACACATTCCTCACAAATGCCTCTCAGCCCCTGAAAAACTTCTACACATCCTTCAAGACCCCAATCACATGTTGACTCCAGTGGGAAGCCTTCCAACCCTTCCAGAAAAAATTAATTACTTTCTCCTCTGAGTTTCTACCGTGCTTTCTTTCTTAGTATTATACTTATCTTGATAGTCTATAATTTCACAGTTTCATGACTGTCTTTTTCATCGGACTGTGAACTTCTGTAGGGCAGAGCTGGGTTTATTTTTAAAGTCGCACAGCCTAGCCCTGGTCTTGATATAGTAGATGCTCAGTAACTTGTTTGTTGAATACATTTTGTTTTTCTCGCCTGTGAAGTGAGGGCAATAATACCTGCCTTACTCTCTGTGAGATTACCCAAGACCTACATTCACTATAAAGTGTACACACGTCAGCCATCATCTTATTCAAATTGCACAACTCAAATATGACATGGACTGGACAGGATATTATTATTCACTTTATCCAGATGAGCTCCCAAGGGTTAAGAGACTTGCTCTGAGTAACACAGCCAACAACTATCAAACTAGAGAAAGAAAACCAACTTGCTTGACTTCTGGGTTTTTTTTCCCCCATCAGATCACAAATGCCTTTCAAAAATTAGCTGTAAGTTTGGTCATGCTGATTGACTGATGAGAGAAAACATGGATATAAGTCCTTCTAAAAGATGCCACAAATGTATCTACTTACTTCCACAGCCCACTACCCCTCCCCCTGGCTTAGTGCTTTCGGTCCTTTACCACGCATAGAGTCAGCTCTCCGTACCTGTGGGTTCCACAACCATAGACCAACCAACTGTGGATTGAAAATATTTGGGAAAAAAATCCAGAAAGCTCCAAAAAGCAAAATTTGAATTTGTTGCATGCCGACAACTCTTTACATAGCACTTACATAGTATTTATAACTATTTCACACCATTTGCGTTGTATTAGGTATTATAAGTAATCTAGACATGACTTAAAGTATACGGGAGGATGCGCATAGGTTATATACAAATACTATGCCATTTTACATAAGGGACTTGAGCATCCATGGATTTCGGTATTCGCGGAGGGTCTTGCAACCAATCCTCCTCGGATACCAAGGGACGACTATACTTACTGCGTTTTATCGCTTCCTTTATCACTTTCCTTTATCCCTGCTTCTACCTTGCCCTCTTCCCTGTCTCATCTTCATCCCCACTCTTCACATAGCAGCTGCAATGTTCTTTGAAAAATGGACATGGGGTCCTGTCATAGTCCCCTCGAGCTCCCAGAGGGTCTTCATCATGCTTTCAGTAATGTTTATGCTCGCTTGCATGACCTGTAAAGGTCTGCCTTGTCTGAAGCCTGCTGATCTGGACAGTTTCATTCATCCTCTCCGTCTCCCCATCCACTGCTGCGGCTCCTCCAACACACCAAGCTCCCCCACTCCCCATGCTGTGCCCTCTACCTCGAACTCTTCTCTCCCACTTCTGCTTGGTTGGCTTCTTCCCATCTTTCAAAGACCACCCTAAGTAGGTCATCCTCTGTGCTCTGTCACCACATTCAGTTTGTTTCCTTCACAGCACTTTACTCGAGTCGCAACTGCAGTGAAAGCCCTTTTATCTGATGCAGTGGGGACTGTGATTAAACTATTTGAAAAATATGGTTAAAACAAAGAATCATAAAAATGATTCATCGCAGGTATTTTCTTTTAGCTTAAAACACCTAAGTGCACATGTATTTATCAAGCTTTTGTTGTAGTGGGAACTTGACAAGTGCAGAAGTTTTTTGTGTTTTGCACCCCGATCTTTAATAGTTGCCTTGCCTACACCTAGCATTGCCATGTTTTTAGGGATTCATCTTCGAGCCTTTCAAAGTATTTAACTTGGTTTCCGGAGAAGTAAAACAACTTTTTATTTTTGCATTCGTATTCTACCAGTTTACATAATTTCTGGTTACACTGCAAAAATATGAGTAAAACACAGAAGTATAAATAGGTTTGGAAACAAATGGAATGGATTCCTAGCCCACCTCCAACAAAGTTGATGTGAGCAGAAATATATGGGCTGATCAGAGAAGAGGCTACTCGCCAGAAGGTGTGGGGTTTACAGAGATAATGGAGAATGCAAGTCAATCCAAAGAGATGGTTGAATGGAAGTTGGTTACGAGAGACTTCGCTGCATCTGATGGATGGTTGGCTTGTTGATTATCTATCCCTCTTTTAGGCTGTACGTTTGTGAGGGCAGGGCCTCTTTCCCTTTTCCTCAGCTTGCCTACCCAGTATACAACATAGTCCTTGGCATTCAGAGGTACAATCAATGCCAAGTAAATGAATAAACAAGTGGGGGGACTATTTCACTTCTTAGGTGAAGAATTTTGTTTTCTCACCTGTGAGAGGATTGGCATGGACTATGCCAGCATGGTCATTTTCAGATCCACATTTCTGTTACCGCTAACCACATCCAGTAACCATTTCTGTGTTTCAGCTTCTGCTTTTCTCCATACCCTCTACACACACTTTAGAGCATTATGTTAGTGACCTCCCTCCTACCTGCACACCACCCACCACTACAGCCATGCCAGTACCTAACCACCCCCTGTTTTTTGGGGGGTTTAGGATAATCCCCTCCCTCGGTGCCTCCCCCCAAAAGAGGTAAGGAGGTGGCGAGGCCCGTTTGGGCTGTAGTGCCAGAGCTGCTGGATTTGTTTCTTTGGCGCGCTAGGCAAGCTGGGGGCAGCTTTGAGCATATGGGTAGGAGGAACCTCTTCCACCCTGAAGATCTGAGTGGAAAGTTTGGGCCTGCCTTATTTGAGAAACTGGGCAAAACTTCTGCCCCCACCCCCTTATTGCCTTGGGTTGGTCTTTTCTGGTTTCCATGGTGCTGGGTTCCACAGAGCCAAGGTTAGGGGAGAGCCTCAGGAACGAAGCTTTCATGGGCCCTTCAGCGCTCAGGAGCCCACAGTGTGGCTCAGTGCAACAGCCGCCGAGTAAGAAACATTGGGTTTCTTTCTTTTTTTTTTTTCCCTTCAGTTTATTCCTTTGCCTCTCTCCCTCTCATATCTAAGGAAAGACAGGGGGTGATTGAGGATTTGGGGATTCTGGTTACCAGCATTATAACAGTGTCAACAAATGATGATGGTGATTTCTGATGTTACTAATAGCTGCTTATGTATACTGAGCCCTTTAATGCTAGGAACTAGACTACACATTTTAAAGTAATTAACAGTTCTAAATTTATGTAACAGTCTGAGAGAGTACACACTTTTATTACTAGTATTATTGTTATTTTATAAAAGAAGGACTGAGGCACAGGTAGGTGGAAGTCACAGAACTGATAAAGGCAGGGCTAGAATTCACACCTATGTATGTCTGATCCCACAAGGTGAGGTCTTACTATTATGCTAAAGTACCTTGCAGTGTATCTAATCATAACGTTCACTGAATAATTAACGTATTGACTCAGTACATCATATGCGATACAGTATGGGGAAAACAGAAATCAAGGCCCCTGCCTTTAAGCGGGATGTTCTAATGTGATGAGGAAGACAGACTCCTGAACCATGGATAAAAACGGGACATGAGAAAATGAACTAAATTCTACAGTAGAAGTACAGCATGTTCTGTATATTCAGAGGAAAGGGCAAATCCTTCTCAAGAGGGAGACCAGGGCAGATGGTGACTCCTAGCCTTTGTGCCCGTGGAGCCCAGGTGCAGCTTTGGAATCCTCCTCAACCTGGTTACCACCACCAAACAGCTGGACCTGTCATGTGAAATTAAAATCAGTAATCTCCTTGGCTTCAGGGGAGCAGGAGAAGGCAAGCCTTAAGGTCTCCTCATCTTTATCACCTCTCTATGATGTCGGTCATCACAAAAGTTTCCCACCTGCCTTTTTCTCACTTCTTTAATGTCGACGCAGTTTAAAGTGTTTTCAATCTTCTCACCTCTCTGCCTGTCAACTGGGCTCTGAAGCTTCTAAGGCCCCATGTCAGTACATGGCGTGTAAGAGGCCATCTGAGGATGCTTGTGGGAGCAGAAACTGTGGGTACAACACGGACCTCAGAAGGGCTGCCCCTTCCAGCTTTACCCAAAGCCAGGAGGGAGGGCGAGGGAGGTGAAGGGAGGGAAGGAACTGCATCTTTGATCCCATCAGAGCTCAGGTCTACAGAGCAAAGGCACAGAGGTCAGGGGAAGCCATCCAGGGTGCACAGGCATGTGAGTTCCCACACTTGGGGTCGAATGCACAGACCCACCCCTGTCTGCCTCTCTGCAGAAACTTGACAAGTGTCTTCCTGTCTCTGGCCCTTGTGGTCCTCACTGGTAAAACAGAAGATTTGGCTCTAGTTCCCTGTGGTTCCAACATCCCCTGATGATTCTCACAGCAGGGTGATGAACAGGAGACAGAACATAGCTGGGCTGTGGACCAGACAGGACTTTGTCTGAGAAGCTGACTCTGATAATGGCTTTTGTGCATTCACTGCTGGATCTGAATGTACCTCAAAGTGTGTACCCTCCGATGTAGAACCTTACTGCATGAAGAAGAAGTGAGAAAACAAACCTCAATAATTTGGTCCATTGTATGGACAAGAACACCAAAACACAAAACCAAAAAAGCAAAACTGTGATTCAGCAGTAGGCAAAGGTGCTGGCTCTGCAAGGGCCTGGGGAGAGGGAAAATGCAAACAGGGTGAAGGCAAATGCAAAGGAATATGTAGGTGCATTTAGTTAATTCTGGAAGTTGTCTGAATATCCAGCAGTGGCTGGTTAGCCTCAGATGTTGCCCAGATGAGCTAGATAATGTTCAGTGCATTAGGAATTATAATTTTACTTAATCATATTAAGTAAAAGCTATCATTCACTGAGTATTTGCTAAACACTTGCATTACTAAACATTTGTCTTAATTAATTTCTTTATTCCCCACAAAAAAGATACTAGTAACTCCTTTTACAGATGAGGATACCAAGGTTCAAGGTCACACAGACACGGCAGATCTGGAAGTCAAAATCAGGTCATTCTGAACTTCAACTCCGTGCTTGTAGCCATTCTGTCTTCAGAAAAGCAAACATAGACATACCGACTTCCTCTTTTTACTGACTCCCCCGTGATGAAGGGAATTTCACTGCGGCCCTTTTCCACTCATTTCACTCCTTCAAGATCCCACTTAAACACCACTGCTTCTGGGAGAACCCCAGTCAGAATCAGTCCATCCCTCTCTGAGCTCCCGGAGCTCTTAGCTTGTACTTCCATTAGCGCACTTAGCACTTTCTGTTTCGTGTTGGAGTTAATTGTGTCTGATCCTCCCTCCACTGTACACCCAAAGCAAGTTGTTTAGACTTTCATTATGGCACTTAGCGTCTAGCATTAACGCTAGCCAAGCCTGGATTTGTCTCCCGTCTTATACAATGAGCACAGGAGCTGTGTCTTAGGAACATTTCTGTGTGCCCGGCACTTAATAGAGCTTTGGAAACAGATGCTTTCTAAGTGAGGCTGGTCCACGCAGCTGGTTTCTTCATTCTGTCTAATCTATCGACTGTGACCCCTCCCCAGCTCTGGTGTACTTTTCCTTGTGCCCTCAGTTAGGGTCCCTGAGCAATGCCAGGCAGAGGTCAGGGACTCCTGTGTGGAGTATCTCTCAGATTACTGAAAAGGTGGGCGATTGCTTTTTCTCATGCCACTCTTGTTCCTCTGGCCCTCTCTCCTCCAGTGGAGACCTGTCCACGTAAGTATCATCAGAGTTCACTTTAGGGAAAGGATTGCTTGTTCTGTTCTCTTACTCTGGAGTTACTGATTTCCTTCTTCCTGAGGAAGAAAGGCTCCGATCCCTGTGAAAAAATCTTTAGAGATCATTTTTCAAAGGAGGGCGGCTTCAAGGGCTACCTGGGACACTTAGGTCCATACACTTATATTCACTCCCGGCTGGACATCTAGATGGCTAAGAGCACAAGGTTTGACGATGGACAGACTGGATTCAGTTCTCCACTCCATCTCTTGGGCAAGTTAATTAGTACCTCTGAAACCTTTGCTTCCTCATCTGTATTATAGAAATAATAACAATGCCCACCCAATGGGGCTGCTCTGAGAGTTAAATGCATTGAAATTGTGCTCCTAGCACAGCTCCTGGCTACCACTGTGTCTGTTGCTACAGTTGCTATTGTCTCATTGTTGTTGTTGGTGTTTTGTAAACAGCATCATCTGGTCGCAAAGAGAGATAAGAGCAACATGCAGCTGAAAATTTGACCTCTGCCGTTAGTAGGAGATGCAAAATCTCCTACTCACATGTAGCGTCTAGTTGGGAGCCTAAGAATAGCTGTAGTTAAGTTTCTGCTTAAAAATAACTTGCACGTTTTTAGGCTTTCAGAATCGAAGGTGCTTTAAAGAGCATCTTTATCAATTGTGCCATTTTACAGAAAACGGAAGCTCAGAGAGGAGAAATGACATTTCCAGGGTCAATCAGCCATAAAACAGTCATACTGGGGGCTCAAACTCAAGCCTTCTGACCCCAGTCCAGTGTATTTCCCACTGAGTATCCCTCGAACTACTGCCCTTTTCTTAGATTTAGCCATTGTGTACCCCTTCAGCTTTCCCACCAGTTCCTATGATAACCTGGGCACCATCTGAAGATGATGCTTTGCCTGGTATTGAGAAGATGACAGCTAACACATCTTGCTACACAGACATTCCTGAGATGAGTCTATTTTCTTTATGCAGATGAGTTTCTACTCCATTCTAACTGTCCCTTAGCATCACTCCTACATAAGCAAATTCTGCTGAAACTAATGTGCTAATGTATATATTAGTCCTGAGGGTTAAGGGCCTAGTCCTTGCACTCAAATGCTGCGATTGAACTCAAACGCTGATGAGAATTGCACTGGCATTCTGGGGTGAGCTTCAGGAGTACAAAACATAAGGAAAATAGGCTAGATTTGTCTTTCTCCACATTAAGGGAGCATGGTTAAGGCCTAGCATAGCTGGTAGAGATGAGAAGAAGTGAGGCATTGGGTGGAAACCACCCAAGGTGCAACTCTGGGGAAGAGACCCCAGCCCCGACCCATCAGTTGGCACTTGCTCATGGAACCCACTGGACAAACACTCTGTTGTAAACATGTGCCTAAATATAACTTGCGCTTTACCACCTCCAGACTTTTCTTCACACTGCTTCTTCTGCTTTCTTCTATTATCTAAGAGTATAAGGACTTTGTATCATTTAAACAGTATTTTTATATCCACCATTTTGCTGAATCATCATAACCACCCAATGAGGCCAGTACTTAGCACTGCTATTTCACAGATAAGAAACTGGAGATCAGAGGCATGAAAGGACTTGCCCAGGGCCATGAAACTCATCTCTGCAGTCAGATCTCCTTCATTCTCCAGTCTCCAGGGTCAGTGGCTTTTCATATGTCAGGGTCAGTAGAGCCACCAGACTGATACTGGATTTGGGCACCAGGTCCCCTGCCTGGCTTTGAATCCTGGCACTTGCCACTTTCTTTGTGGTCTGTTACTCAGGTAATCTCTGCCTTAGTTTCTTCATATGCAGAATGGGAATAATCCTAGTCTCAATCTCAGAAGACTGACAGGAATAAATTGGTTATTATGTGCAAAGTGCTTAGCAGTGCCTGGCACAAAAGACCTGCTCAGTATATGTTGCTATAGAAACTAAGCTGTGTCCTGTCTGAATTCCCTCCCTGCCAAGGCTCATCTGAAATGCCGTGAAGTGTGATTCTGACTTTTCGTAAATAGATGCAATTTCTGCCTCTTTTAGACCCTGCAATCATTTGTACTTTGCTCATAGCACACAGTATGTTCTGCTGTGCATTGGAGAGAACTGTAAACTTGTTTTTCTCGCCCTACTCTCCCCTCGCCTATGAGCGCTGTGGTTCAGAGAGAGAGAGCTCCCATATAAGTACACCCCCTGTAGCGCCTGGTGTGATGCTTGATGCCAAAGAGGAAGAAGTTGGCAAATGCTGGTTACACTGAATTCAGTCGAACCCAGAATTCCAGTTCCCTTGAAGACCTAGAATGTTAGGGCTGGAAAGGCTCCTTAGAGATTAGCCAATCCTGCACTAATGCCAGATAACTGGGTTGCTGAGAGGGGAAAGATACTTGTCCAAAGTCACATAACATATTAGTGGCAGAAGTAGGTATAGAAACCAGATTTTGTTACTACCCGCAGCCCTGGGCTCCACCCAAAGCACTGGGCTGTGTCTCTCTCCATGGAATGGAGGAGAAAATAGCCATGTACCTGAATTAGAGAGGGAGGGGACAAGTGACAGCACACAGCTAAGCTGCAGCAGCAGAACTGCTCAAAGAAGAGGGATGTATTAGGGATACGTATTCCGAAGCCTACTGGGGGTGAAGGATGTGAATAAACTGCACAGGCAATAAGGCAGTTTCTCTGAACTGACTTGGTATTTCTCTGCTGCACGAATGTTATCAGGAGCCCTGCAAAGGAGAACCTTCAGAGTTCAGTGTACTCACTGTTAACCTTTAAATGGTTCTCTTCCTCTTTTAGAAAATGTAATCTTAACTGGAGATCCTCAACCTTGGGCTCCAGGGCACCTTCTTTGTGTTGGGATTTGTACATAGACGATGCTAAGATACAAAGATACACAGTCCCTGTACATTGAGGCCATTTCTTACAGTTCTCCAGGTGATTCTCTAATCTGGTAGGGATGTGAAAGTTAAAGTCCTTCTCAGCCTGAGCCCCAGAGCCTCGTCTCCACAGACTACTGTCATGTTTTTTCCCCTTGTTGAGGTTTCAGATAATGTTTAAAATGTAAAATGAATCAGAGAGAATTCTGCACTGGTCAGCAGGAAAGTGTTTTGATTCCTGGTACTGTCAAATCTTGTCTTCCAAAGTAAGATGAGGTACGTTAAGTCTTATGGTGATAAGTGATAAGCTCCCCCATCATCTCTGATGTAAATGCTGGGGGAGGTGGGGAGGAGGACCAGTGAGAAGCTGGTTTCTGATGGCTGTGGGTGGAGGTTTAGGGGAGCTCTATAAGCAGGCATAGCCCTGGGGTGGAGGACTGCTGAGGTTTACACCCCACTGGTTCAGATGATGAAACCCAAGGCTGCCCATAACCACCAAGTGAGCCTCTGAAAATGAGGTGGCATGTTGGTTTGCCAAGTCATGGTTAATGAGAGATGAGTGTTCACAACACAGGCTTCCTGGGGAGAAATGTCCAGAGGGCAGACAGCTCTGACCTTGGGACTTTGGGGGAGGTCATCTTCTCCTTTTGATCTCTATGTCCAATGCATGAGTCACTTAAAAAATGGTTAATGTCAAGGATAAAAAGTGTTTATAACAGTTCAATGTGAAGCTAATATAGGGAGAATTGAAAAAGACTTTTTGCAAAGGAAATTCATCCAGCAGTCATTTCCCACTACGGGCTGACTTGATGGTACCCATCAGATTCCTTCTGATTATTAGGACCGCTTGTTCTTGTTGTGTTGCTGTTGTTGTCGTTTCAGTGCATACAGTGGTTTAACAAATATACTGTGAAAACAATATTTGATTACCCTTCAAAGAGCTCACCTACCACCCTCCTAATACCGTAAACCATGTGTGAAGAAAACTGGCACTGTCTTATTACCATCTTTGCCTTAAAGAGCCACCCTCTCAATCCCTCTGACTGATAGCAACTTCCAAAGTACTCCACAGATGAGCCATTAGGTATGTTGAATGCATACTTTTTGGGTGGCATTTGTAAATTTAAGTTTCCCCCGGGCATGATAGAACCAACTTGACACATTACTTGTGAACATACCATTTTCTATCATATTAACATCTTCCATGTTGATGGAAATAACAGAAGTAAAAATTGAAAAGTGAATTGGCCTACAAATTGTGAAGCTTAGTAGATTCATAAGATTGTTCTTTATTGTTGTTTGTTTTTCACAGTTACACTTAATCAGCATCTTCACTTTTTAAAGAAAACTTTAGGGACTTCCCTGGCGGTCCAGTGGTTAAGACTCTGCGCATTCACTGCAGGCGGTGCGGGGTCAGTCCCTGGTTGGGGAACTAAGATCCCGCATACTGCACAGTGCGGCCAAAAAATTTTTTTAATTAAAAAAGAATAAAGAAAACTTTATTCCCTTTCTCCCTGAATGCTCCATCAGCTCATAACATCCTGAGCTGTCACTGACTACCTCCTGGTAATATATAATAGGCCCCCACTGATGCCATAGAGATATAAGTTCCTTGAGGTCAGAGACAGTCTTCCATGAATTAGAAATAGCTCTGCAGGTCTGTCCCTCTTTGTGCTAAGTCCTAGAGGCAGTACTCTGCAGTGCAGGGTCAGCAAATGCATGACACATACACTCCCCTATTCTATACCCAAGGCAGACGTCACTAATTGATCATGGCATTCTTTCCAGTTGAGCCCTCAGAGTCCTCATCATCAGCATTCCTGGAAGCCCTTACCAATTTATCAGGATTGACAGGCTTGATAAAACCTATTTTCCAGCCTAACCTTAATAGTTAAAAGCAAGGGCTTTGGAATTGGACTGACCTGAATTCAAATCCCAACACAACACTTACTCACAGGTTATGTGACCTGGAGTACAGTTGTCCAAGTGCCCTAAATCTCAGTTTTCTCCTAAAATGACCAATTCCTCTCATGCTTTGGAAGCCTAAATTTAGGCATTTCCTCCTCTGAGAAACCTCTGTTTGCATAAGACTGAGTGTAGCTGCCTCACCTAGGCCTCTGAAGATACCCTGAACTTGCACTTCATACTCCATCTCACTGGAACAGATTAATGGGCTCATTTCTTCTGATTTTCCCCATTGGTGTGTGAGCTCGCTGAGGGCAGTTAGACTCTCACAGTTGTATTTTCAGAGCCCAGCATAGGCCTTGGTACGGTAAGCAGCTAAAAACAGGTAACACCACTAGCACATAAAAACCCAACTTAAAACAGGGCTAGGGGTATGATAAATGCTTTATAAGCATTAGTTGTTTTCATATTTATGGTTGCGTTCTATAACTTCGAGGCTCAGAGAAGAAAGCTTACCACAGAGCTAACTTTTAGACATGTACGGTTTAATTTTGGTTTGCGATCACTCTTTGGCTGCAAGGGTACCAAAGGTATCTATACTTTCTGAATCTTCCAAGAGTTGCATTCCTTGAAACAGGGCCATATTCTTCTTTCTCAGCTCTGTAAAACCTAACATGGGGCCATATACACAAGAGGCCTATTTGAGCATGTTTCGGGCTACACCTATCATGTTTGCTAACCTTGGTGTCCCCCAGCCCAACCTTGCCTATACTAGCCCTTAAGGGAACTATACTAGGTACTCTTCCAGGTTACTGGAACCCTGTCATTCTCTTTTGAGTACCCATAAGGAACATATGAGCTCAGGAGGTCTGTCCTGGGATAATCACTTACGGCAGTGGTTCTCAAACTTGAGCATGTAGTGTATCAGAATTCCCTGGAGAGCTTAGTAAAATGCAGACTGCACTGCCCACCCCCAGAATTTCTGATTCAGTAGGTCTGGGGTGGGGCTTGAAAATTTGCATTTCTAACATGTTCATGAATAATGCTCATGCTGCTGGTTCTGGACCACTCTTTAAGAATCACTGACTAATGGAATAAAGGAGATAAAAAAAGAATATCTTGCCTAGAGAAGAAACCTTAAGTTCTATATATCAGCTTCCAGGTTGGTGATGATCTCCATCTGAATCCTGCAAGCTGTATTTGCAACTGATTCTCATTAAAGTCAAGGAAATTTGCACGTAAGTATCAGCTGTAGGACCTTGCTGAAGGATGAAAAAGCAGAGGTTCTAAATTTTGCTGATGGAGTTTGCAATTTTCCCTCTTTCTCAGATGACAGACAACTAGTGAAACGACTTGATACTTTATCTCACAGTTAATATCATACTTTTGCAGGATACTTTATGTTTTTCCAGAGTGCTCTCATCCATATTATCACATTTGTTTTTTTTTTTAACATCTTTATTGGAGTATAACTGTTTTACAATGGTGTGTTAGTTTCTGCTTTACAACAAAGTGAATCAGTTATACATATACATATGTTCCCATATCTCTTCCCTCTTGCGTCTCCCTCCCTCCCACCCTCCTTATCCCACCCCTCTAGGTGGTCACAAACCACCTAGCTGATCTCCCTGTGCCATG
>NC_041221.1:147870070-147895950 GCF_002837175.3 Physeter macrocephalus | reverse complement strand
TCTGCCTATGTTTTCCTCTATGAGTTTGTTAGTGTCTGGCCTTACATTTAGGTCTTTAACCCATTTTGAGTTTATTCTTGTGTGTGGTGTTAGGGAGTGTTCTAATTTCATACTTTTACATGTACCTGTCCAGTTTTCCCGGCGCCACTTATTGAAGAGGCTGTCTTTTCTCCACTGTATATCCTTCCCTCCTTTATCAAAGATAAGGTGACCATATGTGTGTGGGTTTATCTCTGGGCTTTCTATCCTGTTCCATTGATCTATATTTCTGTTTTTGTGCCAGTACCATACTGTTTACAAGCAGAGAGATAGGCAGGAATTAGCATCTCTTTGAATGACAAGGCAGAGTAAAGCAGGATCCCGAATCCTCGACTCTTTGCCAGGTCTGTTTCCGTGACACTGCATAGTCTGTGGTGCAAGTGTAAGTTCTGCCTTTGAACTCCCTTCGTGTACCAAACGCTAATTTATTTCAGTTTGTTACAGATGTTTTGAGCTCGAAGATACCACAAGGAGATCTACTCCTCAGAAGTTTCTTAGGCATTTGGAGATACAGATTCCATGGAGAACCTCAGGAAGGCTTTGAACTCTTTTCTAAAACAATACAGATGTATAAATATATGATACAATTTACATATAGTTTCAGGTTATACAAAGCCTTCTTAAAGTTGAGGGCCACCATGTTTCATGAATGTGAGAGGCACCGTTCCCAGTGAATTAACTGTAGCCCTGTCATATCCATCCACAAACCATAGAAAAAGAACAGAGGCCATATAGTCACTGTTTTGGTTGGTTGGCTTGTTGTTTATCTGATTTTTAACAGATGAGCAAACTGAGATTCAAGAACCTGTGTGCTTATATTTCAGGTACCACAGTCAAATAAAGGCAGAACTAGAGTGGCAACTAGGACTTCCAGAGACAATGAGGTATTGTGGAAGAGGACAGGCTTTGGAATCAGGGAACCTTTCCCTCTCAGCTTATACTGTTTACTGGCTGTTAAGACCTACTTAACCTCTCCAAGATTTCATTTCACCATTTTACAAATAGGAATCAGAAAATCAAATAATGTTTAAAAACTGTTTTCTGATAGGGTGCTTTTAGTCTAAGGATTAAATGAAAGAAAATATGTCAAGTGCTAACACATGTTGTGGCACCCAGTAAGCATGAATTCCCGTCTCCCAGTCTGTCTTCTCAGCTCAAGTTCAAGTGTAACAACCGGATAAATTTTCCTATCTCTCAGGACAGGTAGATACTACCTCAGGTTGACCAGAGACTGTATACCCTCAGGTCCTCTGGATCATATAAACCTATATATGATGTCATTACTTATGACTGTGCTCAGGTGACCTGACATTCCTCTACGTGCTTGCACCGTTGTCCCATGTAGAATCTCAAGGATATTTGTCCCCCATCTAAGCATGGGTGCAAAAATAGAAAAGTCTCACCAAAGGGGAAGAAAGCCCAGACTACCATAGTATCTAGTTATTCCAACATTTTTCAGTGCTTATTTCAGCTTGTGCAAGATTCATGCTTCCCACTGCAAAGGAACCACATTATACTTCCTAATCTACAGAGGGTAATGATTTTCACCTTGATTTTTCATTCTGTATTTGCATCGAATTCACATTTAAAGTGCAGCAGAATTTGTAGGTCACTTCACTGTATACATTTCCTTGTGTCTTATACTACATTAAAAAACAAGATCCTTGTTTAAGCTTATTACTAAACCCTAGAATGCCAGGAATGGAAGGGCCTATAGAGGCTTTATCCAACTCCCTTATATGACAGGCAAGGAGTGGATGCTCTGCGGTGGGGGAATGTTGTCCTCAATCGCACAGTAAGGGTGTCAGCCACAGAAACTACCCTTGAACTTATGTTTCCTGACTCCAAATTCTGCATTCTCACCTTGTGTTTCCTGACCTGCCACAGATTTTAAGATGCTCGAAAGACCAAGCAGTTGTATAACATTTTCCTACTCTTAATTTCCTCCTACTCTCATTTTTTTCCTAAAAAAAATTTGGTTGACAGTGGGATGAAAATACACATTCCTTTCTCCATTTTAAATAAATGACTGGTCCTGGTTCTGCCTGCTGCTCTGATAAGGGTCTCGTTAAGCCCAGTCTCACCCATACCTTCCACAGGATGTGGGCAGCAAATCCTCTGACTCCCCAGTACCACGAGCTACGCCACTGCCTGATTACCTCTCCTGTCTCTCAGCAGACACAGAGCCCATCTTCTTGAGGTTCCTTTATAGAGGAGCTCTTTCCCCAGGGAAGATGCCCTAAATCACTCTTTAGAAGTCAGTGAGATCTTTAGACTCCTCAACGCTAAATGACTGGCATGATGGAATACAATAACCAAAGCATTCCAGTGACTGAAGTACAAGGATGAGTTTGGGGGTTCCTGATCTATCTCAAGACTCCATTCTCATTTTGTCTAATGACCTATTGGTACCACAACCCCATCCCCATAGAATCTTGGGGAAAATATGCATCTTTAATGAGATATTTCCTTTCATTAAATAAGTTAACAGTAAAGAGAGAAGACAGTTTATACCGGGCTTCCCTGGTGGCGCAGTGGTTGAGAGTCTGCCTGCCGATGCAGGGGACACGGGGTCGTGCCCCGGTCCGGGAGGATCCCACGTGCCGCGGAACGGCTGGGCCCGTGATCCATGGCCGCTGAGCCTGCGCGTCCGGAGCCTGTGCTCCGCAACGGGAGAGGCCACAACGGTGAGAGGCCCGCGTACCGCAAAACAACAACAACAACAAAAAGACAGTTTATACCAAACTGGATTCCTGACCATAGTCCTACCAAGCTATTAAAACCTGCCCCTGGCCTGAATGAGGTCATGGCTGTGTGTTATTTAAGTCTGCACAGAGAGACAGCTGCATGAACTTCATGAGGTCATTATTCTGAAATTCCTCCATTATTAGCATTGTCAGGAAATGGCATCTTTGAGAAAGCAGTAAACAAATTTATTTTATAAGTAGCTAAATAATTTTACGTATTTTCAAGAGAAAAACCTCCTAATAGGTTCTATGCGTGTCCCAACATTTGTAAAAAGAGCTTAATATACACAGCTTCAGCTTGGCCAATGTGGTAGTGTTGCAGATGGTAAATATTTTCAGAGCAAAGTTCTATTTTTTATAATTTTTTGTATTCTGAATTTCCTGGAATGGAACCTGCTACATAGTAGACATATGGTAACTGGTTGTTGATTAATAATTGTGACCACTGGTGTGTATGATAACTCCTGTAAGGACTCCTAAGGTCGTAGGGTGTTTTGTTGTTTTGGTTCCCAGACAGCTTCATACTTGGTGCGACTGTAGTCTCTACTGGACCCTCCCATCGTGTCAGCTGTCACTCCTCCCTCTGTCAGCGGTCAGTGCCCGCTCCTCCAGTCTACCCTCACCTGCTGTTTTTCTTATCTGACATCTGTTGTTAACAAGCTCAATAACCAAGCCTGTTAAATCACTCAACTGACATTTATACAGTTTTACAATCAACATGCATTTCCCTGCAGGGTGTAAGAATAATGGTAATTCTTTCATCTGCATTTGTATACCAGAAGTTTTCCAAAATTTTAAGGTTGCTTAAAGTCTGAAAGCTGGTTAAATGAGGACGTACATAGGTTAAAATGCAAACTACCCCCACAGGTTATAATATGCTTAACTAGAAAGTTTATACTCTTGATTCCATCTAGCAAACCCTGCATCCTAGCCTCACAGAGATTTGTAGTCCCTCCCCTTCCGCTCTTGCCAAAGTGACACAATTAAGCCAGATTTCAAACCAAGCAGGTCGTCTCTGGGAAAGAAACCAATACACAAGAAATCAAATAATCCTATGTTATCCCCCAGTTATTACTACATCCAACCTGCACATAAGCCCAGACTCTTTTGATAATCATAATAGGATGTGGGCATTTAAGTTGAAGGATCAGTTTGAAAAAAAAAATCACAGTGGCCAAAAACATAGGGTGCATGTGAGGGTTTTTGGGGTGGGGGGCAGAGAGTGGTAGGTAGGTAGTGCTGCCAGCCATTTAGGGTGGTAGGAACATCACAAGGACTTAAGGGGAAGAAGACAGAAGGGAGGGTAAACTCAAATAATAGATGTAAAGAGAAGGATAAGCAGTTTTAATGGGCCATGGAGACCTACTGTAGTATGAGATGAGATGAACGAACTACTCTGGAGTAGACTTTAGTTGGCTACTTCTGTAAGGTCTTATGGACTGAAAGTAGGTATTTCATTGAAGATCAATGGTAAGAGACCAATTAAGGGATCACCTGTACCAGCACACCTGTTCTCCCTAATCCCAGTCACAAGGACCAAATCACATCTTTTCGCATTTCTACTTGGGCAACCTTAGGAAAAGACTAGATGGCTAGACATAGAGCCCAAACTGGTATCATACTTCTAGACAAAAAGATGTCTAATGACACACCACTCTTCTCCAGAAAGAATAAGAGACAGCAGCCCACATTCCCAGGGAATCATTTCCTGGGAACAAAATGGCAGCCACCATACAGAGCTTCACCTATAAGTTTAGTGGAAAAAACACACACATTGGATTCAGGCACATACACTGGACTCTTCATTTTGACATTTAGCTCTTAAAAACAGGAATGGAGCATGGTTTCACCAGCTCTCTAATTTTCTGAGCATTTTATACCTTGGTTCAGAGGAATCTCTCTCTCAGCATGAAATATCTATAGCCTTTTTTGCCAATGCCATGAATTGTCTTTATACCCTAGGGCAGGATGTTTCTTCATATCTCTGTACTTTCCCTCAGAAGTGCACTTCTGCATAAAATGCCTTACTCTCCCAACTTTGCCTAATAATAATACTGGAAGACAAGTAGCAGCAGCAGTGGCCGTGACAAACATTTGAATACTTACAATGAACAGAGCACTCAGCTGAGTTCCTAATGTATTACTTCATTTTGACTTCCCAACAGTCTAATTTTTGTCATCTCAATGGTATAGATGAGAAAATTGGGGCTCAGAGAGAATAACTTTCCTGGGTTCACATAGTCCAAACGTCCAGACAGGAGTCTTAATGACCACATTGCCCCCCAGTCCAACTTTAGAACATTTTTTTCTAAATGATATTTATATTTTTAGAACAGTACTTCTCTCCGTATGGATTGCAACCTTGGGGATGGGGGAAGAAGCAACAGAGGGTTGTCTGCAGGACCTGAAGCGTTACCCAGTGGTATCTGATGGTGTCTCACAAAGTCCACCAGATCCAGGGATCCTCCCTCAGGGGATCTGAGAAACGTCTCATGCCCGATTCTATCAGGATGCAGATCCAGGGGTACTTAGGTTTCTTTATTTTCTTTAATTTTATTTCTTTAATTTTCATTGCTTTGGAATCTCTATTAGATGTAATGGCAACTTCAGATTTGCCTTCTCAGCTTCTAAAAGAGGTTCTAAGAAGTCTTGCTTGTCCTATGGTAGGGTCTCCACCAAGGTCTAGTCCAAGAACTGTATCCTCAGTAGAAAGGAAGAACTCTTCAGCAAGCTTAACAGTCTCCTTGGCTACTGAAGGGCCACCTCTTCTGTTGATTGCTATCAAATACCTAACGTCAATGTCTGCATTTTCTTTTTCAGACTGTTTTATACTCTCAAGTACAGATTCCACATAAGTCTTTTTAGTCATTCCTTGTAGCATTTTCTCTTCTGGGTATGCTCCTTAGTTTCAGGCACTTGACACCATCATCTGCGAATTCCTTAATAACATCTTTTGTAGCCATGAAAATATCTTCAGGGCTAGTAGTAAACTGATGAATAATTTGAAACATCTGGAAACATTCTTCTAAAGTTCTTTTCTTTCTCTTGTTAATCATAGTCATCTGATCATGGGTTTTAAGACCTGGCTTCTTGGCTCTTAATTTCTTCCATATGGCTTTGGAACTAATGGATCCATTCAAGTGGACATGAAGTTCCATTTTAGGTAATTCCAAGTAAAAGGTTGTCTTCTAGGGCCGTTGTTCTTCTTCTGATTCCATCATGATTTAGCAGAATGGGTCTTTCTTCAAACACTTTTATTCTTGGTATACACAATACAGTGTATTTCAGTCAGTAAGTTTTGTGGTCTTGAATCCTTCAGATTGCTTTACTTGTGCTCATTTTGATAAGATTAAGTGTATATGTAGCTCTGGGCTCAGCTTCACCACCATGGTAGACTTCCGCCTTGAGTCTCTCCTGGTCTTGGCCCTTGCAGCCCTGAGCATAGGGCAGGGGCAGTACTGAGCACCAGTGACAGTCACGCCCTCAGCAAGAGTTCCCTGTCTGCGAGCAGGTACATGTAGGATCCCTCCGCCATGTTGACATTTCCGGGATCACGTTGTACACCGCTCATCCCCCGAGGCCATTACGTCCACACATGCACAGTGTAGCCCTGAGTGAGCATCTTACCCAACTTTTCAGCAGTTCTTTGTCTTGGAGCTTCAGTTAATGCCCCCAAATATACTCCTTCCTTTGAATTCTGCTATATATTAGTTGGATCCATATGTGGCACTTTCTACCTAAAATTAATTTATTCCATAAATATTTATGAAATGACACACTGTGTGTCAGGCACTGTACTGGACCTGGAAGGATAAAATATTATCCTGGAAGAACTTGAAGACTAGTAGGTGGGAAACACAAATGATTAGAATGTGGAGTGAGAAGTATTATGGTGAGGGGTCATGAAGAAGGGGATAACTAACCCAACTGTATAGTGTTTGAGAAGCCTTCCAGGAAGAAGTGTCACTGAATCTGGGATTTACACAACAAATAGGATTGTGGCAGGTGAAGAATGGAAATTTATTTCTGACCCAGGTCAGCAGCATATGTAGACCTGGAGAGGCTGAGTGGTGTTACTTGCAGTGCTCCCTCTGTCCCTGCCCCCACCCTCTAATACTGCCAACTCTTGTAGTACCAACATGCCTCTCACCCACAGATGATCTTGAACACATTTGGCATAGTCAAATGTGCCAGAGTCAAACAGACCTGAGTTTAAATCCTGGCTCCACCAGTTCCTGACTTTGTGACTGTGGTCAAGGAAATAGCATGTCTAAACCTCAGTTGCTACATCTGCAAATGGAGACTAGTAGTAGTGCCATCATCTTAAGGATGTTACAAGTATGAAAATGACCTAATAATGTATAAAGGGACATAGCACAGCACCTAGACAAAGCAAATCCCCAAGAGGGTGGCTTTTATTGATAGTGGTAGTTGTTACCAGGTCCACCTAGACTAGGACCTCTCCATGAAAAGGAATCTGACTTATTTTTCTTCGTGTTCTTCATTGCGTCTTGAACTGCATAGACTTGATGACAGATACTTAGTACCTGCTGATGGATTTGTTGATGTGCATTTTCCATTAATTTGTTAAACAAATATTTATTGAGTACTAACTACGTGCCAGGCACTGTTTCACATGCTGTGGATACGGCAGCAAACAAGGCACCCTCCTGGGGCTTTCATCCTAGAATTCTGACCCGCACTTTCATAAAATTGACGGTTGCTTGTACTTTAGAATCAGGTTTGGAAAGTATCATCCAAAGCATGAGAATTACCTAAATTGTTAGTGATAATAACTGTAAATCCACTTGATGTTTCTGGAGAACCTGATTCCTTATCTTAAGTCCTTTTCAGTGGTTCAGTATTTTTCCACCTGCCACTAGGTCCTGCCTGAATCTAAAAGGATGATTTCCACTTCACTCCACAATCTACATCACAGGGTCCCTCCCATAGTCCTTATCAGCAACAGACCAATTTGTTAATTTGCTTCTTTCTTTTTACTGCATTCTGCTGGTACCTGAGAGGCTCTCTGTTTGCATAGAAGGAGGAGTGGATTATCAATCAAGCAATTTAAGTTTTAACCTCAGTTTTGCCGCTATCAATTTGGATAAATTTTTCATTTATTCCTTCAGTGAATATTAATGGAGCACTTCTTAGAGACACAGCATGGCCTGGTTGAGCGTTCAGGCTTTGGGGTCAGAATGCCTGGGTTAGAAACTCGCTCTGCTACTTTCTAGCCATGTAATAGTGGGTGGGTGACTTGACCACTCATACCCTCCTCCTAGGATAGTTGTAAGTATTAAATGAGTTAATACATGTAAAAATCTTAGAACAGTGTCTCTGAAACTTGCAAGTTCTCAATAAATGTTAGACACTATTACTTTCTTGTTAATATCTGTTGTAACTATCAAATGCCAGGCACTGTATATGGCAGTGAAGGGGTGGGGTGGAAGGGACATGGTGTTTGTCCCTAGAGATCTTGCTTTCTGATAGGTGAAGAGACATTAAACAACAAAATACATAATTACAAATTTGATGAGTGCCAGGAAGGTGGTCTAACGAGTACCATTTGAGTTGAGACTTAAAGAATAAATAGAAGGTCAAGTGGTGAAGAGGAGGTGTGTGCCTATGTGTGAAAGCCTGTGTAGGAAGAAAGAAAAGCATGTGTAAAGGCCCTGAGGCAGGGACTGAAGGGTCTGTGTGGTTACAGTGTGGAGACTGAGGTGGAGATGTGGCTGACACAGCGGGCAGGGTCCAAGCCATGAAGTGCTGGGTGATGCCTATGGAGCTTGAAAGTTTTCCTAAAGGCAAGGAAAAGCCATTGATGGCACATGGTTTCCTTTCTAGCACACAGATTTCTCAAAACTAAAGTGAGAGGATTGTATTAAAAAGCCTCTTAAGCCTCTTTGATGCTGAAGAATATGAGATTCTATAGTGACTACCAAAAATAGAGGCAGTTTCTGGGAAAAGTAGAAAGAAAATAAAGAAGTAAGGAGGGTGTGAAGGAAAGAGGAAGAAGGGGAGATAAGAAAGGAGGAAAGAAGCAAATGACTAAAAACTTCAGTGGAGACATGAAGTCTAGAAATGAACTGTTGAATATTCAATACAGATACAGACTCAGTACATATTACATCTACGGGTGTGTAGGTGTGTTTGACTTATGCACGTATTTGTATGTTCACTGATTTGGCAGGAAACCAAACCGGGGGAGTCTTTCCATGGAAGACAAATAAAGACTAATGGGCTGGAAAAGTTGGAGAGGGGGGAAAATGCTGTGTCAGTCATTTTGGTTAAATGCATGATTGCTGGATATAAAGATGCTTCTGGAACAGCTCCTGCTGGAAAGCTGGTGCTCAGGAATTGAAATGCTGGCTGCGTCATGGTTCAGTGGCTCCTTTCAGGAGCTGCACAGTGGAAGTCAAACAGAATTGCATTAGGAAAGGAGTGGCTGAGAAAGGACTCTCTGGAACCGAAAGTTTTATTGGAAAATGGAAAAGAAAAAGGAGTTTAGTCCAAAAGAAGGGCTGACTCCAAGAATTCTAATTTGTTCCAGACTTCGGGAGCCGAAAGGCGCTTGAACACTTCTTGCCATGATGTTTAGATGTGGCGGTGAAAAGAGGCACACAAAGCAGTGAAAATCAAAAATAAATAAGTGTTCTTTGGGCCCAGACTTTTTATTTCCAGCTGAGTAGGGTCGACATTTAAGGATTTTTAAAGGGGAAACGCACACCAGTTCGACTCTGCAAAGGCCTTATAATGCTCATACCACCTCTGGCTCTCAGTGCTTGCTGTTAATTTGGGCATGTGTGGTTGGGTATCTTTTGACTCTTGTAGCAAATGCTAGGAAAAATACTGATTTAAGTTACCTCAGTGCACTGGGAAGTAAAAGCAGCCCCTTCTGGTTGATGAAAAGTTGTTTTCTGATAAGGAAATATCCACTAGCAATATGTCCTTTTTTTAGATGTTGGGGGTAGGAGTTTATTAATTAATTTATTTATTTTTGCTGTGTTGGGTCTTCGTTTCTGTGAGAGGGCTTTCTCTAGTTGTGGCAAGCAGGGGCCACTCTTCATCACGGTGCGCGGGCCTCTCACTATCGCGGCCTCTCTTGTTGCAGAGCACAGGCTCCAGACGCACAGGCTCAGTAGTTGTGGCTCACGGTAGCAGTATGTCTTATTCTCTTAACTACTTCCTGGTTTGCCAGTGCTTCAATTAGCATATGCCTGATTTGAGTTAATAACAACAGCTGCCACTTAATGGGCATTTACAATATGTTTTAGGTACTGGAAACACATTATCTCACTGAATCTTCACAATACTTTATTAAGACAGATTCTTACATTCCCATTTACACACAAGGAAACAGAGGCTCAGAGAGGTTAAGGAATGTTGCTGGGATTGATACGCAGATGTGATTCCAAGCCCATATTCCCTCTGAGCCCATATTTTCTTATCCGTAAAGTGGAGGTGGTTAATAATATGATATTTAAATTCTCATGTTCCCAAATCTCCCTGAGCGAGACTGCAGATTCAGCAAATTCACTGGTATTTCTGTTTTTCTCGCCATGGAGCCGTCTCTCCCCATCCATTCTCGGTGTTCCAATGCATTCAAAGATTTACTCCTATCAGACCTTGTTCTGGGATCACTCATCCCCACTAAGGGGATGGTAGATAACAGGAATCAACATTTAGCAATAATTCTTTACTTTTCTGCAGCTGGCAGTCAAGGGCTCATACTCTCCCATTTCAGACCACCCAACGTCATTGGGAGGCAGACAAGGTGAGCATTCTCCCAGGTTGCAAATGAGAAACTAGGGGTCCTATAGGGAAAGTGAGTCAGCCAAAGCCACACAGTGAGTTAAAAGCAGCATCAGGACTACAGGCTCACATCTCCGAAGTCCTGGACTCTCACGTTTTCCAGCAAAGCATACTGCTTCACTGAGTTCCAAGCTCAGGGGCTAGGCAGGAAGCATAAATGAACAAATGGACAGGTGAGAGAACACTTTTCCCCCTGCCAGTGGTCACTTAGCTTTAGCCAGAATTCATCAAGTGAGGAGCAGGTCCAGTTCTTTCTTTTTTTTTAATTCATGTTTTAAGAAAAACTTTACAGAGAATCTGGATTTTAATGTGCAATGCCATGATTTTGTAAAAGCTGCCTCAAATTTTATTTCAAATCTTTGTGAGAGCCAACCATCACACATCTGTAAGCTAGAGCAACTACTGGGTAGTTTTCTACTTCTGTCTCACACTGAAGAAATGTGTGATGAATGAGTTTAAATATGGATGCAGAGGTATCTAGCTGACAGCCCTTTCAACCACAGGAATGCCTATTCCATGGGAGATCCAAACCTCAATCAAGAAAACCTCAGAGAACAGTGAAGATTTTGGGTCCCAAACAAAAGAGGGTCAAACAGAGACACTCCAAATCCCAGGAGCTGAGAAGATTGTACCTGCAGTGTGATAGTCAAGCAGCTCTCCAGAAAAAAAGAAAAAGTAGCATCTGCCGGTTTTCATGATGTAAATATTCCCACCATAGCCAACAGCTACTGATGGTTTAACAGCCAGTTTGCAAAATTCGTGAATATTTAACAATTGGCTCCAGATATTTAATAATTGGTACACCAGAGTCCAGTGGTTCCAAAATGGTTGCACATCATAATCACCAGTGAGCTTTTAAAAAATTCAGCTTCCCAGGCCTTCCCAGATCTACTAAATCAGACTCTCTATGGGTGGATCCTAGGAAGTTGTGTTTTCAAAGAGCTTTCTGAAACGAGCAGCAAGATTTGGAAATCCCCAGTGTAATCCCCACATCCAACTAGGAAAGAAATAGTCTTGTGAAGACAGCCTGTTTAGAACATTCAATGAAAGAGTATAGTACAGAGATAAGAAACCCAGGGCTCTGAGAGACAAAAGATAAGCATGTTAAATATTGTTAAGTAATTATAATAATAAAACAAATTTAATTATAAATAGCAGGTTTTGAGATTGGTCACTGTTCTAGGTACTTTACATGCATTATTTTTTTAATCCTCACCCTACTAGGTAAGTATAACTATTATTTCTATTTTATATATGGGAAAATTACAACACAGAGAAATTAAATAACATGCCTGAAGTCACATTGTTAGTATACAGGAGAGCTGGCATTGGAATCTAGGCAGGCTGGTTCTGGAAACTACACTCTCAACCAAAATTAGGGAAAGTACCTTCTTCCTGAAAGTAGAGATTATTTTGCATAGAGTAGCTGTACTCAGAAATTTTTCATCAAATTAGACTGAGCAAAGGACAGGAGTTCATTTTTTAAAGAAGATCACACCCTTCTGTATTTCCCAGGGTATCTGGAACCCTTTGTAAGCTTTTATTCCATTTTAGTGACCCTTTGACAAAGTCTATTCTGAATCCACTAGTCCTTGAGCAGATATATTTCCTGATTACTGAACAGAAAGAGTTGAATCTTCTATCTCATTTTTTTTTGTGGTTTTGTTTTCACTCTATTTGGCACCCTAATAGCATTAGCACTCCTTATACTGGCTCTGGAAGTGGACTCCACACCCTGTGGGAGCTGTACACCATCTATTTCTAAGTCATCCTGCCTTCAGTCTTCCATTTAACACTGTCCTGGTCTCACATCATGACTGAGGCTAGAAACCATCTTTTAGTGCAGATGTTCTGCTACACAAGGCAGTCTGGCAGTCTATCCTCACAGGGCAAGCCTGGGACCATTAAACATTACAGACCTTACAGGCACGTGGAGAGGAGAATGACAACAACCCTGTAAAACCTTTAGGCTCTTTCCCAACAAAATGATAAAAAAACCTAACCTTTATTTACCAAGTATATAAAGCCAAATTTAGAAGAAATAAACCCAGGAAGGTCAAATAGTGCCTATTGGAATGTTTATCTTTTGCTCTGTTTTAGAAAGAATTTAAGGCAAGGGTCTCAATCCCAAATGCCAACAGGACTTGACTGATGTAAATGAGAAGTGACCAGCTGGACACTGTGGTGACTGGGAAAATGCATGCCTCATCTAAAGGGGGAAACCACTGCCTAGGGTCAGCCTGTTGTGGACAGGTCTGTGAATTTTTTAAGAGAAGGCACAAGACTTTCACTTGTGTTAATGAGAAACTATATAATTTGGACCAATGAGGACAAACAGAAAAACTGGACAAAGTACTTAAAATCTGCTTGAAGATGTAAAGAGCTAGCAAGAGAGTGAAGAACTGCAGAGCCAGGATCTGGGGCTAGAGGAAAGTCAGTGAGTAAGCCACGTGTTTGGAGCTACTTTTGCCCTGGAGACATTCACCAATTCCGCTGGAAGCAGCTAAACTCCAGAGGAGTCAGGAATAAGAAGGTGGGGATTGGAGTTCAGGACCAAAAAGTGGTGGCAGTGGAATGAGGCTGTTAAACAATGATCACTTTGAGTTGAAACCCAGAAGAGCTGCCAAATAGGAGGGAGAATGAACCTGGAAATAGGTGCTTGTAGGGACTGCAGTTTAGATTCATATCATCCCAATCTCTGAAATTGTATTAAAATGAAAATTGGTTGCTATCAGTAAGGCAAACATATATTCATTAGGGAAAAAGATAACATAACTCTATGTCTCAAATTATTTGTACAAAAAATTCTGCAATACAATGTCCAGCACACAATAAAAAACAACCAGTTACACCAGAAGATAAAACAACATAGATAAAAATGAACAGGAAAGAAGAGAAAATAAGGAGATACTCACAGGGGCTCAAGATGTTAGAGTAATCAGACATATGTTTTATAATCAACTATGTTTACTACCTTCTGGGGGTAAAATACAAGATTGATAATTTCAGCAGACTACTGAAAATCATGCAAAATAATCAAGAGAAGATTCCAAATTTTAAAAGTACAAAGCCGACATCAATAATTTTACAGGAATAATGGCAAATTGGATACTTCTTAAAAGAGAATTAGTAAACTTCAAGATAGATCAAAAGGAAAATAATAGGATTAAAGCATAGGAAGAGAAAAGGGTGGAAAATTATTATTATTGCTGTTTTATTCAGTCCATATTTATTTATATTTACCCATATATTTATTTTTTCCCTTTTTATTCCATTCTGCATCTCTGAGTTTCCATCTAGAATAATTTTCCTTCTCCTGAATAATATCTTTTTTTTTTGGTTGTTTTTTGTTTTTTCTGTACGCAGGCCTCTGACTGTTGTGGCCTCTCCTGTTGCGGAGCACAGGCTCCAGATGCGCAGGCTCAGTGGCCACGGCTCACGGGCCCAGCCGCTCCGCGGCATGCGGGATCTTCCTGGACCGGGGCACGAACCTGTATCCCCTCCATCAGCAGGCGGACTCTCAACCACTGCACCATCAGGGAAGCCCTTTTTTTTTTTTTTTTAAAGAGTTAATTTTATTTATTTTTGGCTGCATTGGGTCTTCATGGCTGGACTCGGCTTTCTCTAGTTGTGGCGAGCGGGGGCTTCTCATTGCGGAGCACAGGCTCTAGGTGCGGAGGCTTCAGTAGTTGTGGCACACGGGCTCAGTAGTTGTGGCACATAGGCTTAGTTGTTCCGTGGCATGTGGGATCTTCCCAGACCAGGGCTCGAACCCGTGTCGCCTGCATTGGCAGGAGGATTCTTAACCACTGTGCCACCAGGGAAGTCCCTGGATAATATCCTTTAGTATTTCCATTAGCATGGGTCTCTTGTTGACAAATAACGTTTTAAAATTTGTATGAAGATGTCTTTATCTCACAGTCTCTCTTGAAAATAAGTTTTTGTTGGATACAGAATCTGCATTTGCAGTTATTTTCTTTCAGCTTGTGAAGAGTCAGCTGTCAGTCTTATTGTTGATCATTTCTCAGTAATCTGTTTCTCACCCTTTCCTCACTCTGAATGCTTTTAAGAGTTTGTCTTTGGTTTTCAGCAATGTTACTATGTTGTGTCTAGGTGTGATTTCTTTTATTTAACATGCTTTGGGTACATTGGACTTCTTGAATTTGTATCTTAATGCCTTTTATCAGGTTTAGAAAGCTCTTGGCAATTGACTCTTCAGACATTATTTCTGAATCCTCTTACTTTCTCCATATGACATTCCATTTACATGTATGTTAGGGTTTTCCACTGTACCCACTGTATTTCCCACATATTTTGTCAGGTTTAAAAATTCAAAAATTATACAACAATCATGGTATGTATGTTGGCTGGAAAAAAAATAAAGCTACAATGTTCTAAGATCATTGCACTGTCTAGGAAGATGGTATAAGTGGCAATATACAATAAGATTTGGTAAGTCAAGAATGAATGTTGTGATCTCTAGCGTAACCATGAAAGGAATAGTTAAGGGCTGTCAACTTTCCAAATTAATAAGATGAGTAAAAATGGAAAAATAAAATATTTAGTAAATCTGAAAGAAGTCAAGAAATGAATGATGTATCGATAGTTAAACATACTTTTAGACGGAAACATACCTCCCTCTAATGTATGGCTTTAAAAACACATACATTAGAAAAGAAGAAAAGCTGTAAAAAAAAAAATCAGTGAACTAAAGCATCCATTTCAAGAACATAAGCGAGAAGAAGAAAATACAGTGTAGAAGTTAATTAAATAAGAAACGTACAATAGAAAAGATGAACAAAGTCAAAACAAAACCCTAAAGAATCTTAGAGAAAATGCAAGAGCAAACAAGCACAAAAACTAACAATGTCAGGAATATAGAAAGTAACATCACTACAAATCCTACAGACATGAAAAAGATAATTAGACAATATTATGAACAAATTTATGATAAGATACTTGAAAATATAGATGAAATGGGAAAATTCCTACATAAAATAATTATTAAAGCTGCCACAAGAAGATTTAACGCTTTGCACAGAGAAAACTCCAGACCCAGATTACCTCTCTTCTGGGTTCTATAAAACAGTTAAGAAATAAATAACAACCATCTTACATGGCTCTTCCAAACAATAGAAAGAGGGAGCACTCCCTTATTCTTCTTCTGAGGTCAGCACAACTCTGATATCAAATTGAACAAAAACATTATAAGAAAAGAAAATTACAGGCACTTTATTTCATAATAAGGATGAAAAAAATCTTAAAATATTAGTAAACAGGATATAGGAGTTAATATCATGACCAAGTTGGCAGGAAAAAAATAATGTCATTATTCATAGGTGACAAGATTATATTTATAGAAAAGCCCAAAAACACTATAGAAAAATATTAGAATTACTAAGTGAATATGGCAAGGTCACTGGACATGAAATCAATATAAGAGTAATCATTTCTGGCTTTCCCTGGTGGCGCAGTGGTTGAGAGTCCGCCTGCCGATGCAGGGGACACGGGTTCGCGCCCCGGTCCGGGAAGATCCCACGTGCCGCGGAGTGGCTAGGCCCGTGAGCCATGGCCGCTGAGCCCGTGCATCCGGAGCCTGTGCTCCGCAATGGGAGAGGCCAGAGGCCCGCGTACCGCAAAAACAAAAAAAAACAAAACAAAATTAAAAAAAAATGTAATCATTTCTATTTTTATATACCAGCAAGAAACAATTATAACATAGTATTTTAAAAGATACTGTTTATAATAACATCAAAAAACATTAAATACCTAGAAAACAGATATAACAAATAATATGCAAGATCTCTATACTGAAAATCTACAAAACATCACTGAGAGAAATATAAGAAGACCTAAGTAAGTAGAGCAATATATTATATTATTGGATTGAGAGACAATTTTTAAAGATATCAATTCTCCCAAACTGACTTGTAAGTTAAAGTCCACCTCAATTCCTGTAGCTTATTTTTATTCATAATTTGATATGTTGATTCTAAAATTTATATGAAAATGTAAATGTCTAACAACAGGTTCAAAACAAATTTGAAGAAGAATAGGTGGAAAGACTTACTGTCCCAAATATCAAGACTTAGGTTAAATTTAAGACCTAAGATATACAAATAGACCAATGGAATAGTAAAGGAAGACCAAAAACAGAACCACATAGACTTGGTCACTTGATTTATGACAAAGATGCCATTGAAGTTCAGTGGAGAAAGGATGAGGTTTTTCAATAAATTATGCCATCAGTTGGATATCTGTATGGAAAAATTGATTCTAGACCCCTGTATCAGACCACATAATAAAATCAATTCCAGGTGGAATAATCTAAATAGAAAACATAAAGCCACCTGAAGATAATCTAAGAAAATATCTTGATGACCTCAGGGTGGGAGAAGTCTTCTTAAATAAATATCCACAAAGGAAAAAAACTGATAAACTGAACTGCATTAAGATGAACAATTTCTGTTCTGTACGTCAAGAGATACCATTACATCAAGAGATACCATTAAGAGAGTGCAAATACAAGCTACGGAAAGGAAGATGATATTTTCAACATACACATTTGACCAAGGGCTCATATCTAGACATCTACAAATCATTAAGAAAAGCACAGACACCCCAGTAACAAAATGGGAAAAAGGCATGAACTGTTGTTATCCCTGTAAAAAGCATATCAACATTTCAATAAACATAGAAATGAAGCTAACCTCACGAATAATCAGGAGGGATACAAATTAAAATCACAATGAGTTGTCACTACACCCCCACCAGAATGGCTAAAATTAAAATGACTGACAGTCCCAAGTGTTTGAGAGAATTTGGAGCAACGAGAATCGTCACATACTGATGGTGGGAGTATAAATTGGTCCCACCACTTTGGAAGCTATATGGCAGGATCTATTAAAACTGAACATTCTCATACCACTCCTAGGTTTACATCCAACAAAAATATGTGCACATGTGCAGCCAGAGACATATACAAGAATATTTATAGACTCATTTTTCAAAACTGTAAGCAGCTCAATTGTCCATCAACAGTAGAATTATAGATGGATGAATTATAGATGGATGACATATTAATTCAATAGAATCCTATATAGAAATGAAAACAAGTAAACTACACCCATATACAACAATACGGATAAATCCGATAAGTGTGATATCGAGCAAAGGAAATCAGATAGACACACATAAAATCATACTGGATTATTTTGTTTATGTAAATTTCAAAAAGAAGTCAAAATTAAACTCTAACAATTAGGAAGGCATGTTAGATGGTAAATCTATAAAGAAAAACAAAGATGTGATTATAAGAGTCAGAGATTCTCTTTGGTGGGATAGTGTATGTGGCTAAAAAGGGTACCAGGAAGTTCCTGGAGGGCTGGCAACATTATATTTCTTGACCTGGGTGGTGGCTACTCGGGTGTTAACTTTGTGATCAATCACTGAGCTATATAGTTTTGCTCTGAGTATGTGTGTTAGACTTTACAATTTATGAAAGTTAAAAATGAAAGAGAAATCAGAAACCTAGATTTTCAAGTGAAATTCCTGGATTTGAAAATGTTACTAACTTATTTTGAAAACTTTAGGCAACTGTATGGGCCATTCCCATTTCATCTGTGAGCTGCCATTGTGTAACCTCTAAAGGTAACTTGTGTTTGATTTGCAGTTCTGGGCAGGGGGCTTGGATCTTTTCTGGTGCAAGAGTCTGAGAAAGTAAGAGGGCACCACTTGAGTTTGCATGTAGAGAACCAGAGTTATACCAAAGTAACAAGTCACACTTATTTCTCTTAGCTCTTTTCTTTTTCTTTTTTTTTTTTCCCTCTCTCCTCTCTCTTGTCAATGGTGGCAGATCCCTGAAGAAAGCTCCAGGGAGAAATTTTAAAAAGTTGTTTCTGTTGTGTCCATGCATGATAGCAACATCACAGATGATATAGGACTCATTCTGAGGCTTCTGGAGATTATTAACCAGAGGAGAAAATATATGGTAATAGCATTACCATTTATGGAGAGCTCACTATATACCCAACCCTGTACAAAATTCTCTGCATATCATTTAATGATCATACCATTTAAACATTCCTGTGCCATGGGAATTATTGGACCTGTCTTATAGATGAGAAAGTTGAGGCTCAAGAACATAGCATACCAGCAGCAAATGGCAGAGACTGGATTCTTGCTCAGGGCTGTCTATTACCGACCATTACATCATCCTTGTGAGGCCATCAGTACCCATGTGAGATATATAGACATCCTTCCAGGATGTCCTAGATTTTGTAGAGCAGAGAAGTAGGTATTTGCATATTCAACATGAAAAATGGACTCTAGCTTCTTAAGCCCTCACTACCTTGAGCACTCAATAAATACAGGTAATTGTTACAATCTGTTCATCCTTCCACTTTCCCTGAGACCCATGGTACAAGCTCAGTATGGTTAAACAAAGCCCAGACCAGTTCCCCAGAGTGAACACAATGGGCACAGAGAGAGAGAGAGAAAAGGAATCATAGCAATCATGGACTAAAGAACCAGTCTTCAGTACACCATTACTGTATGACCAAGGACACTATAGGCTAAACAGTGAATGTTCAAGAAATTCAGAAAAGTAAAACACTTTAGTCTTGGAAAATACCAGTAGAGGTGGTCTGGTCACTTTCCTCCATCCTAGAATATGGGAATTGAGGCCCAGGGCAATATGGAACAAGGGGTTATGATGGGAAGAGTTTCACTCCACACATGACGACTAGTTAGCAATGGTAGCTGGACCTTGGGTGAGTCAATTCATCTCTTTGGGCTTTGTTGTCTTTCAAATGGGAATGTTAGAATAGACATCCATTTTAAAAGGAATTTAAGCTTTTCTTTACGACAAATCTTAACGGCAATTCTAATATAAGGCAGGGCATGGTTAAATAGTGAGGAGGAGAAGTCAAGTTTGTCTCCTTGTTCCTCCTTCCCCCTTAGAGCAGCCCTGGAGGTAGCTCCTAGACCAATACCTGGCAAGTAGTAGGTTCACAATGAATATTTGAAGAGTTGAGTGTGAGTATTCTGAGTATTCTCTGTTCCTGGAGAGCACAATTGACAAAATCTGGGGTAGGGCACTTTAAGGTCCCTTCCAACTCAAAAACTCCAGTCATCTAAGGAACTTGCCTGAGATCATTCTGGGAGCAAGGTAGGGAGAGAGCTGGGTAGCAAACTGGCTCTGCCCTCTGGCATTCCAGGGTCCTAGGACTCACTCTCTTGCCTCTTGGCCATGGGCTAGTTCATTTATGAGCTCTTCAGTTCAAGCCCCAGCTCTCCAGAGTTGTGTGAGGAGGCATTCTTTGCTCTTCCTCTCATATTTTTTTTAAACTCTGATTTGATTTTCACCTTTGCCTTGAGCATGTACCCTGATGACAGGAAACACACACACATGAGGGTAAATGAAAGTTAATCCCAAGCCCTCATGTCCCAGTGAAAGGTCAGGAACCAAAGATGCCTTCATCTTAGCAGTGGAATTATGAAATAGCAGGGCTGGAGGATAGCTAGAAGTCATTTCCAGTATGGTATCATTGTGCAGAGTGTGGACTCCAGGGCACTTTTCTGAAAATAAAAAGTTAAAAAAAAAAGTGTTGACAGGCTTGGTTCAAATCTTAACTCTATCAACTCATTGGCTAGAGCAGGGGTCCACGACCCCCTGTTAGGAACCTGGCCGCACAGCAGGAGGTGAGCAGTGGGGTGAGTGAATGAAGCTTCATCTGTATTTACAGCCACTGCCCGTCGCTCACATTACCGCCTGAGCCATCCATCCCCCCACCCCCCGCCCCCAGTCTGTGGAAAAATTGTCTTCCATGAAACTGGTCCCTGGTGCCAAAAAGGTTGGGGACTGCTGGGCTAGAGGACCTTCTGCAAGATCCCAAACTCTTATGGGCTTCAGGTTTCTTTTTTGTATCAATAAAATGGGGATAACAGCATCCCTTACCTCATGGAAACACAGGGGGGAAAGTATATAAGATGTTAAACATAGAGCCTGGCAGCCAGGATGTGCTCAGTCAGTGGTAGCTATTTTCATTCTGACCAGCCAGCTGCTGAGTGAATTCTCTTGACAGTATCCCTGCCAAATGGTCCTCTGCTTGAAAACTTCCAATAATGGAGAACTCACTACCTCAAGGGGAATCAGCTCATTCTTGAGCATCTGATCAGCTGAGACTTCCACCTTCCTCTTGAGACAAGGAAGTCCCTGAAGGCCAAGATGAGACCGTTCCAGGTGGGATCCCAGGGTGCGATGCCACTCTGACAGCCTATAGTTAAACAGAAGGCTTTATCTCCCAGGTCTGCTGGGTTGGCAATCTCTGTGCAAAGCTCACCTAAACCCAAATTACTAAGCTGCCAGACATAGGGAAACTGAAATAATTCTTTAGCAGCAAGATTCCAAGGTGGCAGACATCTATCTGCTTCCTTTCCTGGTTTTCCTCCAGCCCCTAGCCTGGCAAGGAACAGACAGGTACTTCTCTTTGGTCCACTCAGGATGTTTCTTTTTCAGTCTGAGATTTGAGACCATCATTTTCTATAAATGTAAGCCCCTTGTGTACAATGGCCTGAGATCCCTATGACTTCCCATGGTGAAAAATCTGGTGGACACATGGCATTTCTTTCCTCAAGAAATTCAGGATTAGAGAGCATTTCTCTTTCCTACTATTTGGAAACGTAGCCCTACAATCTCCATACTTCTGCCCCATCAGTAGGAGATGGCTCACCCTATGGACCACCTGTGACCAACCCTATTTGGCCCTCAAGGCACTCAGTATTCTGCCTACTTTATCTAGCCAACGTCCTCATCCTGCACAGAATCTTCAGTCAAGCTTGTAGCCTTCCTCATTTTCTCCTGTGACTCTACATGTCTCAAGACCTTTACCCATGCTATCCTCAGGCAAAACATCTCCTCTTTCCTGCCTTTCACTTACTTTAAAGTCCTACTTTCTCTGAACTTTTCACTATGATTTTTGACCCTTCCCAACCACCCAGGATCCATCCCTATAATATAGATGCAGTCACCTTAGTTTTCTGAATTGGTGGCAAACTCACTGGTAGGCTTGCACCACTCTGAAATAATCCATGAGTGTTGTCCATTTGCAAGATTATGGTCTTTTGGGTTAAGTGCTGTGGCTTACATTACTTTCATACTTTCTAAACTGCCTAGCCTAGTAGATGCTTAGTAAATTTTTCTGGATAAAAACAATCTATTTGAAGTGATAAAAAGTATTCAACTAGAATTAGCAATGGACTGCAAGTCAGCCAAAAAGAAAGGAAATTATATAAAATCAACAGCCCCACTCTGGTGAACCTATGCTATTTAATACCAGTTACCATCATTTGACTTTTATTTAATTCTGTTAAAGTATTATCATAGGACAGATAGGCAAATTTGTGTGGTTTTCAGTGGACCACATCATAATCTCAGGACTACAATACTTACTGAATGAAGGGAAGGATGGAGGAATTCCTGAGAAGGAAATATAATTTCACATGCAATTAAGGGAGGCTGATAAATACAGTACATTATCAAAATCAGTTCTCCTTGAGGCTGCGCTTGGATCTCAATTCTTTTTTTTTTTTTTTTTTTTTTAAAAAACTTTAAAAAAATTTTATTTATTTATTTTTGGCTGCGTTGGATCTTTGTTGATGCGCGCGGGCTTTCTCTAGTTGCGGTGAGCGGGGGCTACTCTTCACTGCGGTGTGCGGGCTTCTCATTGTGGTGGCTTCTCTTGTTACAGAGCATGGGCTCCAGTAGTTGTGGCATACAGGCTCCAGAGCGCAGGCTCAGTAGTTGTGGGGCACGGGGTGAGTTGCTCCGTGGCATGTGGGATCTTCCTGGACCTGGGCTCGAACCCGTGTCTCCTGCATTGGCAGGTGGATTCTTAAGCACTGCTCCACCAGGGAAGCCCTGGATCTCAATTCTTCCCTCAGCTCTGTAGCATGGCATTCAAGGCTCTCCATATTCTTTTTTCTTTTTATTGAGGTATAGTTAATTTACAATGTTGTGTTAGCTTCAAGTATACGGCAAAGTTGTACACCTGAAACTAACACAACATTGTAAATCAACTATACTCCAATATAGAATAAAAATTAAATTTAAAAAAGTATACAGCAAAGTGATTCAGTTATACATATATATGTGTATATATATATTCTTTTTCAGATTCTTTTCCATTATAGGTTATTACAAGATATCGAGCATAGTTCCCTTTGCTATACAGTAGGTTCTTGTTTACCTATTCTGTATAGAGTAGTATGTATATGTTAATCCCAATCTCCTAATTTATCTCTCTCCCCTACCACTATCCCCACTGGTAACCATAAATTTGTTTTCTATGTCTGTGAGTCTATTTCTGTTTTGTAAATAAGTTCATTTGTTTTTTTTTTTTAGATTCCACATATAAGTAATATCATATGATATTTGCCTTTCTCTGTCTGACTTACTTAATGTGATAATCTCCATCCATGTTACTGCAAATGGCATTATTTCATTCTTTTTTATTGAGTAATATTCCATTGTATATATGTACCACATCTTCTTTATCCATTCCTCTGTCTATGGACATTTAGGTTGCTTCCATGTCTTGGCTGTTGTAGATAGTACTGCAATGGATATTGGGGTGCATGTATATTTTCAAATTATGGTTTTCTCCAGATATATGCCCACGAGTGGGATTGCTGGATCAGGTGGTAGTTCTATTTTTAGTTTTTTGAGGAACCTCCATACTGTTCTCCATAGTGGCTGCACCAATTTACATTCCCACCAACAATGTAGGAGGGTTCCTTTTTCTCCACACCCTCTCCAGCATTTATTATTTGTAGACTTTGGAATGATGGCTATTCTGACTGGTGTGAGGTGATAGCTCATTGCAGTTTTGATTTGTATTTCTCCAATAATTAGTGATATTGACCATCTTTTCATGTAAGACTCTCCATATTTTAAGTACAGATGCTTTTCCAGTTTCAGCTATCCAATTTTCTCCATTTGCCCCTATGTTCCAGGAAATGGACTGTTTAGTGTTTTCCAAATATAGTTTTAGTTCCCTGCTGTTATCTTTGCTTATATTTTTTTCCCTTTCCTCTGAGATGTACTAAACCCAACCCATAATTTAAGCTCCAGCTAACGCCTCTCTGAAACCATTCGAATGGTTGTGATCTCCCTGTCCCTGAATTCTTCCTCCCCCAAATAGTTTGACTACACCTCTTTGACAAGACTTTGTATGTTTGGGCTCATATATATAATTTGTGATTGGTTATGTACATGCCATTCTCAAGAGCTTCTCCTGGACTGCGACCTGAGGGCAGGAGTGGTCTTTTATCCATCTTGATGTTTCCCTTGGCACTTAGAAATAGCAAAATTTGCTCAACAATAGCTAATAATAGTGCTAACATTTTAAGAGCCCTTCTGGTGCTAGGTATCATGCCTTATCTCATTGAACGCTCACAATAACCCTCTGAAGCAAGAACTCTTATTGTTGGTTTTTTCAGATGAGGAACGTAAGAGAGATCTTAAGTAACTTGTCTGAAATCATATACCTGTGAAATGGAGGAAACAGAACGCAACCCTAGCAGTCTGACCACAGAGCCTGAGTTCTTGATAAAGATCTGGCGACCCTTCCATGGGCAACAGTCCTAGAGAGAAGAACAGACTCGCAAAAGCGGGTGCAGGATCCATGGCACAGACCTCCAGAGATCCTGACTCTTGAACATGTCAATATCCATTTCGTATTCAGGTGGTCCCCAAACGTACTAAGCATTGAAACAGACAAAGGAAAAGAGGGAAAGCGAGTTCTAAGAACCACATTTCTATTGACCAAAGCACCCTTTCAAAACAGAGCTCAAGGCTCTGCTGAGCTGAAATTTTCAAAACTGTCACTCTCCCGCAGAGTGAACGCTTCAAAGGACCTCCGTTCCTAGCAGACAGCCAAGTGTGCAGAATGGCTGGGGAGGCCAGGGAGCTAGGAAAGCTCGGGATGCTTCCTGTGTCAGGTGAGGAAAGACCTGTCTCTCCCTGTGGCCTGGTCCACTGGCCTGAATGACAGCTGAGCAGCATCAGGACTGGCTTCCACGGATAGGAGCAGGTTTGGAAGCCACATGTGCTTTTCCATCAAACAGCTTGTTAAGCTGATGAAGAACCGTGGTGCAGAATGGAGGATAAAGAAAGGAGGAGAAAGCGCCCATAAGCTGTTCTGCCCTCTGAGGGTATCTCAGCAAATGTCATTTGAGAAAGGAGAGCAAGGACACAAGGGAACTCATAAGCCATTAGGCAAGATTTGAGGGTCTCTCTCTCTCCTGCCCTCCCCCCACCCCAGCTTTCCCAGTGTAACAACAGGGCCTTCCAGGGTAATGAACAGAGAACACTGGCTTTGGAGTCAGGAACCATGGGTTTTAGGTAGTCTTCCATTTACAACTTGCATAACCTGCTGCAAATCAGGGATCGCCATTTCCCTATCTGCAAAATAGAGCTATAGGTGGTATCTGTTGTATCTGCCTCTTTCACAGGGGCTGCTGTGGGGATCATTGAGCCAACGTGTGAAGGGGCTTTGTCGGCTGGAGACCACAATGAGATAAATAAAGAGTTGTGATTTGTTGGATTTTGTAATGCACATGCAGGTGCAATTGGAAGATGGAATATGGATGCATGAAGGGTAACTGACTTAGCCAAGTGAAGAAAGCTGAAACTTAACTGTCTGCAGAGGAAGTGGGTGGAGTTAATAAGAGAAGCCAGTAATACCACAGGTCACCAGAAAGGGGTGGAAATTTGAAGTGCTAGATACTCAAAGGACTGATGTACAATGGGGTGAAAACTGATAGAAAGCTCCAGAACCCCTCTCCCAGCTCATGTAGCCAGGTGATTGCCTGCTTTCCGGCCAAGCAGCAGACTGGAGGCTGACAATGAAGGTGAAGTGGAGGGACTCTAGATTGGGGTCACCAGGTATAGCTGTGCGGCAGTCGGTGGGGGGAGGGGAGGGTCACCCACTAGCCATCTTCCTCCTCTCATGTAGACCATCCTATTGGCTTTTTGACATTTATAAGAATAGATAGTTAAGGGCCTCTAAATATGGGAGGGTAGGAATTAAAATTAACAGACAGAAAAATGTAAATCACAGGAAACAAGCACAGTTCAGGGACCAAAAGAACACTTCAAAAAACTGTACTCTGGGCTTCCCTGGTGGCGCAGTGGTTAAGAATCCACCTGCCAATGCAGGGGACACGGGTTCGAGCCCTGGTCTGGGAAGATCCCACATGCCGCGGAGCAACTGGGCC
>NC_041221.1:147855601-147869763 GCF_002837175.3 Physeter macrocephalus | reverse complement strand
GCAACTAGAGAAAGCCCTCGCACAGAAACGAAGACCCAACACAGCCAAAAATAGATAAATAAATAAATTTATAAAAACAAAACAAACAAACAAAAAACTGTACTCTTATTCGAGAGACGAGAAGCATGAATAGGATACTATTACAAAGGAATAATAAAAAAAATAAGAAAGAACTCTGGGAAGTCAATACAATAGATAAACAGATTAGTTAATAAAAATGCTGAAATATAAAGTTGAAGATATCACCCAGAAAATAACTTAAAGTCTCATAAATAGAATCTTGGAAATCCAACATACAACTACTAGGAAATGAAAGTGAAGGAGAAAAGAAAAAATGGAGGGCAGGGTACTATTAAATAAATTATAGAAGAAAATCTCTTAAAAGTGAAGGATCTGCATTTTCAAATTGAGCGCCTGGCCTCATGAACGACCCATGAATGAAAAACACTCTATACCGTAGCCCATCATATCTATCAACAATTTGAGGGACAAAGCGAAGATCATAACAGCTTCTGCCGGTAGAGAAGGGAAGGAAATCACATAAAAGAAGGAGTGCTCATTGGGCTTCCCTGGTGGCGCAGTGGTTGAGAATCCGCCTGCCGATGCAGGGGACACGGGTTCGTGCCCCGGTCCGGGAAGATCCCACATGCCACGGAGCGGCTGGGCCCGTGAGCCATGGCCGCTGAGCCCGTGCGTCCGGAGCCTGTGCTCCGCAACGGGAGAGGCCGCAACAGTGAGAGGCCCGCGTACCACAAAAAAAAAAAAAAAAAAAAAAAAGGAGTGCTCAGAATGGGCTGGCCTTTCATTAGCTCCAGTGGAAAAGAGAAGTTAATGGAGCAATATCTGCAAAGTTTGTATGAAATATCTGCAAAATTTTGAATGAAAATTAAGTCCAAGCTTGCATTTAATCCCCAATCAACAGAGTTTGAGGTGGAATAAAAACCATCTCAGATATGCAAGACCTAGAAATTTATCTCTCATGTACTGTTTTTAGGAAGGCGAGGATACAATCCACTGACATGGGAGAGTCAATGGAGACATGAGGAAGGATGGGAAATGGAGACCAAGAGAGCCGAAACTAGGGAAGGAGAGGGCCAGTCCTAGGAAGACAGCTCTCCTGCTATGCCCAACAGGTCCAGGCCAGGCTGGAGCAGAAAGGACCAGGGACAGGGTGGGGGGGTCTCCAGAAAGGAGGCCTCTAGGAGAGAGCAATGCAACTGAGAGATCTCCTCATATGTGCAGTTATAACTAAGAGGAGTTCTGTGGTTTGCTCTGCAAGTTTGCGTCTGAATCAATGATAAAATACATAGAAAAAATCAACAAAGCAAACAAACAAAACAGCATAAACAAACAAAGCAGGAAAACAAAGTTGCAGAGTACAATATTTGGCTCTGCTGTGGAGGTATTTATCTAGTCATAATATTGTAAACACTGAATATTGATGTCACAAAAATATGACATTGTGAAAGTAGGAGCCACTTGAATGGGTTGAGGATGTGTGAGCTCAGTCCTCATCTGCCATAGTAGAAATCCAATAAATAACATTTAAAACAGGAAACCCGGAAAAGGCAGTATAAAGGATATGAAGGTAAAATATCAGAAGAAAGCAAAAAACTTAGAGTGATTCTCCTGAGCCGGAATCTGGGATAGAAACGGATGAGGGAAGGGAATGCTGAATTTTGTTTTATTACTTAGAATACAATTTGGTTTCATAAATTGTACACATGCATTACTTAGGGGGAAAATGAAATTTAAAAATATTCTTATCTTACCAAGCAATGACTGGAAGAATGAATAATCCCCTTTCTCCATTTTTCAGAAGAGAAGACTGAGGATGTAAAAGGTAAAGTGACCTGCTCAGAATCACAAAGAGAGAGGGTGGCACAGCCAGGACTAGACTTGGGTCTCCTGACTCGCAGACTGGTGTCCACGCTAGATGGAGAAGAAGCGGTAGAACTGATTTATGCTGTCAGGCCCGTTGGCAGGGATTCCGTGGAATCTAGAATCATCTGCCAGTTTCAGGGACACTCTTTGACCTTGACCACCTCCTATGCGTTCTGAAAAACAACAGGCTTGGACAGTTCATGGAGTACAGCCTCTTTGGCTATGAGAGAGCCAATTCCTAAAATCATCTTTCATCAGCCCCTTTTGTCTTTCTCCCACGCTCCTCTCCAGCCCCTTCCGGATGCCACGTGCTTTGATAATGTAACTGCCTTTGCTCTGGGTGGGAAAAACTAAGGTGAGACAAAAGAGCAAAGCCCTAGATGTATGTGGCTTTTTAAACTAGTCATTTGATTTTGTTTCCCTCACTGTACAGGGGATAGCCCGTTTCTTTTTCTGCCTGATGCAGTTAAAGCATGTTTTCCTAAGATACTTCCTGTCTTGTGAGATGCATCCTGGTTTGGGCTTTTGCTTTCATGTTGCAATCACAAAAGATTGTTCTACTTTCTTGGTTTGTACTTAATAACCTGCCCTACTTTCTACCCTGTGTAGGCTTCTTATCGCAGCTACTTGCCTTTATGCAGCCCTGGGTTCTTTCAATGCTTTCCTTGCTTCCTCAAACAATAGTATGCTTCTCAAACTCATCCACCTCCCTCCTAGATCATCATTTATTCCTTTTTTCATTCATTCCAGTGCATTCCTATTGAATACCTCTTTTTTTTTTTTTTTTTGGTGCTAGACATTAAACTGGGATCCAGGAGTTCATCAGTGCACACAACTGATACCACCTCTGTCCTCCTAGAGCTCTCAGTTGGGTAGAGAAAGCATACACGAGATAAATAATTATTGCATTAATAATTGCAATTAATAATAGTAATGTGATGTAGAGTTGTGCAGGGAATTTGGGTACCATGAGACCTTGTGAATGAGGATCTATCCTAACTGGGATGGAGGGTGTTGGTCCGGGCTGTTGTGTGATACACATTGGGGTGCCTCGAATGCCTGCCACAGTGTTGAGTGGCAAGTTAGTGCCTAACAAGCATTGGCTATTTCCTGGATGAATATCCTTGGAATGGTATTGAAAAGTTAAAAGTAGTCTACAAAGTAAATTTATTATTATCATGCCCTTAGGAAAGGCAATAAAAAAGTCAGGAAAAAATTCCTGATATAAAATGATACTTAAACTGGATTGGGGGAAAATTATGGGAAGGACTCTGCTTAGACGAGGAAGATTTAGCTGACTTCTCTACTTACCCATTTGCCCTCTTCAAGTGCGTTCTGGAAAGCGATTTCAAATTTCAAATTTCTGCTCAACAGCTCCTGAATAACTAAGACTGGGTCAGGATGTAACTATATCTTTTGACACTGGGGGCAACAGCCATAAAATAGCAACCCACGTTTGCAGTGCTTGTAATGAGCACAGTACCCTGTCAAAGGTACAACGCTTAGACCTTTTCACACTCTCACAAATTTTCCTCTCAACTTTGAAAGGGTAAGAAAAAAACAAACAAAAAAGGGTACTCTTCTAACAAGTACTGTACACACCCTAAATGAGAACAAATGTTTATAGACACAGGAAGCTGAAAATAAAGTTTAGAAACTAGCAAATATGGGTTTCCTGCTTATACAGTAAATTGATATTGAGAACAGCTTTCAAGAGCTGAAGTCAGGATGCCCTCATATGACAAAAAAAAAAAAAAATCTTCTGGAAAATATGTGTGCACAGTGAATTTCTTTAAAATTAGTACCATTTCTACAGAGTTTTTGATTGGAAAGTTAGGAAAGCAGCCTAGTAGGGAGGGGATCTCCCAAGTACGGGAAAAGAGATACACACATACACACATAAACATACCCCCACCACACACACACATATCTCAACACCTGGTTGAGGTTGGTTATTTTAGGCGTTCATCAGAAACACTTTCAGAACTTTGTGTGTCTTCATCACTCTTGAATTCTCCACTTTATCCAACCTTGAAGACCTCTTTAGAACTTCAGTTTTTTACTCTTACCTGAAAAGCTGTGGTTTCCATATTTGGAATTCTCCACACTTTTGAGCCCTTCCTTTATGTTTTGTGGACTTGGTATACTAAAGCTTGGCCATAACGCAGCCCTCTCTTGAAGGCTTTTACTATCACCTACTAAGGCAGTTTTCTCAAACTCATGTAATTTATGGGCCCATTTGGAAGGAAACTGTTCTGGACTTACAATGTTGATGAATTATTTTTATTATAAGGATGCTTAAAAAGGTACAAACATTAAAACAGGGGTCAACCCTATGCTTATCACTCCCTTAGAATTATAAAACAGAAGAAACTGTACAAATGAGACACAAACACAATGGTCTGACCAATGCATTTTGGATTACCAACATAAATTTAATGTGACAAACTATGGCATTTGCTGACTCCAAAACACCACTGGTAACACCAGTATGACCCTGTGTTATTAAATAGATTCTATGAGGTCAGCCTGCCTAAAGTACTGTGTACTGCTTGAAGATTTTGTGCTCTCACCAGTGTTTCCCCTCTTTTCCCATATAGTGCATCATTATGTCAGCTAGCCTTTACCCTGTGTTATTTTACTGTGCATTATTTCTGTGCCAATGTGATAGTCAATGCAGATATCAGCAAGGACTCTGAATCTGTGGCAGTACACAGTTATGAAGGGATCATTCTAAGATACGCTCCTTATTTTTTAGGATGATCAAAATAAGAACACCAAATTAAACAAACAAACAAGCAGACATAAGAGTACTCAAATCCCTGAGAAAAAGTTGCTGAGTGGCTGTTGTTAGCCTGAGAAGCTGATAATATAGTCCTTTGTAATTATATTTATGTCCAACACTGTAGATTTGGCAGAGCATGTATGGGAACTATTTTATCTAGTTTTTAAAGGCAAAATTCTTCAAAATATCCTTACTTAAAGTGAAAGGGATTCATCAGGGGCTTTGAAAAGTACAAATTAATGCATATTTGAAGAGGTGTATGAACTCCTTTGGGAACCTTCCACTAGAGTGATTTGGAATAGAGGCACCTCACAAAATACATGGTTTTTCCTCCTTTTTTCCTGAAGAGATTATACATAATGTTTTAAATTTCTATACTGTCTTTCCCCCAGGCAGTACAAAGTACTTCAGAAACTTCATATTAATGATGTTAACATACTCATGAGACTAAATAGATGGTATGTAACATGGTCCCCAGCTTATAAATAAATGAACAACTCAAAGAGAGGGAGAGAATTTTATTTTCTGGGTACTTTGATTAACTTCTTTTCCCCACTCATAGCACTATAAAAATTGACACTCTCTTCTTTTACTTTTTTACTCTTTTATTCATTCTCCCAAGGAATCTGTATTAAGATCAATGTTCTATGCATTGTACTAGATGTGATGAGGATAGTAAGGCCAAGACAAGGCATGGTACCCGACCTTGAAAAGCTAATAATAAGAGAGGATGAAAAGGAAAACACTCATACAAAAGCTGAAAGAGGATTAAAAAATAATAATTTCATATGAATAAAAATATCTGAAAACCTGTTCTAGGAATTTAGATAAAGGGTCCACCCTAGAGGGCTGGTGGTAGAGGGGGCATGGTACAGAGATGGCAGCGATTCGGGTGATATCGATCTGGTGATTAGAGGGTTATATATTTTGGATAGATGTAGAAGAAGTTGTTCTAGGCAGGAGAAATAGTGCATCACTGGCTGCGAGACATTAGATAAGAATGGGCAACAGTGAGTAGACCACAGAGTATAATAGGTTATTATTATATACGTACTTTGTGTATGCTATGGATTATGCACAGGCTTTATATGCTTATCTGATATAATCTTTACACTTTGATCCAATTTAAAGGCACAAAAATGCAGGCTCAGCAAGATTAAATAATCTGTCCTGGGTCACAAAGGTAGAAGGTGGAAGAAACGAGACTCACACTGGCTATTTGACTCCAAAGCCTCTGCTCTCAAACATTATGTTATATGATTTCCCCACAGTGAGAGATGACAGCTAAAAGGTTAGTTGGTGCTGGATTATAGAAGTTTTTGATGCATTGGGTTCAGGCTTCACACCGTAGGGAGTGGAAAACAATGGATAATTTTTTGAGAAGGAGAGTAATAGGAAACACAACAGTGCTTTAGAAAGAGGAATTTGGCAATGGTGCATTGGATGAGCCAGAAGGGGAGACATAGGGAAGAACAAAAATTGATTCCTTCGGGTGTCTAGGCTTGGAGGTTATCATGGCCTCCTCCCAAAGTAGCCCCTCCTTACCTCCCCAACCTTATCCCATCCCACCCTCCACCCTTGCTCTCTGTCAACATCCAAATCAGTGTATTTCCACTGTTGTGATCGGAGTTATACTCGCTTCCACTGGAGAACATTTGTGCATGTTGTTCTAATTGGCAGAAATGAGTTTTCCTCCTTTTGATTCCTTAACTTATCCTTCTCCTCATCCTTCAGATTTTGGTTTAAATGTAACTTCCCTTGTCCTGACATTTCTGCTTATGTCAAATGCCCTGCTAGGGACCCTCATAGCACCATGCACCCTCTCCTTTATAACATTCATCACAGGTAGAACGATCCATTTATCTGTGTGATTATTCACTTAACATCTGTCTGCCTCCTCTAGAATATAAGCTCCTTTTTCTTCTTTTTTTAAAATTTATTTTAATTATTTATTTTTGGCTGCATTGGGTCTTAGTTGCTGCGCACGGGCTTTCTCTAGTTGCAGCGAGTGGGGGCTACTCTTTTCGTTGTTGTGCGCGGGCTGCTCACTGCGGTGCCTTCTCTTGTTGCGGAGCACGGGCTCTAGGCGTGCGGGCTCAGTAGTTGTGGCGCATGAGCTTGGATGCTCCGCAGCATGTGGGATCTTCCTGGACCAGGGCTCGAACTCGTGTCCTCTGCATTGGCAGGCGGATTCTTAACCACTAGGCCACCAGGGAAGTCCCTAGAATATAAGCTCCGTGAGGGCAGGAGTCATGTGTGCTTTTGCTCATCACTGTATTCCCAGGGCCTACTGCACTGAGTATCATGTGGTAGGCATTCGACATTTGTTGAATGAGTGAGTGAATGAGTGGATGAATGAATCTTGGATCAGGATGACAGAAGTGGGAATGAACAGAAAGGTGTGATGGAAGTGTTGGCAAAAGGCCCCAATGACGGATTTGGGGTTGGGGAGGGGAGAAGCAGAGGCAGGGAATGCAAAGGTTTAGACAGTTGTCACTGATGGCTCTGTGGTGCTCAGGCCTGGCTACTAGACAAATCAAAAGGTCTGCAATAGTACACTTTGAACTCACTGCCATCTCGGGGCAGTAGCCACTTGAAATTTTGAAGCAAGGGGCAAAGAATCAGAAGCAGAAATGGGTGAGTGGCTTAGAGTAAATCACACCCTTAATCAGAGAGTTCGAGGAGGAGACCAGCGGGTGTGTGTGTGGGGGGAAGTCCCTGTGTGGAAGTGTGCCTCAGAGTGGGGGGGGGGATTATCGGATTTCCCAGGCACCGAAATATACAGTTGATCCTCAAGCCGTGTCACTAACACTGCTGCAGTTTCCTTTACATTTGAGTGAAGCCTGATTCCTCTTCCTGATCCCGGGAGATTTCATAATGTCAATTGTCCCAGGTGGGGAGCAGCTCGGCATGGTGGAAAAAGCACTGATGACATCCTCCAAGGCCTTGACCAGATGTTACCTTTGTCACATGGCCTTATCTGACCACCATGACACTCCCACTCTTCCCCAGAAGCACTAGATCCACCCTCAGTCACCCAGGTCCTGTAGTGTAAGTATGCACACCTCTGTCATGGTCACATTATTTCTTTATGTTCAAGTATCTTTTTTTTTTTTTCCACTAGTTTATGAGCTCTTTGAAAGTAAGGACTTCATCAACTTCATATAGATTGGGATTTAGAGCAGGGGCTCTGGAGATAAAATGCCTGGGTTCAAATTCTGGCTCTTCATGTACTGACTGTAAGCTTGGACAAGTGACTGAATCTCTCTCTGCATTTTGGTTTCCTTATCTGACAAAAAAGGATAATAGTTGCACCTACTTAACAGAGTCATTGTCAGGATTCTCATTCATTCAATCATTCATAATTGATTCCAGTCATTTATTCAGTGAGTATCATATTCCTGGCCCTGTTCTAGATGCTAGAAATACAGCTGTAAATGAAATGGAAAAGATTCCTCCTCTTTCAGAGCTTATATTGCATGGGAGGGAAAAAAGAATTACAGGTTGATAAATACTGCAATTTCAGGCAGTAAGATGTATGCCAGAACTGGTTTACACTGGCTCACAAGAGTGAACTCTGTGTATTCCTTCCCAGCTTCACATTCAACATCACACGGATAACCTGGAGCATTGAATGAGCCGTAGTGGAAGTATTTACATGAGGAAATTGGCAAATGCTATAAATCCACAACCCCTACCTCGGCCCCACTGTGTCCAGGGGCTAAGCATTTATTAGCACATCACAGGGTAAGAAGGCAGTAAGACAGGTTGATTAAGAGAAAGTGACTAAGGGGGTGAGGGTGGGGTAACTCATTGTCAAGGAATCTCTGGAAAAGTGAAGTTTGTGCTCGGGCCTGAAATATAAGTATCCAGAAACGATGAAGGGAAGAGTAATCTAGGCTGAGTGGACAGCTGGTTCAAAGACCTAAAGGGGCAATAAGTCTGGTATATATTCCAGGAACAATAACTATGAAAGTCACTGAGGAATGAGGGAAGAATGGAACCAGGGTGAGGGGGGGAATGAAATGCGGTGAGGTCAGAGCAAGGTCACATAGATCCTTGTAGGCAAAGCGTCTGCATTTATTCCAAGTGCAGCTGGAAACTGTCGAGGGTTTTAGCAAGAGGGACTATGGCACAGGGGGATCAGCTAGGTGGTTTGTGACCACCTAGAGGGGTGGGATAGGGAGGGTGGGAGGGAGGGTAAAGCAACTATACTCCAATAAAGATGTTAAAAAATAAAAAAAATAAAAAAAAATAAAGGACTTAGACTGTACCTAACACCTAGGACATACTCAGTGAATGGCATCTATTCCTTTGAATACTTATCTTGGTGTCCCTGGGAGCTCACACATTGTCTGATATGTGGAAGGCATCCAGTTAAAGTTTGTTGAATAATAAATAAATGTGTGGTCACAAAGAAGCCCCTTGCCCTCTCTGAGCCTCAGCTGCCTCATCAGAAAAATTAATTCTTTGTAACAGATGGTATCCCAGGTCCTTCTGTTCCTAAGCTCTCCCACTGTATTACCGTGGATTACAGACTGGTTTTGCTAACCCGACCTGGCAGAGGTTACCGCAGCTCTAACCGCCAATAGTCTTGAACAAATATGCATTACCACTTTGGAGTTATCTCATTCCAGAACATGACATTCCTACCCTGTACAATTGCATAAAACATAACAGGATCCATATTTCTGTTCCCATCTTAAGGGGTGGGAGGAGAAAGGAGAGAGAGAGAGAGAAAAATATGCCCTCACTAACAAGACCATAAATATTGATGTCTTCCTCAGACCCCCCTAAAGCTCTATCATTTTGTCAACTGGCTGATTAATAATAGATTAAACACTTTCTTTTGATTACTCTGAGATCCATGACTTTAAATGCATCTGCTGTGCGGGAACTGGTTTAGATGGGGATCCACAGATCACACAGACTTCCAGCATAAAAATACAACGGGAGGGGACACAAATGGAGCATGACAACCACTATTTCCACTGAGTAATATCTCAAATGATGCATGCAAGGCTCGGGATGTCTTTCCAGATGTTAATTTCTTTTCCCAAGAACCCACTCACATGAGAACACAAGTGAGAGGACTGTGCTAACATGTACCATATGGTAGTGTTCTGAGTAAGTGACAGAAGAGAAAGGAAGTCTTCCCACACCTCATCCAAATACCAGTGAGTGACCACAGGAATTTGGGCCAACATAGGCACAGCTGGGAGGAAACTAGGATGCATGTCTATGACTGCTGCAGTAGACCACCTTGCCCTAAAACCTTACTCTTAGTGGTGGAGACAAGTGACAGGACCAAAGAATCCACTGATGCCCTACTGGAAGACACTGGGGAGGTAAATGGGACCTTGGGGCAGATGTGGGCAACTGGAAATACCCACTTAAATGCTCATCTTTGTAAACCAGCGAGAGGATCACCACGTCTGAACACCAAAAGGCAGTTTGGCCTAGTGGAAAACATGTTGGGGGAATCATGATACCTGGCATCCTACTGTGACATTATCACTGAGTCTGTGTGACTCTGGACTCACTCTTCCCTGGGCCTGAGTTTCCCATCTGTTCAGTGAGGGGATAGGTAAAAACAGCGTTTCTCAATGAGAATTACTGGTGGAATTTTTAAGAAATACAGAATCCAGTATTCTTTATCATGTGTTGCATTGTGTCCTCCCAAAACACATGTTCATGTACAAAGCCCCAGTACCTCTGAATGTGATTTTATTTGGAAATAGGGTCATTGCGGATGTAATTAGTTAGGATGAGATAACAGTGGAGTAGGGTAGACCCTTAGTCCTATACAACTGGCATCCTTCTAAGAAGAGGAGACACACAGATACACAAAGGGAAAACACTGTGTGATGACGGAGGCAGAGACTGAAGCACAGCGGCTACAAGTCAATGAATGTCAAGGATTAATGGCTACCTCCGGAAGCTAGGAAGAAGCAAGGAGGGATTCTCACCTACGGTTTTTAGAGAGAGCATGGCCCTACCGACACCTTGATTTCAGACTTCCAGCCTTCAGAACTGTGAGACAATAAATTCTTGTTGCTTTAAGCCACCTGTTTGTGGTATTTAGTTACAGCAGCCCTAGGAAACGAATACATCTTGCATCTAATCTTACCGGTAAAAAAGTCAAAGTAGGGGCTGGTGGAAACTCATAGTTATAAAAAGTTCCCTAGAAAAATCTGGTGCACATCATGGCTTATAAACATTGAATTATGTGCCTTCCCAACTCTGGAATTCTTTTATTCATGTGGAAATCTGACTAGCTTCTGGCACTGGAGGTACACCATGGAAACAATGAACTAGGAAAGAGATGCTTTGGTGATAAGAAGGGGAAACTTCCCTATATATATTCTGTGACAGAACAGTGGAGTCATGTTGATAGTGAAAAAAAGAGAACCTCAAGGTGATGCTGAGATCATCACTCTATCCTCTTTCTAGGCTCACTTCACGTCCCCTGCCAAACCTAAACTACTTAAAAGGAAAAGTTGACTGTGCTGCCAGTGAGTCAAAGATCCCTTTGAGCTACAAATAAAAGCCATAAACATTCTTGCCAGAAATATGCCTACACAGAGCTCCAGACACCCTGATCCTCATCTGCCGACTTCCCAGGAATCTGTGAACATCCCATCAAGAGCCCCTGGATGCTATAACCTGCCAAAGCCCCAGTATGGCCCAAAGGTGCTCACATAAAACCTTCAGAGAGAAAACAGGAAGGCAGTGATGGCCACTCTTCTCTGCTTCTACCTTCTCCATGTGTAGAAGGAGGGGCTCATTCATCCATCTCACACATATTCATCGCCCATCTACTCTGTGTCACAGCACCTCTGTTCTTACATGCTGCAGATCTGAATATGTGTGAGATGCACTATGCATAGTGCATAGATGCACTATGTCCCCACCTCTACTCTCAAGGTGCTAATCTTCTAGTAAGACCATCCATAGGTAAATGAGTGACTGTATGCTAGGAAGACAATACAGCAAGGTGATATGGTGGGGACAGACTTGGGGTAGGAGTGGAGGCCAAATAAGAAGGTCAGGGAAGTACTGGCTGCAGAGACTTCTGAGCCAAGCTGGGACCCAGTGATGTGAAGGAGCCAACCATGGAAAATTTTGGGGAAAATAGGTGCAGGAAAGAGCTCTAGGTGCATAGCCCCTAAAGTAGGAGAAATCTTGGCATGAGTGAGGTACAGAGAGAAGGCCTGTAGGGCTCCTGCATAGTAAGGTGGCGGAGCTATTTGGGAGGTGAGGTTAGAGGGTTCAGAACAGGTCAGATAAGGCTCAATATCCGGGTCATAGAAGGCATCTGTATTTTATTCTAAGCCTGATGGGGAGCCAGGAGAGGAGTTTTAAACAGCAGAATTAGGTGATCTGATTTACATTTTAGAAAGGCGGAGTGACTTTCTAAGGTTTTCCAATGTGGACTTTCTAGAAGGAAACAGCCTCATGTTCTTCTATCATTGCTGTCAACGTGGACAGAATGTCAATGTAACTAAACAGTACTGTACTATGGTGACAAGCAGTGGTATCTCACAGATGTGCAAGGGGGGAAGAAAAGGAGAATAGGAAGCTGTATGCATGCCAAACGTCGAACTGAGCTGCTACCTAAGCCCCCGGGTTCCCAGTGAAATGTATAAACTACCTCTGTTATTTCTAAAGGGTTATCTGTTGAAACATCTTTAGGCAAAACCTGTCATAAGATGTCTCTCCAAACTCACACTCGATCTCAGCTGCCCCCTATTAGGATGTTGACACATGCAACATCAAAGTCAGAGACGCCCCACCGAGTGGCACTGCCAAGGTACCAACAAGCCTCTCTGAATACAGATAGCGGTAGGAACCTAGGCAGCGGAGGGCGACTCTCACCCCCTCCCTTCTCCTCTCCCTGAATCCAAATGTTAGCTTCTAATGAGATGTTGCAGCCTGAGCGACTTCTCTGTGGCTGACCACCCCCCACCCAAGAAATAGGCACCAGACTGTAATATTAATGAGATGAACACATGCATCTGAGTAGAAGATGACAAAATACAAAGTGTATTCTCACCCATAATCCCACTGGAACCTCATGTACATTCTAGGAGGAGAGCTGGGCGGGTATTTTTAGCCATTTCACCCACAGAGAAGCTTGGACCCAGGGCAGGCACTTGACCAAGCCCACGAGCCTCACACCTGGGCAGCAGAGTCCCACCCCTGTACTCATGCACATCCCAGTGAACTTGGCTGCCTCTGAGCTACATCACATTTTAGGCTCAGATTGGACAAGACAATGAGTACAGCTGCCAAGTTGTGTAGAAGGTCAGTGCAACTAGTGCAGCCGTTTAAAGATGGGTTCCATGAACCAGTACCTCTGGGTTTGAGGACTGTCTGTGTGAGCTCAGGCCAGTTACACAACCTCCCTCTGTTCCATTTAACTCACGTGTAAAATGTGGGAACTGAAAGTTTCTCCTTTGTTCAGTTGTTGAGAGAGGTTGGTGAGATAAAGCAACCTCTTCTACTATGAAATGACCGGTTCTGACGTGATGATGTTGATGAGGATGAGGATGAGGATGAAGATGATGATAGCAGCAAAAACTGGCTTTTAATGGGTACTTACTATATATGCTGGGTCCTTTGCCTATTCTTTATATGTGCTTCTCTTATCTGGTTTCATAGTGCTTATTGTATGATAGGCCCTCAATATACATCTATTTTTATTGACTATTAAGCTTTTTAACATTGGAGATAATATTCTAGGGCAGATAAAACTCTATTTTAGTTACTGGAGGTGAAGATAGGGGTTTGGGAGAAGGGGGTTAAAATTTGTCTTTCTTTTTCTACAGCGGGTGTCCATATCTGGAACTAAGGAAACATAGGGTATTCCATGGACCAAAATATAAGAGCCTTTTATACTACAAATAATTCGATGTATAATCAAAACGACCAAATATATCCCATCCAGCCTATGCACGGTGGAATTAAAGAATGCTAAAGTTGGAAAGAACTCGAAGATTCACTTTGTCCAAAACCCTGAGGGGAGGGCAAGAGAGGCCTAGGGCAAATGCATGGTGGGCCCAAGGTCAGCCCCAAAGTCCCAGAGACCTCCTTTTCATCCAAAAGAGAAAACTCTCAATTTACTGAAGAGCTATTCCCAGTCCTATTCTCCCTTTGGCAGTGCAGCAAACTGTGGACTGCCTTGACTTCTTTTGTGTCTTCCCAATCCACTGCCACCCCCAGCTACGTATGGGGTTGAAAGGCAGGATGGCAGGAACTTTAGTAGGTACTTGAGCAGGTGGTACAAAGAGCACTTGCCCACATGGGCTCCTGCTTGTGGCCATTTTTCTCTGTGTGCAAAATGGGAGAAGAGGGCAAGATTATAGGGATCAGATTTTTAAATTTATTTTCTTTGCGGTACGCGGGCCTCTCACTGTTGTGGCCTCTTCCGTTGCGGAGCACAGGCTCCGGACACGCAGGCTCAGCGGCCGTGGCTCACGGGCCTAGCCGC
>NC_041221.1:147848575-147855323 GCF_002837175.3 Physeter macrocephalus | reverse complement strand
CTTTGCGGTATGCGGGCCTCTCACTGTTGTGGCCTCTTCCGTTGCGGAGCACAGGCTCCGGACACGCAGGCTCAGCGGCCGTGGCTCACGGGCCTAGCCGCCCTGCGGCATGTGGGATCTTCCTGGACCGGGGCACGAACCCGTGTCCCCTGCATCGTCAGGCGGACTCTCAACCACTGCGCCACCAGGAAAGCCCCGGGATCAGATTTTTTTGACAGCCTCAAAATGCTCCAATTCCTATTTTTTTAATCTGGGGTTTAGGATCCCAGTTTTCTTTCTTAAGGCTCCCAGGGGAGCTGAGGGTCTCGACACGGTGTGCTGGCACAGCATTTGGGAGCCCTGGGACCTGGTTTCACCTCCTCCATCACTCACAGTATGACCTTGAGGCAAACCACTTGAATGCTTCATGGCCATTTCCCCAATTAGAACACTGACACTCTACCTCTGTGCGTGAGTGTGAGCTAAATTAAAACAATAGATGGGAAACAAATGCTTTGAGAAAAGTAGCAAAGGGCTATATATATATGTATACATATATATATATACACACATGTGTATATATATATCTATATGCATTACTAATCATTTATTATTAATATCATCGTCGTCTGTATCATTCTTCACATATTATTCTTCGTCTGTATTATTCTTCACAAGTCCTTCGTAGGTAATGGGGGACCTGTGACTAATGAGGACAAGCTCCCACCTGCTGCAGAAAGTGCCCAGTTCCAGGCACACACTGGCTGACTTCACTCCCAGTCCTGCCCATCATATTCTCTCAGGATATATTTTATTTCTTAGGGTTAAATAGCACACTTGAGTCTAGTTGATGTTTCCTGGGCCAAAAATAGAGAATAAATTAGTGCCATGGAATAAAGAAAACCAAACCCCGACTCTGATAAACAAGGGAACAAAAATATAAAGTACTTTTTACTGGGATGGGGTTTTCAGAGCATTTGTGGCGGATTATCTTATCTGTTCCTGTGAAGGAGTCCAGGCTTTCGGGAAAGATGTTGATAAAACCTTAGGTGTGCGTGACACTTTATGGTTTACAGAGCGTGTTCATATTCTTATTGAACAATTCAAATCAACTCAATATTAATCAAATGCTACTTGGAGGAGTGTATTATGATGAACATTATGTGAGGGCTCAACAACCTCTTAGAAGGACACAGCAATAGGAGTTTTTTTTTTCCTCCATTTTTAGGAGAGGAAAGGGAAACAGAGAAGTTGAGTGATTGGGCCAAAGTCAGATTCTTAAAACAGAGATTAGATCACGTGCTGTTTCTACTTATAACCTTCCAGTGGCTTCTCATGCACATAAAATAAAATCCAAATTTCTCTCCATGGCCTCTCAGGCAATGCCTTGTCTGGCCCTTTCTCTGTCTTCCCAGTCTAATCTTCTGTCGCTCTCTCCCTTGCCAAAAATGCTCCAGCTACCTGGTTGACCCTCAGTTCCTCAGATTCCACCACTAAGCTTTTTCCTACCACAGGACCATTGCACAAATTGTTCCCTCTGACTTGAATATTTCTCCCCCAATTTTATTTTGAAGAGCTAGTACCTTCTCAGCCTTTAAGACTGGGCTTAAATATCACCAGCCCATTATTACATGTATTTAGACATTTATTTGTTGTGTGTGTTTTCTTTGTCTGTCTTACCCCATTAGAACTAAGGTCCATTAAGTCAGGTGCCTTGCCTCTCTTATTCACTACCGTATTCCCAGAGATTGGCAGAGCCTGCTACAGAGTAGGAACATAAAATGTAATGAATGAATGAATGAGTGAATGAATGTAGCTTATAAACTTTGGACCTGAATCTCAAACACATTTCTTCTGACTTTGGTTTGCTGGTCCTTCCTTTTATTCTATATGATCTCCCTGCAACCCAAGCATTACCACCCTCAATTCTGTACCTTGGGATAGGAATGGGCAAAGATTCTATTTTTCTCAAATGAGGGAGAAACTGCAAACACACTGTCACGCATTGTGCGAAAGGGGACAGTCTCTTGTACAAATAGCCTTGGTTGTTGAGGGCCTTGCTTCACAGGAAATTTACTAGATTTCCTATATCACAAAATTACAGCAGACAGGCTTACTGCCCATCCCCATTTGACAGGCCCCAGGGTAGCCCAGAGGTAAATGACTGCAGGGCATGCCTGCCTTCTGCGCCCTGGGATTTCTGCTGAAGCTGGAATTATCATTGAGGACAATGATAAAGTTTGGCAGATATTCAGAGCAGCTATCAACTCACTCAATTCCGCTTTCTCCCCCATCCATCCATCCATCCATCCATCCATCCACCCACCCACCCATCCATCAATCCATCCAGTATTTATTGAGAGCTTACTATGTATAGGGCAACGTGGCCAACTCTCAGTGACCTTTCTAAAGCACAAACAACCTAAAATGCTGCATGGACCTGCTGTGCGGGCCAAAGGTAGAGACATAAATACCACCCCTTACAAACTGTAAAGTCTAGAACACAGAAGGAATTATGACTATTAATAGTACAATTTAGCAAGTGGAGAGCAGGGGGAAAGTGAACATATTGTAATTAAAGTCTAAGGTGGCTGCTCATTTGGGGAATTATTTGGATATAGTCTTTACTTTTTTTTAACAATTAATATATTTTACAAAAAATTCAATAAAAGGGAAGAAAAGTTTCTGTGATGTGACTTGTTTCAGTACATTGTCCTCACTCTTCCCCAGGGGACCAATTCAGGAAATTAAAATAGAAAACACGGTTGAAAGGAGGTGTCAAGGATTGGAATATTATTTAAAACGGAAGTACAGAGCCCAAAGCAGTAGAATAATCAGAAGCTGTCTTTGGACATTTGCTCAGGGTACTGCCTCTACTTTCTCACTTCCTCTGGCCCCTTTCTCTTCTCCTCTAGTTTGCAAATACAATGCAATTGTTTAAGACTCCTCTGCTTCCCAATCTCTCCCAGGAAGTTTTCCTAACCTCCCCAGGATACTTGCATATTTTCCTCTTCTCTCTGAATTCTCATAATGTATATAAACTAGGTCCTAGAAATTCATACTTAATTCCATGCCTCTTGGTTTTTTTTTTCTTTTTTTTCTCATTTAGTTTAAGTTAACTCTGCTCAGCAGATACTGTCCTTATCATCTCTGTCTTAAAGGTGGGAAGAATGAGGCTCACAGAATTTAAATAGAGCATCAAGGTTAGGTGACTAGCGGGTGATGGCAGTCGGATTAGAAACTAGGTCTTCAGAATCCTAGTCCATTTCTCTTGATAGCACGACTCTCTGTATCTGAATCAGTATGTTGGCCTGATTTGAATTGGGAACAGCAGTTGGATCTCTGGATGAACACAATTCTTCCCCGGGTGCTAGTGGTATATATAAAGACCTGCTGTATACGGGTCACCAAAGCCTCGCAAATCCAACATTCCTTTGTCTAACTGTCAGTCTAAGGTACCTGGTGTCCCTCATGCCCAAGAAGAATACTAAATTTATTTCTGACGTTACACTGCGAAGAGTCAGAAAGCAGAACTGTCTCGGGGAAGGTCAGGCAGTCACTGGGGCCAGGTCACGGGAAACTTCAGGATGCTATGTTAGAGTTCAGTTCTCATTCTGAGTTCTAGTCCCATCTCTGCTGAGTCTCCTAGGTGGTTTTGGCAAAGCCTTGAATCCTCTCTAGGACCTTGTTTCTTAGTAGCAGCACCACAGATTTTGGAAAGCTCTCTAAGGTGTCTGCTTTTGCTGATGTTCAATGACCTTTCTCAGCCTTTAGGACTTCCCAGAGCCTCAAGGACTAAGTTTCCAAAGTCTGAAGTACTGGATTGTAGGTCTCTTGAATTTTCCACCCTTTGTGCGCCCTAAAAATGGTAAACAGCATTATTGAATAGACAGTGTGCAAATTGTGTTTTATTTCCCTACATAAGAACATTGGATCTGACTTCTGTTAGGAACTGAAAATCAGGCCATAAAGAGTTAAGAGGGTAGGCAACCAATATTTAAGGCCTGGCTGAGGCTTTCCCTGTCCTTTTGCTGGTACCTGGGGTGCGGGTGTGGGACAGCTCCCCAGGTGATTCAAGTAAATTCTTTTTTTTAAACAGCTCTCTCTCTCTCTCTACTTCCACGAGAGCTCTGTGTGCAGCACTACTGAGCTGAGGAAGATAAGGCCCAAGAGACCATCCCAGGATTAAATAGAGTCTCCTTGTGATGTAGAAGGCTGACATTGCTAGCTCTAAATCAACATGAATTGTCCATTTAATTTGAATCAATGGGTTTTATGAGTCTGTTTCCCTTTCAGTTTATCAGTCAGATTCTCTCTCTCTCTCTTTCTTTCTCTCCATCTCTCTCTCACCCCCCTCTGTTTCAGTGTTGTGCAGGCAGAAACCTTATACTCTGGCAAGCCTGAAAGGGACCTTAGGGATTGTCTCAACCAAGCCCTAGGTTGCACTGATAGGGAAACTGAGGCCAAGTAGAGGGAAGAGATTTATTTGTTCAAGGTCACCTACCTAGAGAACTAGAACCCCTTTCTTCTCTCACTCCCATCTTTATTATATTTCTCCTATATCACCTCTCCTTTGCTTTACCTCAAACAAAGGTTTTTGTTTACTTCAATTGTTTATTCTTTCTCTCTACTATTAGATAATCAGTCACCCCCTCAGGGTTCCTATCACAGCAGCCTATTGCAACTTCAGTTAATCAGAGATGAGGTCACAAGACTTACCTTGAGTGATTTCTCTGATTAGCTTTAAGGAGAAATAGATAATCTCTCTTCCTCTTTCCCTCCCTAATGTTTTTCCATACATAACCAAGATATTGGTTGAAGAAGATATTGACTGTTGGAAAAAAACAAAAAACAAACAAAAAAAACCCTTATCTAGTTCTTTGGACACCCAAATTCAATTACTGGCCATTGAGCATTTTTTCTGTAGCATAGCAGGGTGTTTATCACTTTTATTATTATTAAGGATAACAACAGAAACACCACAAGCTAGAATTGATATAAGTCGCAGTTTACCAAGCCTTTAAAATAAACAATCTCCTCTCTCCACACGATAACACGGGGTGAAGCAGGTGTGACAGTTGTGCCCTTCTTGCTGATGCGATAACTGAGGCTCAAAGAGATCCAACAACCTTCTCAAAGTCATCAAGCTATCACAACAACAGATCTGAAACTCAGATTGAAGTCTCCTGTTCCCAAACCCCAGTTATTATCACCTCTCTGCACCTCACTTTTTCTGGAATGTTTTTATTTTAAGGCAGCTTGGTATTTGGTGAGAACTCTGATCCTAGAAGGAGAGGACCTGGGTTTTAGGCCCCTTGCCAGTTGGGTGAGTTCTTCTCCTGGACATCCAGCTTACCTCTTGGTTGCTTCTGTTACACACTCATGGAAGGTTGGATTGGGACAGAATGTTGGCCTTGCTGGTTTCTTGCCTCGGGCTCCAGAGCACCTGACACACATCATCACAGTAATAGTACTTCTAGTGTTGTACTGTCATGTGCATTACCTGTCTGTCTCCCCCATCACACCTGGAGTTCCCTGAGTTCACAAACTGCCTCTGATTCACCTTTAGATGTCTGGTGGCTGGGACAAAGCCTGGCACTTAGTAGGTCTTCATAGTATGTTTACTAAATGAATCAAGACTCCGGTCTAATACTCTCAGTTGACATGAGAGATGATTTGCCTAAAAATCTCACAGGGAACTGATGGCAGAACTGGAACTAGATCCCACATCTCCAGACTTTTTCTGTGTATTTCTATGTATGGAGAAGAAGATGATGATATTATTACTACTATTAATGACTGTAGCCACCATGTATCAGATGCTGACTAAACGTTGGGCACTGTGCTAAGTGCTTTCCTATTTGGTCCTCCCAACAATTCTAGGAAGAGAGTTGTATTTTTATCCCCATTTCCCAAGTGAGAAATCTTTCTTATCATTAGAAAGATAAGTAAATTGCTTTAGCTTGAAATTATATTTCTTTTTTTTTAATTTTAGAATTTTATTTTTTTTATACAGTAGATTCTTATTAGTCATCCATTTTATACATATCAGTGTATACATGTCAATCCCAATCTCCCAATTCATCCCACCCCCACCCCCACCCCCCACCACTTTCCCCCCTTGGTGTCCATACATTTTTTCTCTACATCTTTAGTTTTTTAAGGAAGCTCCATACTGTTCTCCGTGGTGGCTGTATCAATTTACATTCCCACCAAGAGTGCAAGAGGGTTCCCTTTTCTCCACATCCTCTCCAGCATTTGTTGTTTGTAGATTTTCTGATGATGCCCATTCTAACTGGTGTGAGGTGATACCTCATTGTAGTTTTGATTTGCATTTCTCTAATAATTAGTGATGTTGAGCAGCTTTTCATGTGCTTCTTGGCCATCTGTATGTCTTCTTTGGAGAAATATCTATTTAGGTCTTCTGCCCATTTTTTGATTGGGTTGTTTGTTTTTTTAATATTGAGCTGCATGAGCTGTTTATATATTTTGGCGATTAATCCTTTGTCCTTTGATTCGTTTGCAAATATTTTTTCCAATTCTGAGGGTTATCTTTTCATCTTGTTTGTATTTTCCTTTGCTTTGCAAAAGATTTTAAGTTTCATTAGGTCCCATTTGTTTATTTTTGTTTTTATTTCCATTACTCTAGGAGGTGGATCAAAAAAGATCTTGCTGTGACTTATGTCAAAGAGTGTTCTTCCTATGTTTTCCTCTAAGAGTTTTATAGTATCTGGACTTACATTTAGGTCTCTAATCCATTTTGAGTTTA
>NC_041221.1:147830678-147848043 GCF_002837175.3 Physeter macrocephalus | reverse complement strand
AGAGATTTCTGTGCATTAATTTTGTATCCTGCAACTTTACCAAATTCATTGATTAGCTCTAGTAGTTTTCTGGTGGCATCCTTAGGATTCTCTATGTATAGTATCATGTCATCTGCAAACAGTGACAGTTTTACTTCTTCTTTTCTGAAATTATATTTCTTCTCACCTTGCACATCTCCTCCAGGCAGTTCCCCACCCCCGACATAAAAAATGAAATATAAGTCAGTACTGGGACAGAGGCCAGAAAGGTCTCTTCCTGTATGAATAGGATACACAGATTTCTGGCATCCTCAACAATAGAAGTCCTGGCCAGGAAGCACAGATGAGGAGTTGTGCTCATTAGCTGCTAACTTCAGACCTCTTAGGTCTCCTTTATTTGGGCTGTCACTCAAAGTGGCCTTATTTTTTCCAGGCCTCTTGTGAGCAACTCCTGCTGGTGCTTATTTGTTTATCTGAAAGGCCAGGCTCTCTGGGATGGGCTCATTAAGAAGTCATTCCCTTTCACGATGGCCCCGGAGAATGGCGGGGACATAGTGTCTCCTACGTGCCTCCCTCTTGCTGGGCCAACACCACAATAGAAGTCACTCAGCCTCCAGCCAACCAAAACCCAAGTCAGACAAAGTGTACTCTGCTGGAGCCCAGCTGTGAGGAAAAATAAACATCCTTAAAGCCCTGACCATCCTCTCACCTCTGCCAGGCGATCTTACCCTGACCTTTGCATCCCATGGTGATCCTGCCTTCTTTGGATCCAATCAGTACCCTGAAACCACGCCATCAGAGGAATATAGCCATAGACATTTCTAGTTAGGAGGGACTGACCATAGAGATGATTGAGACTAAGCATGGCAACACCCTGGCATTTGTGCCAGCCACTCCCTGAGTTCCCATCCATGGCAGACAGCTCTAACCAATCTTGTCACTCTCTTTCCTACTCAGCTTGAATGGTGCCTCTGAATCCTTCTCAAAAAAGCACTCTGGGCAGAAGAGAAAAGTAACTCTCCCATTCAAGATAAAAGGCAAAGAAGGGTCCAGAAAAGAAGCCCCCTGCTTGGCAATCCAATGCTCTTTCCCACTCTGTCTTTCTTGATGAGGTCCTCTTTTGGGGTCATCTCATATGAATAAGCTTTTACCATCACCAGAAAATTTTCAGCTTCTTGAGGGTAAAGGCTGGATCATTTGTTAATCTCCTAGGTACTCACCATGCTGAGTAATACTCAGGCCACTTAGTTGACAAGAGAAGTGAGTAGATTCCAGACCCCAAGTGTATGAAGGAGACAGGTGGAATTTCAAAAAAGGATTTATAGGAACCGCCTTGGATTAAACAATTACATATTACACAACCATTCTCTGGATGAAATACATTAGAGAGCCATCAAGGCACTTAGAATATTTGTAGGTGCTTTATCGGACCCCATCCAAGGACAATCAGTTATGAGAAGTCCAAAAAGCTTTTATGTTAGTTTCTTCCTACAATGGCAACTTCTCAAATTTTTCACCAGAGTAGCCTAAAAGCAGAGGAGAATGATGGCAGTGATGGCCTCCAGGGATATGCTCTGAGGCATAGCTCCAAGCAACCCATGGGGAGCAAAACATTACTTTGAAATATCATATATTATCTTGAAAATTCATGTGGGTTTGAACTCTACTCCAAAATATAGCAATGTTTATTTTGATTAAAAAAACACTTTCTCCCAGTTTTTAAAGTTAATCTGATGCTCGCAGGAGAAGTACCATGTTTATCCCAGGGCTTCACATATTCCTTCACACAGAGGTCAGCAAAAATTGCCCACAGGAAAAATCCAGCCCCCCACCTGTTTTTATATGGCCTGTGAGCTAAAAGTGGTTTCAATAATTTAAAGTGGTTGAAAAAAATAAAAAAGAATATTTAGTGACACATGGAAGTTATATGCAATTCAAATTTCAGTGTCTATAAAAGACATTTCATTGGAATGTATTTGTTTATGCACTGTCCGTGGCTGCTTCCATGCTACAGTGGCAGAATTGAGTAGTTGTGACAGAAAGAAAGCCTGAAATACTTACTATTTGAACTTTTACAGAAAAAAAAATTTCCCACTTCTGTCTTGGTCTGTCTCTGGCTACCCCATGGCCATACATGTCCCCATCATGGGAGAATGCAGTATGTACATCAGTGGTTCTCAACTGGGGGCATTTTTGCTCCAGGGCACACTTGGCAATGTCTGGAGATGTTATGACTATCACAAATGGAGGAAGGGGGATTCTACTGGCATCTAATAATGAGCAGAGGCCAGGGATGCTACCGAACATCCTTCAGTGGTAAGAATAGCCCTGCAATAAACACTTATCCAATCCAAAATGTCAATAGTGCTGAGATTGAGAAACTGTGGTATAAACCATCTAATGTTAAAGGCTGACTTCCACCTCCATCCCTCATTTCTTTCCTCATCTCCATTAAACACCAAACTGACTCTTGTTATTAGTAAATCTGAGGGGATTACTCATTCAGGCCTGGGAGAAGAACACTCCATAAATCTTTATGAAGGATGAGGAAGACTTCTCATTTTATTTGACTGTAGGAATTATTAATAAATATGTAAACATATAATAATTAATTTTTGTGAAGCACTATTGCCAGGCAGTGGGCTAAGTATTTTATATTTATCGTCTTATTTAGTCATTATTTCAGCCTTGTGAGGTTAAGTATCATTATGACCCCCATTATGCAGATAAGGAAATTGAGGCTCAGAAAAGTTAAGTTGCCAATGGTCACAAAGCTACAAAGAAGTAGAGCAATAATTCATACCTAAGCAATCTGATACCAGAAATTTAACTTTTTACCATCATACCGTGAACTTCCTAGAATGCTCATTGACTATTCATTTCCCTACTTTGATGTGGGCAAAATAATTAAATTTGTCCACCCTGCATCCCTACCATGATGCACAAGAAAATAATTGCCACCCCGAAATCTAGCTTTTAAGACACTGTCCTTAGCACAGATGTCCTTTGCTATAAAACTGTGTTATAAATTCAAATGCATTGAATCACTTATAAGCTAGTGGGTCAGCAAAACTCTTTGATAACTGCATGATCCGTGTTCCAGAGGCTTCTTGTAGGAAATAAATGAGACTGATTCACTGAGATGTTAGAGCCAATTAGCATCTAAATAGGTTTCTTATTTTTCTCCCAGATATAATCAAAATTGAAAATCATTATTAAAGGGATAACTTTGAAGGGAAAGTAGATAGGTGTTTGAAGCAATGAATCTCAAAGACAGAGGATACTGCTCCCAATTTTGGCAAACCTGTCTTAGAACAGAAATGGCAAATATATCTCTTTACATGAATCAGTGTGGACTGTCTGGTAGGCCATGTTGATAGTTGGGTAAGAGTGTGGACTCCAGAAATAGATCATCTGGGTTCAAATGTCAACTTTGTCTATTTATTGTCAACCAGTAATGCTGCACTGAGCCTATAATACTGCATATTAGCCCTGGGTTCATGAAGCCTGAACCCTAGTCTCAGCTCCAGAACAAGCATTTGTGATCTCGGGCAAGTTAGATTGCTTGCCTGGGCCTCTGTTTCCCTAGCTGTAAAAAGGGAATGATGGCACTTTCATGCTATCTCTTTAGTTCTAGGAGGTTCAAAGGAACTAGTATATATACAGAGAAAGTTGTTAGTAGTTGTGTCTCCATATGGGAATCTTTATAGTCTAATGCCCAGGAATAGGGAAACTAACCAGTGCTACTGTACCATGCCATTTTACATAAGGTTCTTGAGCATCTACAGATTTTGGTATCCACAGGGGTCCTGGATCCAATCCCCTGTGGATACTGATGGACAACTGTATACAAAAAGCTAATAATATTCTGAGCCAAGTGACCAGCCAACACGATTGCCAACAGCCTTAAGAAGGAAGTACTAAGCAAACACAAAACTGTAGCAAAATACAAAATTAGGGTTAATGTTATCAGCATTTTGTATCTGGCTGCCCCTGGCTCAGCTGGGGCAGTGCAACTGGAGCTCTACGTCTGACACACTGTTCAGAGCAGCTGGACTTGAGTGTCACAGCAGGGAGGTGGGAAGGGATACCTGTTGTTCTGACACCCAGAACAGAGCTTTGTTCCACAGAATACAGTGGCTCTTGAAATAAACGTTCACAGTTTTTATTTGGCCTGAAATTCTGGACTGTTTCCAGTGCCTACTGCCTTGCTGATTGGAGGCTGCCTACCCATGGTTGCTTTTATAAACAATGCTGCTTGCATAATTGCTGAACGGTAGCATGGACGCTTAGAGGAAATAAATTAGTAGGAATGATGTGCTTGTAATTCTGGGTATTATTCTACAACTTCTTCAGATTCAGAAGCAAAATATTTACTGATTACCTACTATGTGCTCAGTGCCTTGTCAGATGCTGACAAGGAGAGGGGTAAAGATGCAGCCCCTGTCCTCCATGAGTTTACCACCTAGTTGTGTGATATATACTTTTACCTGAAATTATAATGCAGTTGAACAAAAACTCATATAGGTGACAAGTGCCACAGGACCTTAGAACAAGGGAAGGCAACAGAAACGTGGGTAAATCTGACATTCGTGATAGAAGCGGGATTTCAGCAGAGCCCTGAAGGCAGTAGAAAAGATGGGAAAGGGCATTCCAGAGTATGAACAAAGGCATGGACAGAAGAACATATATGCAACAGATTGTCTGGGTAGTGTTTTGGGACCTGAATGTAATGGTTTTCAAAGCAAGAGTTAGGATATGAATTTTACCTTGAAGGCAAGAAAAATCAAAAGCCAGAGAAGGTTTGAAAATCAGAGAGCTTTGGGCAAATGGAAGGGTGTGAAGAAGGTTGGGGCATAAGTTTGGATTTGCAGTAGTCCAGGTACAGAGTAGTGAGGGCCAAGACAAAGCTGGTGGCTGCAGAAATGGAAAGGAAAAGATCCGTGTCCTAATTAAGGAAAGCTCCTTAATTTGTGACTTTGTGAGTGCAGACTTATTGAAAACAAAGGAAAGAAAGGAATCAGGATGGTGTTATGTGAGAATTTGATGATAGCATCATTAGTCTTCTGACTCGGGGAAAGCCCATCAAAAACCATCTGAATCACTAAACTGCTTCTGATGATATTTTGATAAACTAGATCAGTGCTTCTCAAGCTTTAACATGCCTACAAATTACATGGGGGCCTTGTTAAAATAGATTTTCGTTTAGTAAGTTTGAGGTGGGGCCTGAGATTCTGCATTTTAACGAGTTCCCTGCTGACACCGATGCTACTGGTCTGTGAACCATAGTTTAGATAGCAACAGGCCTAGAGTTTCTTTTCTTTGATTTTCATGCCAATGTCAACAACCATGTTGGGACTTCTTAAATAAGGTGGATTGAGGGAAGGGACAGTTATATTAATGGTCGCCTGTAATCGTCACACCAGTTAACAGGTGAGAACTGCTTAGTCTCCCTTGTTTAATGGGAGGACCACTAGGCTAGGAGTCGGGAAACATGGGTGTTACTCTTAGCTCTATCACTGTTTTTAGGTACTTGAGCAGGAAAACATGGGACAAGAACACAAATCCACTGCTCAGTTCCTATATTTAACAGCACCTGCTAAATGCTGCATATTTGTACCTTCCCTCAATTCATATGTTGAAACCTATCTCCAATGTGATGGTATTTGGAGGTGGAGCCTTCAGAAAGCGATTAGGTCATTAAGAGTGGAGTCCTTGTGAATGATATTAGTGCCCTTATAATAGATACCCAAGAGAGCTCCCTTGCCCCTTCTGCCATGTGAGGATACAGTGGGAACATAGTCATCTATGCAACAGGAAACGAGCTCTCAACAGACACCAAACCTGCTGGTGCCTTGACCTCGGACTTCCTAGCCTCCACAACTGTGAGAAATAAATGTCGTTGAAGCCACTCAGTCTATGGTAGTTTCCTTCTAGCAGGCTGAATGCACTAAGACAGAAACTGGTGCAGAGACGTGGGGGTATTGCTGTACCAAATATCTAAAACTGTTGAAGCGGCTTTGGAACTGGGTAATGGGTGGAGAGGCCAGAAGACTATTGAGGTGTATGCTTGAAAGAGTCTGTCTTGCTATGAATGGATCTTTAAAGGCGATTCTAGTGAGAACTCAGAGAGAAAAGGAGAGGTATAGAGAAAGTCTCCATCTTCTTAGAGAATACCTAGGTAATCATGAACGGGATGTTGGTAGAAAAATGGATGGTAGAGTTCATTCTGATGAGGTCTCTGACAGAAATGAGGAACGAACGTGTTACTGGAAACTGGAGGAAATGTGATCCTTGCTGTAAAGTGTCAAAGAATTTGGCTGAATTGTGTTCCTGTTCTAGTGTTTTGTGGAAGGTAGGACTTGCCAGCAATGAAATTGGACACTTAGCTGAAGGATTTTCTAACCAAAGTGTTGAAGGTGTGGCTTGGCTCCTCCTGACTGCTTACAGTAAAACGTGAGAGGACAGAAATGACTTACAAGGGGGAATTGTTAAGCAAAACGGAACTAGAACTTAAACACTTAGAAAATCCTCAGCCTATTTATATTGCAAGAAGTGAGAACCCTAAAGGTGTGGCCAAGTGACGGTTTGATAAGATTAGTATGGATTAGCCTGCATAACGGAAGCTGGGAGCTATTCTCCCAGACAACAGAAGAACGTCACTGAAGGTGGTTCAGAAATCAAATCCTCAGGGCTGCCATTCCCATCACAGGCCCAGGGTGCGAGGACCTGGGGTGGGGAGCATAGTGGTTTCAAAGGGTGGGGCCTCCTGTCCAGTTTAGGTGGGCCAGGATGCCTCTGCTCCATGCCTTGGGGTTGGGGCCCCTGCAGAGAGCTATGGCATGGGCTATGCCCAGCAAATCCATGGGCATATGACTGCCTCCACCTAGATTTCAAAGGATGGGGCCACCTGGCAGAACCAGGGGCTCAGGACCCCAACCTGGGAGAGCTGTAGGCATAGAACTCAAGCCCAGAAGAACCACAGGCATGGGATGCCAACAGAGAGCTGTTGCAGGGCCAGCCCATCAAGCCATGGGGGTGAGGTTGCCTGCCACCCCAGTGGGCCTGGAAGGCAGAGCATTAAGACAAGAAGATTATTTCTGGAGTCTTACAGGTTAATGTTGTCTGTCCTACTAGGTTTTGGATTTACCTGGGACCTGTCACTCCTTACCTCTTTCCTACTTCTCCCTTTTGGATGGTAATGTCTATCTGATACCTGTCTCACCAAACCCAACTTGTTTGGTTTCATAGGTTCACAGATGGAGGGGAATTTGCCTCAGGATGAAGAATACTTTGAGTCTCACTCCTATCAGATTTACATATTTAGATGAGACTTTGGACTTTAGACTTCTGATGCTGGAATGAATTAAGACTTTTAGGGATGTTGGGATAGAATGAATTGGGTGTGGGGGCAGGGACAGAATGCTATAGACTGAATGTTTGTGTCCCTCATATGTTGAAACCTAATGCCTAATGTGATGGTATTTGGAGGTGGGGCATCTGAGAGGTAATTAGGTCATGAGGGTGGAGCCCTCATGAATGAGATTATTGCCTTTATAAGAAAGCCCTCAGAGAGCTCCCTCCCTTCTACCTTGTAAGGACACAGAGAGAACATGGCCATTTATGAATCAGGAAATGGGCTCTCACCAGACACTGAATCTGCTTGTGCTTTGATTTTGGACTTCCCAGCCTCCGGAACCCTGAGAAGTAAAATGTTTGTTGTTTAAGCCACTCAGTCTGGTATTTTTGTTATAACGGCCTGAATGGACTAAGGCAGCATCCCTAACTCATTGGCTTCCAATTGTACTTAGAATAAATCCCAAATTCCTTATTACTATCTACTAGGTACACCATAATCTGGCTCTAGCCCACCTCTCAGATTTCATCTTCTACCAATCCTCTCCTCATTCACTATACTCTAACTCAAAGGCCTGGTTTCTGTTTCTTAGACAATCACATACCCATCTTGAGACGTTTGTGCTTGATCTACAATCTGTTTCGAATGGCTTCACCTTATAGCTTCCCATAAAATCAACTCCTTCCCCAGGTCTCCATTGAGAGGTATTGTCCTCAACCATCACCCTCAGTGGTTCTCAACTGAGGGCAACTTTGTCCCCCAGGGAACATTAGGCAATGTTTGTAGATGTTTTTGCTTGTCACAACTGGGGCAGGTGGTGATATGGGCATCTTGTGGGAAGAGGCCAGGGATGCTGCTGAATATCCTACAATTGCACGAGACAGCAACCCCTGCTTACAAAAAAAAAAAAGATCTGTCCTGAAATGCCAATAGTGTTGATCTACGTAAAGCTGCTCCGCACTTCTGACACTTGCCCCATAATAACTTTCTATCTCATTACCCCCACTTTATTTCCTTAAAAATATTCACTATTGTCTAAAATTATTTAATATATTTGTTTATCATCTGTCTCCCCTGACTGGAACAGTAGTTTCATGACAGCAGGGACATTGTCCTACCTTGTTCACTAATATATCTCCAGTGCCTAGAACAATTTCTGACACATAATAGGCACTCAGTGCATGAATGAATGAAAACAGAAGCAAAATTGAACATAAAATGAAACAAATATATGAATATATGACCAACAAACATCAAAATAAATGACCAAAGAACATCTTGTGGCATAAATGACACCATCAAGAAAAGACAAAAGACACAGAGTGGAAGAAAATATTTGCAAACATATATCTGATAAGGGACTTGTATCTAGAATCTATAAAGACCTCCAATAATTCAAAAATAAAGACAAAAACGCAATTTAAAAATATGCAAGGGATTTGCATAGACATTTCTCCAAAGAAGATATGCAGATAGCTACAAAGCACATGAGAAGATGTTCAGCTCCATTAGTCATTAGGAAAATGCAAATCAAACCCACAATGAGATATCATTTCACACCCACAAGAATGACTAGAGCCAAAAAGACAGACAATAGCAAGTGTTAGTGAGGATGTAGAGAAATTGAAGCCCTCATATATTGCTGGTGGGAATGTAAAATAGTGCAGCCACATTGGGGCCAGTTTTTCAGTTCATCAAAAAGTTAAGCATAGAGTTACTGTATAATATAGTAATTCCACTACTAGGTATATACCCAAGAGAAATGAAAACATGTGGCCAGATGACAACTTGTACAAGAATGTTCATAGCTTCATTAGTTACGATAGCCCAAAAAAGGGAAATAGCCAGTGTCCATCAACTGAAGAATGAATAAGCAAAATATGATACATCCATACAGTGGAATATTATTTGACCACAAAAGGAATGAAGTGCTAATACATGCTACATCATGGATAAATCTTGAAAATATTATGCTCAATGAAAAAAGTCAGTTACAAATGAGCACATATTGTACGATTCCATTTATATGAAATGTCCAGGATAGGCAAATCTATAGAGACAGAATGTAGATTACTGTTTGCTTAGGACTGGAGTCTGTGGGCAGGCAATGGTGAGTGACAGCTAATGGGTACAGAACTTCTCTTTGTTGGGAGGGAAATGTTCTAAAACTAGGTTGTGATGATGGATACACATGTTTGTGGATATACTAAAAGACATTGAATTCAACACGTTAAATGTTGTATTGTATGTGACTTTTGTCTTAATAAAGCTTTTAAAAGAAAAAAGGACAACCGTAGTAACTGAAATGGAGGGAACTTTTATTTCTAATTGAAAGGAGCACTTCTGCTGATTTACTCTTTTGGGGGAGGAGACAGTTGCTTAGAAATATAGATCTATTGAAGTACCCTTACTTGTTTAGTGTAGATTTTTGATTGGGGGTGTCTCTGAAAGAATAGTGACATGAGAAATCAAAGGTGAGTCTGCTGGCAGAAAGAAAGGTTGAATTAGATCATGTGATAAGAATTCCTGAACCAGTGAGTCAAAAGACTTGCTTATATGACCATAAGTATTAGGTAAGGTCACCGCTGAAGTACTCTCTGAGACTAAAATATGTGAATGTCTTAAGAATGCACAATGGCTCTCCATCTTTAAAAACAAACCCTCTCAGCAGTAGTTTATAAGTGGGGGCCAGGAAGGTTACATATCCTCAAAGTTCTGGTTCAGAGAAAAGGGAATAGAAATTATAACATTGGGTTCATCAGGATGTTGTAAGAATTAAGTGAGACTCTGCTTGTGAAAATGCTTAGTTAGGCAAAGGAGGGACTCAGGTAATGTTAGTTTGGCAGTAGTGGTGAACCCAGAATGAGGGAGGGGCTGTTAGTTGGATGATTTATTATTAAATTTATTATTAAATACAATTTCCTGATACATGCATTTCTGCACAATACATAGATATGACAAGGGGGAGAAGTTGTAATTTTTTATCTGTTGGTTCTTTGAAGCAATGTTAGACAAACATGGTCACATTCGGTCTTCTTTACTCCTGTTTCCCTCTCCTCTCTCTCTTTAATTTTTTTTTTTTTTCCTATCTTGACCACCTATTTTCTGTTGCTGATGTAACTCTCTGTGAAGCATCATAATGTCATGGTCTTTGTCACAGTTTTTGCCATGCTAAGCCTTGGAGCCCAGTCACCATGTGCCCAGGCCACATGGAGAGGCCATGTGTAGGTGTTCAAGCTGGTAGCTCCAGCAAAGCCCACAGGAGAATGATTGAGCTTTTAGATGATTCCAGCCCACAGTTTTCAAGTCTTACAGCTGAGATCTCAGACAGTGTGGAGCAGAGACAAGCCATCTCCATTGTGTTCTGTGTGAAGACCTGACCCACAGAACCATAAGAAATAATAAATATTATTGTCATAAGCTACTAAGTTTGGGGTAGTTTTTTACGCAGCGTTAGGTAACCAATACATAAAATCTGTCTAATTCCTAACCCCATGTTCTTAATCATGATGACAAAAAACAAAACAGAACAAAAATACTTCTAATCAGAATGGACTCCCCATGAAGACTTTCCTACTGGGAAAGGCTGGACTGTTTGAAGACTCCAAGGTCCAGTCCACATGACTGGATATTTATCCCGGCAAATAGATGCCACTGCAACAACTGTTTATAGGGAAGTTTCTCAAGGGTTTAGTTGTTACAATACAGGCATCTTGAACCTAATTGTCTTTGAGTATTGGCAAAGCTGAGACTCTAGACTTGGCCACCACGAGAACCCTAAATTGTGCAGAGGTCACAACTTAATCTCGGCATACCCTTCAACAAGCAGTCATGATTTACACAACACACGCAAAATAGCTCTTCAATGTAATTGTTCCAGAACCAGCAGCATAAGTTTCTATCTGTAAAAGCAACATATTTTGCACTATACAAATATCAAATCTTACTAATTTAGCATTTCGTGTCTTCAACCATGCTATTTATAGAAATATCTGCTTTTTTTTTTTTTTTTTTTTTTGTCCCTGAGAGCCAAGAAACTAATGGAAAGAGACCAATTTGAGATGAAAGAGTTTTTGCAACCCAGGCTTTTTGTTCCCCCGAAGGGGAGAGGAAGGATAGAAATGAGGGAGTGAGGGTGACAATGAACTTCTTTGATGCCACGCTCCTTCTTCAGGATGGACTGACTGCACATCCCAGTGAAAAGAGAATTTTTGATCTGCCCCACAACCAAAGAACAATGAGAAATTATAGTTTTGTGTTATTTCATTTTTTCCCCAAATTATTCAAGACCTCTGAGGCATAGATAAACCCGACTTCCTCCTTCTACCTTCCATCCTTCATCCTCCTGGCTGTAAGGAGAAGAAAGCTTTGTAAGGGGAAATAAAAAAAACAACAGCTGCCTCTGAATGCTTGGAGAACAAAACAATTGGTACCTTTCATATCTTTGAAGGCTAAGCTCCATTATCTTGCATCAGAATCAGAGCATGGGGCTGGAAAATCGGCTCTCAGAGGGCGCACTCCCTCCGTGACTGACTTAAAAGGGAACAGGCAAAGCGTTGCTTTTAGGAAGAAAAAAAACAAACAAAAAAAAAGAAAAAAAAAGCAAGCAGGATTCCAAGTCATTAAATTGTGTATACCTTGGAAAGCACCCCTTTAAGGAAGTGTAAATGGAGACGTGTGAAAATAATGACATTGGGAGAGATGAAAAGTCCTGGGTTCGGGTCCCAGTCATATGTGTTACCAACCATGAGAACTTGAGGTATTTTCATCCTATCTCCTCACTTCAATTGCTTGAGTCAAATGGAGATGCACTCACTCACTCACCCTCTTATTTGTTAAGTATGCAAAAATCAAGCAATCACATCACACACACACACACACACACACACACACAGAGTCTTTGCCTTCAGTAAGCTCACAAGTCAAAATATTTTCCTCTTCTCATCACAGGGTTGTTCTGAGAATCTGATGGACTTGAAAGACACGCATGAATTTCATAGTAACACTGCAAAGTAGGGGGCTGTTATTAAAGTACCATGATGGGTTGAAAATGCACCTTGGAAGACCGTTAAATCTTGGGCATTTCACAAGGCTGACACAGAGGGCACAGTTTCTCCATCCCCATCCAAAGCCAAAATAGGTCTTGCTTATTGGATACAGCATTGTATTGGGTCAGACTTATCATGAACTGGTCCTTCCCAAGTCTCATTCATATCCTGTGACTCCCTCACATACATCCCAGCCACCGTGGGTATAGGTGGCCTGCAGAATCTTCCTGGGGCAGAGCTCTGCTCTGTTGCTCCCCTGCTCATAAATATTCAGTGTTTCCTCTCTTCCTATAAAACCAAGCCTCTGCTCAAGTCAGTTCTCCAAACTTTCACCCCAAGACATCTGTCTACCATCACCTGCATTTACATGTGTATCAGCAAAATGGCCTATTCACCATTTGTAGTCAATACTAGTGTTTTCCTATTATCTCCTTGCTTTCACTCCTGTTGTTTCTTATACTGGCCCTTTTGAGTCCGAATCCCTATGTACACATTCTCCTTTTGAGGTCAAGTTTGAATCTTTATGAACCTTACACCTATCCTCACACACCCTGACTGTCCTCTTGGTGAAACGGATTGCCCCCTCCTTTGAACCACCATAGTACTTTGCATATGCCTGTCTGTTGACAAACAATAATGATGATAGTGATGATAAGAATAATAGCAGCTAGCTTATATTGAGAATTACAGGCATAATGCCAGGCATTATGATACATAAATACTTTACATTAATTATCTTTTCAATTCCTGCAAACACGGGAAGCCCGCGAACTTGGTTATCCCGTTTCACGGAGGAAATGGAGGCCTAATAAGGTTAAGTAATGAACGGGATTTCCCACATGGTAACTAGCAGTTACATATATGGGCTTTGGCATCACAGGCCAACGTGAGTGGAACGCAGGCTCTGCAAGTTACCAGCCTCATGCCCTTTGTCAAGTAACTATCTTAGTGTAATCCTCAGTTTCCTTATCTGTAAAATATGGACGGTGTTAAGTTTATTATAATGATTACATAAGATAATGGATGTAAAGCTCAGCAAGATGCTGAATACAGAGAAGGTACTAGAGAGTTGGTAGCTATCATGACCCCCACCTGAAAAAGTTGCTTGGCGGCCAGGATCTGATGCCTTAGTAGACTCCTGATCGTTGCCCCCACCCCCATCAGGTTAATGAATGCCAGCTGAATAAATCAAGCTACGTGAAGAATCTTTTACTATTCTAAGGCTGTCCTAAAGATGTGCATTATGGAGGAACCTGTGTAATTGGGAAGAAAGAAGTTACATAAATAGAGGGACCAACCAAAAAAATATCCCTGTTCCTTGGTCTTAAATGTATCTTTCTTGCTTTGCTGAAAAAGTTGCAGCCCGAGAATTGGCCTTGTTACTTTATCTTCTCCACATATGCAGGCCTTTATTGTTCTGTGGCTCTGGCTTAATTACTTACATGGGAGCATCTTCAGAACTCCACTTAGTGGTACATTATTCCCAGCTAAACAGTGAAGAGCCTCAAAACCAAAGGCTCACAGCTAATGCTCAAAGTCTCCATGGTACCTTCCAAATCACTGGTTTGGGGTAGAGTCTTTGGAGGCCACTGCAGGAGAGGCAGGAAGGAGTGGGAGCTAGAAAGGCAGGCAAAGGTCAGGTCTTATAGGTCATCTTGTGAAGGCTTTGGAAAGCCACTCAAGATTTTAAGCAAAGGAAGTTAAAGTGATTTTCCCATCTCCAGTGAGCTTCTGTTAGCAAAACCAGGACTGGAAATCTGGTCCCCCGTTCTAATTTGCCACGCCTTGATGAACATTCTTCTTGGTATGCATCCTCCCAGGTATAGACATAAATGAGCAAAATGAGTGCAGCTGGATAGAAAGTTTCATGCTCGGTGACTGTGCCCCTGCAGGAAGCAGGGCAAATCTGAATGCTGGGTATTTGGAGGCTCTGAACCAGAACTCCAAAGAGGTGGGAGGCCAGGGAGGAAGCTTGCATTATGTTGCCTGGGAAATGTAGGATGGAGAAATGGAGCTTAGCCATCAAATCCATTATCAATGGACAGGGTTGCTGAGGTCCTGAGAAGGGAAAGAGGACTGGCAATGTCACATAGTGGAAGACTAGACTATAGTGGGGCAGCACCTCAAATCTAATCCAATTTTATTAAGCTAAGCTGCCTCTCAATTTGTTAATATTCCATTTGAGAAGTCAGGCCACCAAGCTTAAGGGACTCAACACATAAGAGGAAGCAGCAACGGGATCAGTGGTTCTTTTTTTTTTTCATAATCATTTTTTAACATTTTTTATTGGAATATAGTTGATTTACAATGTGTTAGTTTCAGGTATACAGCAGAGTGATTCAGTTTTATACACACACACACATATATATATAGAATATATAGATATAATATATAATGCAATATATATAATATATATAATATAATATAATATAATATATTATATATTATATTATATAGAATATATATATATATATAAAGAATATATATATAAAGAATATATATATATATTCTTTTCCAGAGATCAGTGGTTCTTAACCTTTTGTAAGCCCTGACCATTTTGGGAATCTGACAAAAACTATAAACCATCTCCTCAGAAAAATAATATATATATATACACTCAGTAATTCTGCATGGACCCACTCTCACAATATTTACCTGAGAGATATTAAGAAATATGTGTGAAAAATGTATATGTGAATATTTATAACAGCTTCATTCATAAATGCTCCAAATTGGACACAATCTAAATGTCCATAAGCTGGGATGAATAAACAAATTGTGGTACATCTATACAATGGAATATTTGCTCAACTATAAAAAGGAACAAACTGGTAATACACACAACATAATGACTGAATCTCAGAAGCATCATGCTCAGGAAGAGAAGCCAGATAGAGAAGGCTATGACTCCATTTACATGGTGCTCTGGGAAAGACAGAATTACAGGAAGAGAAAAAAGATCTGTAGTTCTCTGGGCTGGGGTTGGGGGAGGGAATTGCTTGCAAAGGTATACAAAGGGACTTATGGGACTAATTAAAATATTGTATATCTTGATTATAGTGGTGGTTACATGATATTGTATACATTTGTCAAAAGTCATAGAGTATACACTTAATAGGGGTGCCTTTTACCGAATATAAATTATACTAAAGTAAATCAAATGTTAAGGATATTATGCATATGATTACAGCAAGTACATTGACCAATCTTCTAGACCATAGGTAAAGAAACTCTGCTTTATGGTTAAACAAATTTTGAAGTGGAAAGACCTCCCCAAACACCTAGACCACACGTACTTATTTCAGAGATAGAAAAATTGAAGAAAGAAAATAAAGTGCTTTCTCCAAGTAAGTATATCCCTTACTAGTGATGTTCATTCTTGCAAACAATATTAGTTGCACACTTACTGCATTCTAGACATGATACTAGGATCCATACCTAGCTGAGTATTCTAGCTTAGAAGAAAAATGAGACTTACTGTCTTGAAGACCTGGTGTTTTAACTCAGGTTTTTGACTCTGTAGTTTATTCCAATAGACTAGAAGGGCTCCAGGGAATATTTGGTTTCTGGATCTTGCTGGAGCACTAGACTGGGGGTAAGAAGACCTGCATGTGGCTTAAGTGAGCTGTAGGAACGTGTGACATTTTGAGACACCAACTGGTCTCTGAGCCTCTTCTTTCTTGGCCACAACTGGATGAGAAAATAGTTGAGTTTCTGAAAGGCCCAAATTCAGATCCCACACTGTGCAAAGATCAAGAACGTCCCCAGAAGCATGGCCTAGTGCAACAATTAAAAGCCTTCCAGAATGGTACCTGCAACAGGGAATTGCATAATAATTGTGCAGTGAGGGAGAGTAGAATAGACGTGAGGGTGAGATGGACCTGGGTTCAAACTCTGGCCCTGGAGTACCTGTGTCACCAGGTGTAAGTCACTTAATAGGTCTAAACCTCAGGTTTTTTATGTAGAATGAGACAATGATACCTCTGCCTCCCAGGGTTGGTATGAGGGTTAAACAGGGTAAGGCATGTGCCTGACACATTATCATCTCTTAATTAATGTCACTGGCAGCTGCTCTGAATGCCATCGTCATCAGTATCATCATTCCAGTTTCTACTTTTTCTTTCTGTATCACTTGAAAGCTTCTTCCTGATTAAAAAGGCCAAGCTGTTATTTAGTTGCCAGGCAGGGCAATTTCAGCCTCTTTCCCTTTGAATCCAATCATTTGACATCCAGCAGGGGAAGAGTTATCAAGTTGCTGAAGTGTACACTTGAGTCCCCTTGAACAGGCTGTCAGGCTGGCTGAAACTCCAGCCTGGGCAGGCCAATTCAGATGCACAGAAGCCTTCCAGATAGGTCTCTGTACCCAGAGGCCAATCATTCTCTTCCTGGCCTGGGCTCCCTGTGGTGACAGGCATGCGTCCAGCTGCCTTTCTGGCCCTTCCTGGCCTTCGCATTGTAACAGTGGGTCTCAGTGGAGGGACACAAGGAAGTAGGGGCATGCTTGCTAAGGGAAGGGGTTATATGACAGTATATCACAATATTCCTCCAGTGCAGCAGGAGTAGGGGCAAAAGCATATTCAATATTAAAACATTATCAATTATTAAGCATTTATCTATACCTATTGTTTTTACGGTAGAGATTTCCAAAAGTCACGTACCACAAATTTTTCTGCATTAGTAGCGATGCATAGAAAATGGAATTTACATTCTATTTAGTGACACTCAACGAGTGTCACTCTCCAAGGACGTATTCACATCTAGTAGAGGACAGCAGGGTGTGAGGCTGTTATGATCATCCGAAGAGTTAATCATTCATTCTTCTTTAAAAAGTTGCAAAACAGTGTTCAGAGTGAGCACAGTGCTCAGGTAGTGAGAGCTCAGAATCTAAAGACTTAGAGAACTTGTACCCCATTTTGTGTACTCTTTTTTTTTTTTTTTTTTTTTTTGTGGTATGCGGGCCTCCCTCTGCTGCGGCCTCTCC
>NC_041221.1:147822928-147830651 GCF_002837175.3 Physeter macrocephalus | reverse complement strand
GGCTCACGGGCCCAGCCGCTCCGCGGCATGTGGGATCCTCCCGGACCGGGGCGCGAACCCGGTTCCCCTGCATCGGCAGGCGGACGCGCAACCACTGCGCCACCAGGGAAGCCCTGTATGCTCTTATAGTAAGCACATTTGGAAAACCTCTCAGCTGCTCTGTGCTAAGAAAATGGTTACATCACTGAGAACTGGGGGTTTCAAGCTGCACGTCCTGGTAGCAAAAGGGATCATGCATGATCTCTGAGATCATGATGACAGATCTCTCATGATCTCTGTCATGATTTAACAAATGAAGAGGCTGCTTCTGAACTGGTTCCTAGGCTGCAGCCTAGGTTCAGAAGACAAATAGTCCCTACACCAGCAGACGGGGAAGGAAGGCCATTTACTTACCTACCATATTTCTCTACATCTGGAGCTCCAGTTACATCAACACTTGGATGAATTCTCTTAAAAATGTCAATTCCTGGCTCCCACCCTAGACCTACCAGTTCAGAATCTCTGGGAATGGGGCCTGGAAATATACAGTAACTCAAGCCTCAAGGGATTCTGACACACATCGTTCCTTGATAATACCTTGAAAAACCTGGATCTAGAAAATGAATACACCATGGGGGCATTTTTAGTTCAGAGAAATGTCCAGCCTGAAAGAAATCTTTTGGCCCCAGGAAGTGTTCCAGCTTCAACCCTCCAATTTCAGACCTCAAATTAAACTGCTGAAAGTTACCTACTCCATTCACTCATATAACCAGGCAATTAGACCTGGCTGACTGCTTCACTGTCACCTGAAAGAGAGGTGGCCAGGACTTAAAACTAAATCAAACAAAGAAACTCTCAGTGTTTTAGACTGCTTATAAAGACAGATGACACTATTTTTCTCAGTGTATTAGCTCCTCTAATTCATAGTTACATGATCTTGAGCAATAACAGGGAAGGCTGGGTAAGGATCTATTTTCTAATCTCCACCCCATCCACCACCAGAAAACATGGGAACCGCTAGGGTGAAATAATGTTCTGTTGGCTGAAGACCTACCCCTGCCTCTTTTAGTCAAGAAGTCATGATGGAATGTAAGTAAATGAGGAAAAGCACCCACTTTGTTACAGAAATGTCCTTGATACCACTATCATTCATGTTTTTAAAAGTAAATTCTTAAAAAAGAATAAATTCTTCCTAAGCTTAGATACTTAACTATGATGAATAAAGCATTATTTTGGCATCCCTTTAAACCTATGAGCAAGACCGGACTAGAAGATCTCTAAGGTTTTGCTGCGTAAAATGTTGTCTTGGGACAAGCAGCCTTGGCTTGTTTGAAATGCTGGATCTCAGGCTGCACCCAGACCTACTGAATTAGAACCTGACTTTGTAACAAGATCCCCAGGTGATTCCTATGCACAATAATGTTGAGAAGAAAAACTCTTCTAAGGTACTGATTCTCAAATATGTCTGTATATTAGAATCATTTAGGGAATTAAGAAAAAAATACTGATGGCTTGGTCCTACCCCAGAGATTCTTACTTAATTAGCATTGGGTACAGCCTGGGTATAGGGATTTGTAGAGGCTACTAGGTGATTCTGATATAAAATGCCTGCTCTAAGGGACCTCTCTAGCTCCCAGACTCTGTAGGTCTGCAAACCTGTCAAGAAGAGCAAAAATGAGCAACTAATTTAAATACCTTCAGGAGCCAAGCAGGTAGTGTACATGAGTGACAAGCCGGTGTGGACAGTAGCAAGCTGGAGGGCTTGGACCCTGTGCAAAGGAGGTGGCCAGCACTCAGCTCCTTCAGTGTTGCCTTTAACAATGCGAGTCCAGGCTGACAAAGCTTCTGAACCTTTTGTTTTTGAGAAGCTGGAAATCCAAATTTTATATAAATTCTCTGTCTCTCTTTTTGTAATGCTGGTCACAAACTCAATTTTCTCTTCTTTTCTTTTTTTTTTAAGCTATGTTACCCAGGGTGAACATGGTCCATGGAACACCAGTTTGAGACCTCTGACAGAGAGAAAACAGATTTACATGTAGAAAGACTCTAAGTCCCACCACACTAAACACAGGCAGACGATTCCAAAGGGTGACACGTTTTGAAGAGAGCATGTAACTGCTTCACTGGAGGTGAGGCAGGCTCTCTTGATCCTGTTGCTTGAAGTAATTAGAATGTCTGCTGTTCTTCCTCTTTCAAAGAGGAAACAGACACCTTAAAATATATCATGATCATGGAAAGGCAATACCCGTGGCATGGCTGGAGCCAGGCCCTGGAAAATGCTGTTCCCCAAAGAAGTTCAAAGAACAGAGCGTGCATGAGACACTATAAAGCATGAAAGCGTATAGAGGCCAAGAAAGGGGTTGGGGTGCAGGAAGGGAATGGGTTGTGAAAGCATGGTGGTTGGCTGTAATCTTCCTGAGACTAGGGTGTTCTGTGGCAATGGGAATATGCATGGAGCAAAGACTCCACTTCTGGAAGAAGGAGACTTTGAAGGTGATTTACAGTTCTGATGGCTGAAAAGCCCATTTCAGATGTTGCAGGGGACACCCGGATCTATTTACATAGATATCTGTTCTCTTAAACACTAATTGAAATCTCATCTAACCTAAGGCCTTTAAAGACTCCTGGGATATGTGGTCGTAGGAGCAGAAAGAGGGAGAAAAGCAAAAGTCCTTTAGGAATCATAGGCCTGATTACTGAGGGAAAGAATGAAATTGGAAAAAGACTTAATCTTATTCCAATGAATGCTATCATTCTAATAAATTGGTGATGTCTCTCTAGTGAGATTAGAAGCTATATGAGGACAAATCAAATCAACATATTCATTAACTGTATATGATTGAGCAAGGCCAATATCATGCAGGGACAGCTAGAGCAAATATTATGTCTTCTACTTGTGCATATTCCCTATAGAGTCTCTTAAGGGGCAAGACACAGAATAAAACATAATCAACACATTACTCTTGAGCCAATTGTGAATAACAGCTTAGAAAAACACAGTGTCCTAAAGCAGTAGTTTTCAAAGTGTAGTCCTCTGTAACAGCCACATCAACATCACTTGGGAACTTGTTAGGAATATAAATTCTTGGGTCCCACCTCAAACCTACTGAATCAGAATGAATGGAGGCAGGGTCCAGTAATCTGTGCTTTCCCAAGCCTTCCAGATGATTCTTAAGCAGATCCTATTTTATCTCAGTTAATCTTCACAACAATTAATGGAAGTGGAGAGGTAGAATGTACAATCCTCATTTTAGAGTTCAGGAGCAGGTGACATCATATGTCCAAGGTCAAACGGTTAGTAGCAAAACAAAGAAAACACCAGGTTTTTACTGCTTTGATCAGGAGGGCAAAATTTTAATATTCTAGCATTAGTTGACTTGGGTTCAGTTGTAAATATGTACGCTGATTTTTTTCCACCTTAACCACACTGTATTAGCCCATTAGAAGGAACTAAAAAAAAAATAGTAACAATCCATCCAGTTGTGCCTTTTACTTTCTTATCTGAGTACTTCTACTCCTACTCTGCCTGAAATTTTTTTTCATCATTTAATGCCCACCTGCATGGATGCCTCCACTGTGAAGCCTACCTCCACTCACCCCTGGTGAGGATGCATCAACTCTGCCTCATTTATACAGCTCTCTTCTTGATCTTCCGGTACAGCTGTGTTTACATGTCTGCCCCCCACAGTGGACTGTAACTCTTTGGAAGCAATGAACATATCTTAGTATCTCTATATACCCCTAACACCTGTCATAGAATAATACTTTGAAGCTAGGAAAGAACAAAGAAAATAAAACAGCTGCCAACTCCTGTAATTACTGAGCATGCACTGTGTCATGGGTCCTAAGCTAAGCTCTTTATATACCTCATTTTGTTTTAATACTCAGTACAGTCTTATACATATTTTTATCTCTATTCCAAGGACTGGAAAATTTTAAAGATTGGTAAAGGTAAAGGAACAATCCAATTTCATAGTTAGTAAGTGGTAGAACTGGAATTCTTGATGTGTATACTATAATGCCTCTCCACTTATTCAATGCCTAGAAAACCAGACTAGACAGAGGACAGAATTTTCTTAGTTGCACAGAGAGGAACTAAGGCCAGGTCAAGAATACAGACCTCAGGTCACTTTACCAACCACCCTGGCATCTCTCCTGAGCCTCATAGTAAGGAAGGTAAAAATATTTTTGGAATTTCTGGATCACTTAGAGCATTGCTTTCATTTTATAAATGGATGGGCTGGCAAATTGGTTTTCTGACAACTTCTTGAAAAGGAGCCAGATTCATTTTCTTCTCCAAAGATACCAGAGTCCATGATTTGGTCAGTTTTGCCCACTTTTTGGATGCTGTTACCCTGAATTCTTTAGAACTCTTTTTTTTTTCTGATTTCAGACCTCCAACAAACCCATTGTCACCTGAATCTTTCTCAAGTCTATGACACTTTTCTTCTGGGCTCTAATCAGATTCTGTTGCTATTTCTAGGCAGGCATTAGGTTTTTTAGGGTTTGAATTAATGGCTTCCTTTCCTTTTCCTGGTGAAAATTCAGGGCTGACTGCTAACCTCAGAGATCTCCCTTCTGCTCTTGGAGGTGGCAGGGAAGTCTCAAGGACCCATAAGAAATACTGTCCCGGTATTGTGTGGAGCTCAATTTCAAACCTGACAGTAAACTCAGAGTCTGATCACTCTTACAGCCAAGTGCCGGTCACACTTGTCATTAAATGGTGATGGAAACAGGAGTCATTAATGTGTGCCACCTCAGTTATCCAACGAGGCTGAGGGGTTGAGACTCATTTTCTGGTTAATTGAATGCTAACTCTTTATGTTCTTCAGAGCTTCTTATTATCTGTAAACATCCCATTTTTGAGCTTTGGTTAGTTGTATGCTGTTCACTTAAGTATGTTATTTTAAAAATACACAGATGTCAAGCATCTAACAATAATATTCTGTTGAACACATTATGGTATAGTACATCAAGGAATTCTATAATCATTTAAGTACTAGTGTGGATATTTGCTTACTTAAAAATTTTGTCTGAGTTTTTTGAGATATACAGCACTGCACAAGTTTAAGGTGTACAACATAATGACTAGACTTAATATTGTGAAACGATTACATTCATCATCTTATATAGATACAAGAAAAAAATGAATTTTTTTTCCTTGTGATGAGAAATCTTAGGATCTAGTCGCTTAACAGTTTTCAAATATACCATACAGCAGTGTTAACTATAGCCATCATGTTGTACATTACAGCCACAGAACTTGTTTACCTTATAACTGGAAGTTTGTGTCTTTTGACCACCTTCATCCAATTGCCCCACCCCATCCCCTGTCTCTGTTAACCACAAATTTGTTCTCTTTTTCTGTGAGGTTTTTTGTTTGTTTGTTTAGATTCTCCATACAAGTGAGATCATACCATGTTTGTTTTTCCTGTCTGGCTTATCTCACTTAGCATAATACCCTCAAGGTCCATCCATGCTGTCTCAAATACAGGTTTTCCTCCTTTTTCATAGCTGAAAAATATTCCACTGTATATTTAAGCCACAGCTTCTTTATCCATTCATCAACTGATGGACACTTAGGTTTTTCCATGTATTGGCTATTATAAATAATGCTGCTCTGAACATGGGGGTGTAGATGTCTCTTTGACATAGTGTTTTCTTTTCCTTTGGATGTATTCCCAGAAGTGGAATTGTTGGATCACATGGTAGTTCTATTTTTAATGTTTTGAGAAAACTCCGTACAGTTTTCCATATTGTCTCTACCAATTTACATTCCCACCAACAGTGCACAAGTGTTCTCTTTTCTCCACATCCTTGCTAACATTTCTTATCTCTTGTCTTTTTGATGATAGCCATTATAATAGGCATGAGATATCTACTTACCAGCACAAAAGATGCTCATAATACAGTAAGTGAATATTGAAGAGTGAAAACCTTTACATACACCATGATCCCAGTCTTATAAACTAATTTTAGAAACCCAATAAATGGATAGTAAGTCTAAAATGATATGTATCAACATAGTAAAAGTGTTATCTCAGAGCTGTGTAATGATAGGTGCTTTGCTTCCTCCCCCCTTTTCTTACGTAAATTTTATAAATACTTCCCCACAATAAACATGTATCACTCATGTATTTTAAAAGAATACTGTTTTTATCATGATTACACACAAACCTGTACACATAACCAATCAACAATCATCCAAATCATCGGTCCTAAAAGTTAGAATGTTGTATAAAAGTTGCCTGTTAGGGATATTTTTGCATCTGCAGAAAACTAACATGGATTTTTAGTCCCAAATCTGCCCCCAACTACTGCTGTATCTCGAATCACAGAGACCCTGGATCTCTTGGTTTCAGTGTACTTCTAAGTAAAATGGGGTAATGCTATTCACCTTACAGGCTACTGTGCAGATAAAATGACGGGGTCCCATTTCAGGACTGTGTTTCAGAATCAAGAAGACATTAAAAAATACTCACTGCTGGACCCCACCTCAAGTCCTTCCAGCATAATCCAGGACTGATAAGATAGTGCTGGACTAATTCTTATGCATTGATTGTCATGGAGGTTCTCTTTCCTGGACACATGGGCTTATGTGGTGTGACACAGAATGAACTTCATTAATTAAAAATCATTGCACTCTTAGAGCAGGGAAGGAATGAATACTTCTGCCGTAGACTGGGATCCTGCCAAGATTACCAACCAGGCTGAGATTGCTCAAGGAGGAGTAAAAAGTTAAGCAAGTTGATGTTTATTACATTTTGATAAAAAGTTTTAAAAATATTTGCAAACGAAGCAACTGACAAAGGATTAATCTCCAAAATATACAAGCAGCTCATGCAGCTCAATATCAAAAAAACAAACAACCCAATCCAAAAATGTGCAGAAGACCTAAATAGACATTTCTCCAAAGAAGATATAAAGATTGCCAACAAACACATGAAAGGCTGCTCAACATCATTAATCATTAGAGAAATGCAAATCAAAATCACAATGAGGTATCACCTCAGACCAGTCAGAATGGCCATCATCAAAAAGTCTACAAACAGTAAATGCTGGAGAGGGTGTGGAGAAAAGGGAACCCTCTTGCACTGTTGGTGGGAATGTAAATTGATGCAGCCACTATGGAGAATAGTATGGAGGTTCCTTAAAAAACTAAAAATAGAACTGCCATATGACCCAGCAATCCTACTACTTGGCATATACCCTGAGAAAACCATAATTCAAAAAGAGTCAGGTGCCACAATGTTCATTGCAGCCCTATTTACAATAGCCAGGACATGGAAGCAACCTAAGTGGCCATCAACAGATGAATGGGTGAAGAAGATGTGGTGCATATATACGATGGACTGTTAGCCGTAAAAAAGAATGAAATATAATGCCATTTGCAGCAACATGGATGGACCTAGAGATGATCATACTAATGAAGTAAGGCAGACAGAGAAAGACAAATATCACATGATATCACTTATATGTGGAGTCGAAAAATGGCAACAAATTAACTTATCTACAAAACAGAAACAGACTGACAGACTTCAAAGACAAACGTATGGGGGCTTCCCTGGTGGCGCAGTGGTTGAGAGTCCGCCTGCCGATGCGGGGGACGCGGGTTCGTGCCCCGGTCCGGGAGGATCCCACGTGCCGCGGAGCGGCTGGGCCCGTGAGCCGTGGCCGCTGAGCCTGCGCGTCCGGAGCCTGTGCTCCGCAACGGGAGAGGCCACAGCAGTGAGAGGCCCGCGTA
>NC_041221.1:147768480-147822903 GCF_002837175.3 Physeter macrocephalus | reverse complement strand
GAGAGAGTGGCAGGGACATATATACACTACCAAATGTAAAACAGATAGCTAGTGGGAAGCAGCCACATAGCACAGGGAGATCAGCTCGATGCTTTGTGACCACCTAGAGGGGTGGGATAGGGAGGGTGGGAGGGAGACGCAAGAGGGAGGAGAAATGGGGACATACGTATATGTATAGCTGATTCACTTTGTTATACAGCAGAAACTAACACACCATTGTAAAGCAATTATACTCCAATAAAGATGTTAAAAAAAAAAAGGTTTTGTTTACCAAAGGATAATGTCATAGTAACCTGAAGCAGGACTTCAAAAGTCCAAGAAGTTCATAGTTTTAAAGGGGCTTTAGAGATCATTGTGCCTGACCTCCACAACATAATTGTCCTCTCTAAACCTCGGCCCTCACCACCTCTGCTTCAGTATCTCTGAGGTCCGGGAGCTCATGACTTCACCTCTCTTCCCATTCACTCTTTGGATGGTTCTGTGATAACATCTTTTCAACTCTTACCCCTGATTCTTCCATAGGTCTGAGCTTTAGCACATGGAGTCACATAGAAATCTCACCAAGTTTTCTGTCAATAGCTGTCAACGGTATTACAAGTAACCCATCATTATTAATATAATCACCAAAGTTTCAGCCAAGGTACTATTTATAAATCAGAGCATATTTTTAGCTTATTCCTCTCTGATTTACTTTCTAACCTGCATCCATAAATGGGAGAGAAAAGGGTTGAGCTCCAACACAAAGAGAGTAAGAAGTAGCTGCATCTGTCACAGGAGCTGGGAGGGATAAAAGTTTGTTAATTACAGTTGATTACTGTAGCTATATAGCACTTTACATATTCAGAGTCAGCTGTCATTCTTCATCATAGGCTAATGTTCATTAAGTGCCTACCATGCCCAGGGTATTAGCTTATGTGGTTAAAAGAGAGAGAAGTAGGAGGCATAAAATCGTGGGGCTAGATGGTTATGAGGTTTTTATACTAAAAAGAGAAATAATCCCAGGTGTTCATGCATTGATTCAGATGTTTATCAGACACAACTAAATGCTAGGAATAATACTGTGGAAAAAAAAAAAACAGACGAGGACCTTGCCTTTGTGGATATTACATTCTGGTCTCTATCTCTGTTTACACATTTTGATAATTTAGTTCCCTGCCCTTCAACCACAATAAAACTTGGTTTAAAGGATCCTTATAGGTCACCGGTCCAAACACTGAGTCACCACTTGAACATACCCACTAATGACGGAATGCCGTAGCTGTGGAGTAGGAAAATGTGGCAACTAAGACTGTTAGCTGTGGGGTCAGATCTGAAATAGGGGCTGAGCTTTGGCGTTTATTATGAACTGTGTTTCCTTGGGTCAGTTACCAAGACTGACTCTCAATTTCTTCACTTGTAAAATGCTTCTCATACCTGTTTCCCAAGGCTGTTGTGAAGATTCAGTGAAATGCATGTAAAGCACTGGCATCGTGCCTCATGAATGGCTGCTGCTGTATTAACTACTATTGCATTATTATAAGCATAACTTATCATTATACATAATTATTATTGAATTCCTCCATATGTGGGGAACCTATGAGAAAGGCCCTTACATCTTCTGATAAGTAAGTCAGCAAAGCCCTTCCTAAAATATTTTCTAAACTATAAAGCAACAGGTGAATCATCTCTGTTACAACTAGCCGTAACAGAGTTTCTTATGACTTCCACCCATTTGACTTTCCTCTCTTTCCCCTGATGTTCCCTCAATTATCTCTCCTCTAGGCTTGAGAGTCTGTTTCTTTAACTCTTCCTCATTGGAGGAAGTCAAAACGCCTCCATTTTGGTGAATCTGTCTCAAAACACGCTGCTCATATAAGCATCTAATGTTCTACAAATTCATCCTCATACACCAAACACCATGTTAAACACCATTTTTTGTCATATTGAAATGCAATTCTAGTGACACATGTCTCAGTAAGTGATTCCATTCTTCAGAACACCTACTGGAGAAGGGCTTTTCCATCTTCACTCTCTTCTTTGATAGGAGGGAATTATTCATAAAATAGAACATATTTCACGATACTGATGAGGACACATTTGCTGTTAGGTGGGGTCATCATGCATTTAAACGTGAGTTGGCTGATTATGGTGTGCCGGTGGAATCTGGCTGCCTCCTTTTGTAAAAGTTTTATTGGAATACAGCTACACCCATTCATTTATATCTATATATTAATTTACATATATCTTTATATATAATATAATGATATACATCATTATATACAATACATATAATATATATATTATATATTGTATATTTATATATATGTCTGTTTTCACTTTCCAACAGCAGAGTTGAGTAGTTGCAACAGAGATCCCGTGACCCACAAAGCCTAAAATATTTACCCTCTGACCTTTTACAGAAAAAGTTTGCTGACCCCTGCAGACCCAGCTTAGCATGTGGTTAGCTCCCATGTTGCTGAAGTGGTGAACTAACCCAGCACCTGAAAAACTACGATGAGCATGACATTCTTTCTCTGAGAAACTCTTCTTTGCAAATCTCCTATGGCAGATTCTGAAATGGATAGGTGGCTATGGCCTGCAGCAGAATACAACTGTCCCTGCATCTTAGACTGCCACGCCATCTTAAAGTCACTCAGACTTCACCCCCTTCCTGAAAGACACCCAGCCTATTTAACACAGCCATCATCCTGCATTATATACACCCTTCAACCACTTTTAACTCAACCTTCTCTTTTATTTTCTCTCCAGTCGCCGGTGCAAGCCAACTTATCCTGAGCTTTCATAACTACCATCCTTCCTCAATTCTGCAACTTTTAAACTTCTTCCAATGTCTCTGAGGAGGCCTGGACTAAGGTCCAACAATACATATAATATATATATTATATATTGTATATTTATATATATGTCTGTTTTCACTTTCCAACAGCAGAGTTGAGTAGTTGCAACAGAGATCCCGTGACCCACAAAGCCTAAAATATTTACCCTCTGACCTTTTACAGAAAAAGTTTGCTGACCCCTGCAGACCCAGCTTAGCATGTGGTTAGCTCCCATGTTGCTGAAGTGGTGAACTAACCCAGCACCTGAAAAACTACGATGAGCATGACATTCTTTCTCTGAGAAACTCTTCTTTGCAAATCTCCTATGGCAGATTCTGAAATGGATAGGTGGCTATGGCCTGCAGCAGAATACAACTGTCCCTGCATCTTAGACTGCCACGCCATCTTAAAGTCACTCAGACTTCACCCCCTTCCTGAAAGACACCCAGCCTATTTAACACAGCCATCATCCTGCATTATATACACCCTTCAACCACTTTTAACTCAACCTTCTCTTTTATTTTCTCTCCAGTCGCCGGTGCAAGCCAACTTATCCTGAGCTTTCATAACTACCATCCTTCCTCAATTCTGCAACTTTTAAACTTCTTCCAATGTCTCTGAGGAGGCCTGGACTAAGGTCCATCTCCCAGATGAATGTTCTTCCTCAGGGCTTCTGTCATGAGCCTGTATCTTTCACTGGTCCCATCAAGGTCTGCTGGGGTGGAGCAGGGATGGATTGTGTCTCCTCACAGCTCATGGCATCCTCTTAAATGTAAAAGAACCGGGGCTTCCCTGGTGGCGCAGTGGTTAAGAATCTGCCTGCCAATGCAGGGGACACAGGTTCGAGTCCTGGTCCGGGAAGGTCCCACATGCCCCGGAGCAACTGAGCCTGTGCGCCACAACTACTGAAGCCTGTGCTCTAGAGCCTGTACTCTGCAACAAGAGAAGCCACCGCAATGAGAAGCCCCCGCTTGCCGCAACTGGAGAAAGCCCGTGCACAGCAACGAAAGACCTAACGCAGCCAATAAATAAATAAAATCTGTTTTTAAAAAATGTAAAAGAACCAAGTATTTTGGGCTGAGAGCCACATCATAGATCACTGCAGAAGAGGAAGCTAAAGATCAGAAATATCAAAAGGCTTCCCCAGTCACAGAGCCAGTTCCTGGTTGACTTGAAATCCAGTCCTCATGCTCCCAGTCTGGTGCTCTATTGCACATACTACCCCACTACTCTTTGGATTCTAAAGAGAAGTCACAGTTTTCAGTGATTTCATTTCCTTTGCATTTATCATGATATTGATCACATTGCCACCGACATCCTTCCCAGAATCCTTCCTTTGTCTCTTCCATCTGAGAAGCTATTTTTTTCCTCTCTGTTCTCCTCTGACCTTGGAACCTTCCGGAGATCCTGCCTTAGGTTTATCTAAATTAAATCTCTTCCCTGGACTGTTTACCTATTCCTCTAAGCACTTCAGTGCGGTTGATAATTTCTTTCATCATCTTCTCCTGTGCTTGCAATTCTATGTAATTTGTCTGCCATAAATCTGAATAATGTACAACTGGCTTCATCTTAGATCATTGTAGATTTTAATAAACAGTGCCCATCTCATTATAGACCCCTATGGAGCTGGGCTGAGCTAATCCTTTTCTTTTTGATGTGGTGAGAACCCCTGATTTTGCCTTTGTCTTTCCCCACTGGGAGGAGTGAGAAGGCCATGAGCAGAGGTGACCCGTCTAGCATCATTTTATCCGTGCATGGTTGAGTGGTGAGTAGAAGCCACTTCTCTCCAGCTCACAGCCTGTTGCCAGGGGAACCATGCTTCTCTATGCATGGTCTCTATCCTCCAGGATATCACGTCTTGCCTGAGGCTTCAGGAACAATACTGAGGAGGTTACTAGGAAAAACACTGAATTCCACTCTTCATTACTCCACTGGGAGCAGACCTGGGGGTTCCGGCATTAGCTCAATTCCCAGCATTCACTTCGAGGTGACCTCATTGTTTCTAAATAGTTCTAATTTTACTTTTAAACTGTCCTCTGGGATATAGAGCACTCTTCCCCGGCACAGCTCCCTGACTCACCTCCTTCAGGTCCTGTTCAGACGTTACCTTACCTGAGGCTTTCCCTGATTACCTTATTTAAAAGAATGACACCCTCCATTCCCACACCCCCTAGCCCCTCCATGCTTTATTTTCCCCCATAGCACTATGTATTCTTCTTGTTTGTGCTTATTGGCTGTCATTAGACTCAGGGCTCCATGAGAGCAGGCAATTTTATCTTATTTTATTTTTAATTTATTTATTTATATTGAGATATAATTGACATATAACTTTGTATTAAGTTTAGGGTATACAACGTATTGATTTGATACATTTATATATTGCAGTGTCGGTTAAAACCCCTATTACACCACATAATTACCAATTCTTTTTTTTGGTGGGAACGGTCAAGATCTAGTTTCTGAGTAACTGAAATTTATGATATATTTGACCCTTGAACAACACAGGTTTGAATTGCACGGGTCCACTTATATGTGGAGTTTTTTCAGTAAATACTTATATGTACAAATGTATTTTCTTTTCCTTAATGATTTTCTTAATAACATTTTCTTTTCTCACTTTATTGGAAGAATACAATATATAATAAGTATAACATAACAAAATATGTATTAATTGACTGTTTACGTCACTGGTAAGGCTTCTGGTCAACAGTAGGCTACTAGGAGTTAAGTTCTGGGGAGTCAAAAGTTATATGCGAATTTTTGACTGTGAGAGGGGTGGGTGCCCCTAACCCCCAACTTGTTCAAGGATCAACTCTACACTGTTGTTCTCAGGGGAGGTGCTTCAGGCTGTTTTGCTCACTGTACTCCCAGTGCCTAGAGCCAAATATTTGTTGAATGAATGAATGAGTAATTACAGAGCTGCTGCTGCTGATTTGGTCTTTATACACAGAGCGGACCGGACAGGCTTCAGAGAGATTTGACTTCCTTTATCTCATTTGATTTTCATAAAAGTGAGGATTACTATCTTCATTTTCAGAAAAGGAATCCTAAGATCAGACAACAAGCCAATTCTTTCCTCCTTCCTTCCTCCTTCCTTTCCTTCCTTCCTTCCTCATTCAAATAACCAACAGTTGAGTACTTTGCATCTATGTGATGCTATCACACAGCCTGTGTCAAATTCTGACTTTGTCTTAATTTCTTAAATAGAGGCTCTCAGGCACATTACTCAACTTCTGAAACCTTATTTCTTTCTCTTAAAAGATGGGGGATACCAGTATCTGGAAGATATCAAGAGGATGTAATTAAATATATACAAGTACTTAGAACAGTGCCTGACGTACAGTAAACTCTCGGTGTTAGCTGCTGACTTTATTATCCTTACCTATGATCAATACCGCCATCACCACCACTATCACAATACCAGCATCAGCACCACATTACCATCGTCACCATCATAACACCACTGCTGCCACCATTACAGTATCACTACCACCAGCATCGCAGCGTTGCCACCATCACCACCACATCATTCATCACCAGCATCATCACCACCATTATCACCACTACCACATCACTGCACTGCCACCACCACCACCATCATTCCATCACCATCGTTAACACCATAGCCTCCACCAGTGTGGGTCAGGCATTGTAGTAGGTGCTGTGGCTATAGAAGAAGGACAAAAATAAAAGGCAACAGATTTATTAGCTAAAACTTACGGTCTGCGTTAATTGCTTTATATATCCTTAATCCTTGTAGCGACCTTGTGAAAAGTATATTATTTCACACAGCTAGAAGACAGCAGGACTGTGAATTATAACTATATCTGCCTGATAATAATGTCCTTAATCATTACTCTACTGTACTTACAAGATGTAGTGAGAGAAGGAGGTATTTGATAACTACTACGTTATAGTGTAGTGTAATAACTGAGGAAAATAGCAAGGCAGTACATAAGCAGCCAGGATGGCCGCCTGACCAGAATGTAGGAAAAGGGAGAGGGTAAGGAAGGCTTCTTAGGGGAGGCATCATGAGGTGAATCTCGGAACATGAAATGGAGTTAGCTGAGGCCCCATACTAGCAAACAGCAGAGCAAGACAGCTCTGGGACCTTGAGTTCACTCCACTGCACGTTCTCTGTAAAGCCCCATCGGTGACACGGAATTATTTTCTCTAGTCCCTGATCTCCTGTTGCTCATAAAGACTCTACTCTTGGCCAAGTGGGGGCTTCACCCCATAGCTTGTGAAGAATGCTTTGCCAAGTGCCGTCAGCCACTGTCAAGCCACTCCCAACAGGATGCCAGTCATTATACATCTGAAGTAAGTCCGTCACCACCATGTGACAAGTCCTGCTCCCATTCAGTTTCTTCAAAAAGAACGAAGACTTGTAGTCCATGCTGTTTCTGCAGCTGTTCATTGATGCACAGCAAAAGAGAGCACTTGGATGTCTCCCAGAATGTATACAAAGTAGAGAATACGGGGAAGACATGATATTTTGACTTTTAGAAGTTCTGTCTTATGGTACTAGAGAAAATGAGTTTGTTCTTTGGATACTCTTCTAGATGGACAAATGTTGGTTAATGCCACTGCCTGAACATTAAGCACTTTGGAAGAAACACTGCAGATGAAGCCTGGGATAGCATGGGTTCAGGTCCAAGACTTAATTACCAGTAGGAAGGCACAGTGGCCCAAAGGACAGAGTAAGCTGGGCTGAAAATAATAGTGGATCAATTGAGCAATGACGCAATTGGTCAGTTATGGGAGTCGAGGCAGAGAGGTCAGGCTAGTAGTGGCCTGAGGGGCCATGAAGGTTGGGTTGAGATGTTTGGTTTTTAGTCGCTGGATGATGGAAATAAATGTTTCATGAGAAGAAGGGCGGTTTTAGAAAGACAGATGTGGCAGCACAGACTCAGATCTCAATCTGGGGCGTCACAGGGATGTGAAGAGTTAATCCAAGCCAGTCATATCGGGCTGCAGTCTCCTTTCTGCCCACTTGGCCATCACAGAGCTCTTCCTTCTTCTTGCATCTGATTGGAATTTGCAAGAGGTCTCACTAAGTGTTTTTGCAGATGCTTGCCTGGGCAGGTTGGTGCTGTGAAGGGTGTGTGTTGTGAAGGTGGACAGAGGCAAAGCAGGCTCCTCCCCATGTACCTGGCTGGCTTTCCACAGGTCATTCCATGGACCACAGCTGTCATCTTGTCATCTCCTCATGTACCCTTACCATTCACCTGAGTCCACTGTGGATATTCAGAGCAAAATGAATGAAACAACCCAACATCTTATTTTCAGAGTTGGAAGGACTTGGAACCTGCCCAGTTTGACTTTCTCCCTGTTCAGATGGGGAAACTGAGGGGAAAGATATTCCCAAGCTTCCACTGTAAACTGGCCTAGAACCCAGACCTCTTGATTGCATCCAGAGATTCTTGTCCAGAAGAAAGTGCAAGTGGAATCAACCCCAAATCTCCAAGAGTTCAGTAGGTTTCCCGGAGGGATTTCCAGCATCGAGCTGTATGAATGTCCTGTGAGCTGACTAACAGCCACATTCTGACCTTGTGCAGAGAACCTGCAGGCATGGCCAGGCCTGGAGGAGGAGGAGGGTTGGGTAAGGGCTGAACTATTAGTTGCTGGGGAAGCAGACACACTGAAAAAAAGCTTGCCCCTCTGCCAACCTCCTGTACCCATCTCATGGTCTTTGCTCCACGCTGTTTCCCCTAAATCTTGTCACAGCTGCAAGTTACCAGCTTAACATGTCATGGGATGTACACTTTAAATGAGTGCACTTTATGGCATATAAATTATATGTCAATAAGACTGTTTAAACGTGATGGGAACGGGCGTCTCCTGGGTAATGTGCTCAGGGAAGCACAGTCCCGCCTCCTACTGTCCTTCACTTCTGAGTCTTTTTTTTTTTTTTTTTTTTTTTTCAGTTTCTAGTGGCTTTGTTTTGACATACACAACTTCAGACACAAGCGGGGCGGGCAGCGCTACGTGTACAGAAAGGGGTGGGCTCCGCCCAAGGCCCCAGCACCCCGTCCCCTGCACTGCAAGGTCCCGGGAAAACGCAACCGCACCCAGACGCGACCGGAGCCACGTGTCATATCCGGGCGCAGGGCTGGGGTGGCGTGGACAGGCTTAGGCAGCTTCCAGGAAAATGGAGCGGAGAGTAGTCCTCCAGGCGAGGCTTACAGTTCCCGAGAAGCAAAGGAACCAGGCCCTTCCCACGGTTCTCCCCGAAGTGTTCCCCGTTAAAACATTTTTTTAAATGGGCAAAAACAAAACCAAATTGAACAGTTTTAAAGTTCAAAGCAATCTGCCTCTAGAGGTGTGCACGTGGCCGGATGCGAGCAAAGGCAGCACAAGCTATGCGACTAGCCCAGGCCTTTGGTCCCTTAGGAGAATCCCCACGCCCACCGCACAGGCCCGGATGTGAGGGAGGGGTGGGGCCCCTGGTAAGTTGCTACATTGATCCCCTTCCTCTTTAAGCACCGTCCAGCCCATCCTGCTAAGGGGCGACTGGAGTCTGCTTGGCCTGGGGAAGCACTGTGGAGAGGGGTTGCTTGAACGCTGCAACCCGCGATCCCATCTTGCACTTTGGTCCCAAGTTGGGCCCGGCAGGGACAGGGCTCTCTGGCATGGAGCAGGGCGAGATAGTGGCAAAGAGCATGCGCAGATACGCATGCCCAACACCTTCCGGATAACAGGGCTGGGTCTCCCAAGTGTTCAAAAGTGCTGAAAAGAAGGGACCCTGGCCTGGGGGAGAAGCAGCGAATCCCAGCCCTGTTCTTTTAGTGCCAGGAAAACACTGAATATAAGTGGGTACAGAGCAGAATGGGGCAGCGTCTTCTACAACATACGAACTCAGAATAGCACATCCCCAGGCTGAGTCTTCTGGGAGAACCAACTTGCCTCGTCTCTTTCCTGTCCATCTTGATGCCACCATTGCTGAGTCCATCTCATCGGTTCCCTCCTCCAACCATAGTCCTTACCGCCCCTCAACATACTGGGTGACGATGAAAACAGATCCAGACCCCAGGCCTCCCAGATCCTGGGCCTGCTCTTCCCTGCCATTCACTGTCCCACACCCCTGCCTCTTCTCTCTTTTGTGCTTCTCTCTTCCCCGGCAGGCGACATTTTGAACTTTCTCTTGCATCAAATCACAGGGCTGGTGAGAACACACGATGTTAGCTGAGGCTAGGTTAAAGAAGCCTTCGTTTTCTAGGGATTATTAAAAACGACAACAACGAGATTTTTCCTTTTCTAATTTTCATATTTCTAGTTGTGGCCTTTTCTCTTCCGCTTAGAGAAGCCCCTTTAACATTTCTTGTAAAACTGAACAAAACAACAACAAAAGTATGTCTCATCTTTTGATTTCTGTCAACCTGCAGATAAGAAAGGCTGCAAGTATGGCTGGTTCATAGCACCGGCACCCTCACCCTCACCGCTAACTCGCGACTCCACTGGCCGCGTGCGCAGTTGGTTGTAGCATCTATCTATCTTGAAACCACTAGAGTCCCTGTTTCGGATGCCAAGGCTCTAAAGCTATTATAAAGTCCGTTACAGACATGATTACAGAGGGGGACTGCCATGGACCTAAAACACAATGCAGTTTATTTCTGTGGATCACCTTTCACGCTAAAGTCATCAAAGACAGTGCCTTGGAGGCAGCGCAGAGAGGGACCCAGGCAATAAGAAACAGAGAGCAGGAGACACACAGTAGCTTGACTGGGAGACTGGAGGTGGGCAGAGAGAAGGGGAGCCAGGGGCATGTGGAGAATGAAGAAAACTCTCGCCAGCCAGGATCCATGGGGCCCTTCACTAGGCAGGGCTGCGGGGGAGAGATCATTAGTTTTTCACAGGGCTGAATCTCTGGGCTGCTGCAGGATTCCAGAGCTGGGCTTTGCTTTGCAAAGCTTGCTTACACTCTTCTTATGTGTCAGGAGCCAGGAGCAGACACGTTCTCTTTCCTCGCTCGGTTTACAGTCTACTGACAAACACTGCATGGGGTTGAAAGGGGACAGCAGGTGTCATTGGCAGATTTGTAGATTACCTGGTTCCCAAGATGTCTCATGGTTTTTATTTTTCCAGGGTGCTCTGGACTCACCCTTCAGGCCTATGGAACCTCTCCCTCTGAAATGGGTAACAATGATATTTTTATTTTACAGCTGAGGAAACTGAGGCCCAGAGAGAGTAATTAACCCGTCCAAGGTCTGTCTGTTAGCATAACTAGTATTAAAACTCAGACAGTCCGGTCTCAGAACCCTTGCACTTTAACCACAAAGGTGACCTGTCTTGGTGAAGACACTGGCAATGGCAATGGAGAAGAGAGAATTGACTGGAAATATGAAAGAGGTAGAAAAATAAGCTGGCTGCCCTTTCTCCCTTTCTCTGCAAGCTCAAGTTAGTTAAGAGGTTAGCAGGTAGAGGTGGAATGATGGAATGAAGCAAAATGTTTCTAAAAGGCATATGAGCAAAAAAGTTAAGGTTTTTCTCCAACATCATGTTAGTTGAAATTTTCACTCAGCCCAGAGGAGTCCATCAGCCATTGCCAAGGAAACAGAGTACATATTAATGGATTCCATTGAACAAACTAGCTAGGGTGTCTGTTGTGTGAAATGCACGCACTTAGATGCCTGGGCTGGGGGACAGGGTGAGGAGGGAGGAGGTGAGAGGAAGAAGATCCACAGATGAGCATGCTAAGGGCCTTTCCCCCAGAGGAGCGGTCAGTCTAAGTGGGGGAGAGAGTCATGCACACAAATCTTGCTAATGTAGGGCAGAATAATAAGGGATATAGTGGAAGGAGGCCAGTGCTTCTGGGGTTGGGAATAGGAGGTCCAAGAGAGTTTATTGATGGGGATTAGATCGAAACTTGGCCCCGAGAGATGATTAAAAGTCTTCAGTGGAGAGAGGGAAGGGTGAAGAAGAAGAGAGCAGAAATGGGAAAAGAATTTGAAAAAGAATAGATGCATGTATATGTACAACTGAATCACTTTGCTGTACACCTGAAACTAACACAACATTATAAATCAACTGTAATCCAATATAAAATAAAAATTTAGAAAAAAATACTTCCATCATTTTTCATGTCCCTTTTTTTTTTTTTTTTTTTTTGCGGTACGCGGGCCTCTCACTGTTGTGGCCTCTCCCGTTGCGGAGCACAGGCTCCGGATGCGCAGCCTCAGCGGCCATGGCTCACGGGCCCAGCTGCTCCGCGGCGTGTGGGATCTTCCCGGACCGGGGCACGAACCCGCGTGCCCTGCATCGGCAGGTGGACTCTCAACCACTGCGCCACCAGAGAAGCCCTCATGTCCCCTTTTAAAAAATGAAAGTGTAGTTGATTTACAACATTACATTAGTTTCAAGTGTACAACACAGTGGTTCAATATTTTTATAGATTATACTCCATGAGATATAATTGACATAGGGCACTGTATAAGCTTGAGGTGTACGACATAATGATTTGACTTACAATACATCGTGAAACAATAGGTTTAAAATCCATCATCTCATATGGATACAACATTAAAGAGATAGATAAAAGATATTTTTTTCCTTGTGTTGAGAACTCTTAGAATTACTCTCTTAACAACTTTCATTTATAACCTGCAGCAGTGTTAATTATCTTTATCATGTTGTACATTACATCCCTAGTACTTAGTTATCTTATAACTGGAACATTGTACCTTTGGCTATCTTCATCCACTTCCTCCTCACCCCATCTGCCACTTCTGGTAGCCACAAATCTGATCTCTTTTTCTATGAGTTTGTTTTTTTGTTTTTGAGGTATAATTGGCCTACAATGCTATCTTAGTTTCTGGTACAAAACATAGTGATCCAATATTTCTAAAAAAAAAAAAAAAGACGAAGAGAGCAAGAGGGCATTGCTGGCAAAGTGAGTAGCTTGCTCCGAGGCGTAGAAGCAGGATAGTACAGAAGGGAGACCTGGCTGTGGCTTAGAACTTGGGCGTGGGTTTGTGGCAGGATTCAGGAGGGGTGTGGAAGCACAAGTGTGAGGGGATGGGGTCAGTGTCTGCTGCACCTTGAATGTTACAGGTGAAACCTGGACTTCCCTATGAGTGAAAAAAGGGGTGGCTTAGTGATTGAGGATGATGATTTTGATGGCAAAAATCGGGATAAATTTGGTGACAGCGACAGCCTAGATATAGAGGACACCTAGGAGCTTCTGTCGGTACTGGCAGCCTTGGCTGTTGGGAGGGTGACAGACTGAAAACTTGGTGACAAATCAAAGACATAGGTAAGGGGAAAAGAAGAGTCAGAAGACTCTTGGTCTCTTTCTGGGTGACTCAGTGGACTACAGCACCATCACTGAGACAGGGGATGCAAAAGGAGGGACAGAACAAGGTGGAGATGAAAATTATGACCTTGGATTTGGACGTGACCAAGCAATGAACAGCTGGCATTTGCAGATACTTATTTAATATTGGTAATGGATGCTTTACCGAGAGAACTAACTTGAGACCAAGAAATAAAAGCTGCCTATATTCACATCACTCACCTTCCAAACACATGTCCTGAAAAAATTTTGAATCATTTATGCTCTTGTCTACCCCCTATTTGTTCAGTTGGTTAGAGAATGATGTTCACAGATCTAGAGCGATAGGTTTCGGTCCACCATATGTGCCAGTTAACTTGCTCTATTCAACAGACACAGACCACACCTCTGACCACCTTGGGTCATATCTCCAATGGGCTAGAAGACCATCCCAATTCTTAAATGTGCAATTAAATGAACAATGATGGTGGAGAGTGGGTGGTAGCATTACTCTGTACACACATCCAACACTCTAAACTTATGGGGCATTTTTGCTTCCACTTGCCTAATCCTAACAACACAGTAAAAATGGCCTATGCCTCTTTAGAATGTAAAATCCATGCACTACTCTCCCTTCCCTGGAGATTTCGATACACCTCACTAAAATGGATACATGGACCCAATGAAGATGTTGCTTGGCTCATACAGAATTGAGCATCTGCTGAGCCGAAAAGACTTCTTGAAACGTTATTTCCATGTATTAAAAAATCCCAATGAATGTAATTATTTTCTAATGTAAAACCACGTTATAATGTTGAATAAACTTTTTCAAATATGCCCCTTTCCCTGAAGACATTGATATGTATCCCACAGAAGTCAGACATTAATCTGACCCCTTGTTTAAGACTGGCCACTGCATTAGAGTGGGGAGTTCTAATCCTGTGTCATAGATGCCCAAGAACATATATACGGTGTACCCAGGGTCACACAACTGGTAGTGACTGTCCTGAGGCTCATGCCACAACCTGACACTGTCTTTCCATGAGCCACTGACAATATATTACCATCTGTATATTTACCCGTTACATTTCCAGGCAGGAAATCTTTATTCATCCCATTATCAAAGGGGCCTATGAAATGAAACTGAACGTGCAAGATTTTTCAAGTTGCTATTATCAAGTTTTATCGAAGCATTTACTACCTTAGTTGGTCGTTATGCTTTCTCCAGACATTTTTTTCAGCTTGAATTTCTAAGGAGTTTTTTCCCCTATAGTTTCTGCCAATAGATCCAGGCTATTTCACAGCTCCTTCTCCCCATAGGGGCATTTATTAGTCAGTCTCTCAGCTAAACCTTCACTTGGCATCAAATACCGACGTCGAGTAACTCAACTGTTCTCCAAGACAGGCCAGTCTGCTAATTACGCTCCTTGGACCTCAACCTTCAGAGAAAAGTTAGCAGCAGAGGCACAGAGAGGAAAGAAAGAGTGATTCTCTTCTCTCAGCTTGCTTTGGAACAAAATAAACATTTTCAGGTTAGGCAACTTTTCCAGAGCAAGCATGAGAGTAGCCCTCAAATTTTCTGAGAACTCCCTGTCACAAATCAAGTGTAGAAACACCATGGCCTGGTGGCAGAGGGTCTCACTGGTCAGTCCCCACACTCTGGAATTTAACAGACCTTGATTTGATTCCCAGCTCTGCATTTTTGTAGATGGGTGACCTTGGGTAAATTATTCTATTCTGAGCCTCAGATGAGCTACCCATTTATAATTGTGCATTATAATGGCAAGGGTCTGAGGACTGTTGGGGGCAGTCAGTGAGATTATGCACAAGATGTGTTTAGCAGAGTATCTAGCACTCATTTGACAGCTGGTGTGAATGCTGCAAACTTCTAGTCAAATATCTTCTGCCTTCTTGCCTTTTTGCCTGTGCACACGCAGTGTTTCTACTTAGAATGGCCTTTCCCAACACTATCGTCAAAAGTAGAAATCGAGCCACCCTTCAAGGGTCAGCTCAAATGCTGCCTCTCCCACACAGTATTCTTCGATAGCTCCCTCCCCAAACTGATGAGTATCTTGCTCCTTTGAGCATTGATTGGTACTATTCTGACTTTCTCATGTCATGTAGTACTTTTATTTGAGTAAGCATTTCAGCTCGTCAAAGTACTTGAGGGTTGGTGCCATTGCCTTATACTGTGTATTCATTCCCACAGACCTCTGCACTTCTCCACTTGTCACACTTGTCACACCTTATTGTGATTTAATACCTGTCTTCCCAGCAGGGACCTGAGTTGTATCCCTAGTACTTAGCAAATGGTAGGCATCCAATGGACACTGGTTGAATAAATGAATGAATGGATGGATGGCTGAATGAATGAATGAAAGAAAGCTTCTTTCAGTCCTCTTTATATCTCCTACAGTGCCCAACTCATAGTAGGTCCTCAATATTTGTTTAAAGACAAATTCAGTAGGTGTAGTGGGAGGATTCACAAACTCAAATGCCTTTGCGAGCCTTTGGGAGCCATGTGGGTAATTAGCATGAGTGAAAAGGCCTGGGAATTATGCAATATGGAAAAGCAAGAATAGTTACTAACTGTAAGAGTACATTCCTCTTCTAAAAGAACCCACATGCAATTTTTAAAGATACTGCTTGTTAAGCAAAAACACATCTATGGGCCAAATTGCTGTTACTATCCACTTTTCTATGACCTTGTGCTATGAGTTGAGTGAGGTCCTTGACCCGCAATGCTTAGAAATTTGTTTCAAATAGAAGCAGTGTTCATTGGTCAATAGGTGTGGAGCATGTGTGTGGGGTATCTCTTCTGTTCTCTTGGGGCCTCGTCTCATCTTTGTGAAAGCTTCTCCTGGAATCCATGAGAATCTTCCTGCTCAAAATTTTTTTGTGTGTAAATTCTCAGATAGACAGCAAGTTACAGCTTTTTCACACTCATGTATAAATAGCCAGTAAATAATTCCTATATTAGATCTTTCTGGGTAACTTACCAGTTAAAAATACCAATTCCTTCAACTAAATTGGGGGAGAGATAGTAATAGGGAGAACTGTAGCTTGGAGAACAGGGAAATCTAATCACAGGAGCAAATCTTAGCAACTAGGAAGCGTTCATGGTGTGTATCTCTCAAATCACACGACATAACATCTCCCCACCCTCCAAATGAACTCTCATGTCCTGTAGTGAGAACAGACCAGAACTAAATGACCTCCAAGGCTCTGTGAGAATCATGAATGAATCAGATCAATGATGCTGGCGGCAGGCTTCGCAGAGGAGGTTGGTAAAGGTGAGGGCAGGGTTAAAGGTTGGAAATGGATTCATTTTCCACAATTAGGTTTCCATTCAGAGGCTGGCTTTTTTTTTTTCTTGTTACAGCCCTTCCAAATCTGTTCAGGGCTAATGTCCAAGCTGTGGGTCCAGCATGTGTAAAGGAGCCCTCCATGTTCAGAAGCAGTGACCCCCAGTTCTCCTCTCTTGCACCGTCTGATGGAGGGACCCCCAAACCTGCAGCCCATAAAGTAGAGCAGACATGTCAGGAGAAATGGACCGGAAACAGAACTGGCAGGTCCTGCCCCTGCCCCTGCCCCACTCCACAGGAGACTCCTGTAGGATGCATTACCCGCTGATTCCTGGTAAAGCATTAGGACGGAATGTGAAGGTCACAGGGACAGCTGTAACACTACCTGTGTGTGAACCAGTCCCTTCCCCTTTCTGGGCCTTGATTTGTTTATCTGTGTTAAATATAAGGCTGGGGAGTGGGGTTGGATTTGAGCAACTCTAAGCTCTGACTCTTCACAATTCACTGTTTTCTAACTAGGCTGTCTCTTCTGGAATATAAATAACGGGAGATAAAGGATTTCAGATGTCAGGACTTCAGAGATAACTCAGGGGAAATCTGGAACCTCACTTTGCTTCTGAGTGAAAATGTTCCTCTGGTCCTAAACAGGCACTACTTTGAATATTTTGATTTTTCCAATACGACTGCTTAGCGATCTTCCACTCTCTTCCGACCATTAAACTTTGTTTTTTCTCCTGGTAGCCACCACTCCCTAACACTCATGTACGTACACATATACTCACACACACACACAAGCCTACACACACACACACCATGTCAGTTCCTGCCTCCATGCCAATCCCACTAACCTGCAACTTGGAGTGCCCCCCCGCCACTTCCAGCCAGATACTACTCCTCCTGCAAACACTGGAAACCCTTTCCTGACTGCCCCAGCCTACCACCGTGTCCCTGTCCTCTGAACGCCCATCACACTCACAGTTCAGGTATCCCATGGCTTGTGCCTGGTCTGAGTTTTTACACTGCTCCATGTTCAACCTACCATGGCCTCTAAGGCCCCCTATGACCTGGTCCCTGTTTGCCCCAATGTGTTGCCTCCTCTCTCCCTCATTTTGCTCAGTTTGTTTCAGCCCCATGGGCCTTCTTTCTAGCCTTCAGATGCTCCATGACTGTTCCTGCCCCATGGGCAGGCCCTTGCTACCCTCTGCCGCCAGGTCTTGGCATGATTGACAATTTCTCTTCATGGAGCCCTTCACTCACATGTCACCACCTCACTCCATGACCACTCTTCTTTTTTTCTTAAATTTTATTGGAGTAGAGTCGATTTACAAGGTTGTCTTAGTTTCAGGTGTACAGCAAAGTGAATCAGTTATATATATACATATGTCCACTTTTCCCGTATAGGCCATTACAGAGTATTGAGCAGAGTTTCCTGTGCTATACAGTAGGCATGACCACCCTTCTTAAATGGTGGATTTTCCTCTCCCATCACACACTATTCCATTCTTTTTTTTTTTTAACATCTTTATTGGAGTATAATTGCTTTACAATGGTGTGTTAGTTTCTGCTTTACAACAAAGTGAATCAGTTATACATATACATATGTTCCCATATCTCTCTCCTCTTGCGTCTCCCTCCCTCCCACCCTATTCCATTCCTTTTAACGTTTTCCTCCTAGCAGTTAATTACTATCTGAGGTTTTTTATTGATGGGTTTATCTACAGTTTATCTTTTTCCCCATTCACCCCCAAGAGACTCTAAGCATCAGGGGAATAGGAGGCTGCCTTGATCCTCTCTCCATTCCTCATTTCTAGAACAGGCCCCAGCAGGTTCTGGGTGATGAACATTTTTTAAATAAATGAGTGAATGCCTATAAACTGCTCACATGTTTATGAATGATATGCCTCGCTAGATTGTAGCTCTCTCAAGAACAGGGCCTTCTCTATACTTAGGTGCGAATAACTAAATAAATATGGATCACGTCAGATGAGAAAATTTGCTTACTACTAGTCTATGACTATCTCAAGGCTAAATTATTCAAGAAAACACAAATGGACCAAGGAAGAAAAATATTAGACTAGTGACATCAGCAGGAAGTTTGCCAAAGAATTGGAGGTTGGTGATCAGCAGTGGCTGTGAGAAAACTACTCAGTTTTGCAGGCTTTACTTATAAAATAGACACGGTAATGACTGCAGTGAGAGCTAAGGGCATAATGAGTGAGAAAGTCCCCTGTAAGTTGCTATAATGTAAGATAGAATGAGTGGTTATAAGTTATTAATCACCTGTCCTGTGGGCAAATATATGGGTGCTTGTTCCTGGTCGTGCTGGGGTGTTAAGGTCCCCTGGCGATGCCTGCTGGATGGAGTGGGTGGAAGAGGACCTGCCACGGGAGCGCTCACAAATCAGTCGAACATGGTCAGACATTCGAAAAATCTGATGGAGCTCCTTTGCTCCCTCACTTCAGGCTGGCAGATGGCTGGGCTATGGGGCACTGAACAGGAACTCTGAAGATAGGTAAAGGGATTCCTGCTCCTTCCTGGCTTCAGTCCTAAGCCTAACTGGAGGCTTAACAGCTCTGGGTGTATCACCTTTGGAGAGAGTCTTTAGGACGCCGACCTCTCCTGGCTGTCAGTGAGGAAACCTACAGGAAATGATCCAGACAGGGAAGGAGCTGGTTAGATTCTAGGGATATGGAGCAAAGCCCCAGAAGTTTCAATTCCCACTGGGTGCATCAGGTGTGTGGAACAACAGACTGTCCCTCATTTTACAAAGGGAGACTCTGAGGCAAGGGGAGATGGGAACTAGATGCTTTAAGATTGAAAACCAAGCCTAGGGCTTGACTGCATGTCTTTGGACCCTCAGTTTTAAAATTACTTTTACCGTCACCTGCTTTCTCTCAGTTTCACATCATAAACTGCATATTTCTGTCCCTCAGCCAGCCGTCTTACAAGAGTCCAATTGACACAGGCAGGATGGAGCAGGAGGGTAGACATCTTGAATGAATAATGCATTAGGTATAATACTCAACCAGACTAAGCCTCTCAAAGCCCCAGATCGTTTTTTTGTTTTGTGACACATAGCCATATATGCCAGAGATTAAGAGAAAAGGCTGACTTCAGACCAAGCTGGGTTCAAATGTCAGTCTTTCTGGCTAAGACCTGTGTTAATTTGGGTCAATCACTTATCGTCTCTGAACATTAGCCATTAACTACCATCCCTACATTTATATCAACAACATGAAGCAAAGCATGGCATCTCAGTGAATAGTAGGTGCCCAGTAAATGCTCATTGCAATGAATTGCCCATCATTATCCTCCTGGCTCCGTAGCTGATTTGTCACTCTCCTGTCCCCCCTTGTCACTATTTTGGTAGGTCTACTCGATTTTGCCTGGCTCTGTGGGCAGAGTCTTCCATGAGACAAAAGGAACATCTTTCTTCCATCATCATCTCTCTTTTTATTTTCATCACACCTCCAGGTGAGCCAGTTCTATATTGTGTCAACATATCGGGTGTGCTGTCCAATCTAAGGTGAAGATAAATACGGGGACATCTAAGACGCTCTGTCTTCTTGTCAGGCCAGGAATTGAGGGTTTGGCCAATGGATTTCTTATCCCTACAAGGGCTCTATTCCCTTCCCATTACTAATGCTAAAGCCAGGGGTGTTTACACACACCTACAGCCCTTCTTCTTTCAACAAACTGTCACTGAGTACCTCCTATTTCTAGACTTGTGGGTTCTAATGCTGGAAGTAACAGTTGTGAAGGAGACAGACCTGGTTCATAACTTAATCGAGCTTATTCTCTGGGAGAGAAAAATGATGGTCAAGTGATTACATAAGCAATGGTCTAATTTGCTTTGTTGTAAATGCTTCCAAGGAAAAGTATACAGTGCTTATCAACTCATAGGAGGAAGAAGAAGCTAACCTGGGCAGGGGAGGGAAGGAGAGGCTCCCTAAAGAAGTGGTGCTGATGCAGAGACTGAGGGATGAAGAGGAGTTAGCAAGGTGAAGAAGGGAGGTGGGGGGGGGGCGAGGAAAGAATGTTCTGGCTGGGGGGCCACCCAGGTGAAGACCCTGAGGTGGAAGGAGTTCAGCAGAGCTGAGCAGGGAGAGAGCAAGGGTGCAGGCTAGCATGGCGGGCAGGGACCATATCCCATTGGAATGTGTAGGTCGTGTTAAAGGGGAGGTTAGAGACTTGCAAGAGGAGGGTATCAGAGGGCTCCCTAGAGTGACATGATCTGAGACTTTAAAGATTAAAGGTTCCACTCCCATTCACATTTTACAGATTAAAAAAAGCAGAATTCAGAAAAAGGAGGAAGAGCTTTCTCAAGGTCAGGCTAGTAAGTGGCAGCAAAAGATATGAACCAGATCTCCTGTCTCCAGGTCTCATACTCTCCCTGATATCTCACCCGGCCTCCCCCTACTTCAGGCATCCCTTGGAGGGGTTAAGGCCTTGATCTGTCTAGGTTGGGTCATCTCTTACAAACTGTGTGTGGGAGACCGTTTCCTGAGATACCTCTCTGCAGCTGCCTGTTAGGGCCCACTCGGCCTCACAGGGCGATGCAGGTAAAGCAGCGTCCAAGGGCTCTGGGGATGACAATCTGCCAAGCTAAATCATTGCATGGTGTTCAGGGATCAGCTTCTAGTGGGGTTCCCAGAATCTGTTTCCCTCGGTTGGCTTGGGAAAGGCACTGTTCCTGTTTCTGGGAAAAGAACCAGAAGACTCAGGGTTCCTGGTATCCCACCTGTGTGGAATTAGACTGAGGCGGAAGGGGGTGTGGGAGCAGAGCCCCAGCAGTGCTTACACTGAGAGCAGTTTCTCTTTCTTTCCGATCCTTTCCTGTTCAAGGTGGGCCCTGCTGGCTTCCGCCCAAAATAGCTCCTCCACTGGCAGGGAAAGGGAAGAAACATACCCCCCCACACACACACACTCCCTCTTTCATAAGCCAGTGTTCTCTTCTGGACTCATGCCTGGCAAGTCCTTTCATTCCAAGAGCCTGCTAGGACCTTCCTTTAAGTCCACAAAATACAAACCCACCACATCCTTCCTTAGGAGATTCTGTTCCCTTCGTGGCCATCCCCTCATCCCCTGTCCCTCAGCATATGGGCTCCCCAGACCTGTTATTCCCACTGCACATTTAAGGGGGTGCTCTCCACTCTCACAGCCCCATGCCCACCGGTCTTTCTCAGGCAAACTAGGGAACCCTCTCCTTCACGGGGTGGTGCCGGCTCTCCAACAAAGTTTGGGAAGGCATTTTGAAAAGCACAAAAGCTGGTCCAAACTCAAAACATTGTTATTAAAAAGAAAAAAAGTACCGTTCATAAAACCCAGGTGCCCTTCCTTCCTCCGAATCACTTACAGAAATCTTGTGTACTGTCGGATTCCCAGTCCCTCTGGGAAGGCTCTCCTGAGTTCCTCAATCCCTAAGAATCTCTCTTCCTTTCTGCTCCAGAACTACTTTCCTGGGTCAAGACACAGCACCACTTGGGCCTCAGCCTCCTCATCTGTGAAAGGAGTTACAACAACTACCTCATAGGCAATTCAGAGACAAAGGATGTCGAGAACCCGGGGCCATGACTGACACCTCAGTGGGCTCTCAGATCACTGGTGCCCCAAACACCCGCTCCCCAGAAATGCTATTTCATGGAGGGAGTCTTGTCTCTGTGATTCCGTCTGGGCAGGGCCTTCTTCTTGGGCCTCTGTAAACCCATGCTGGGGAACAGCAGACCCTGAGCCCAAGACGGACTTGTAGGAAGGAAAGGCTTAGCTTGGCGAATGCACAGAGGGGCCAGGCAAGTGTCATGAGTGGGTGAGGTAAGCTGGACTGGGAAGCCCATGCAACCTTTTAAAGGCATTTCTCCTTAGTCTTTTTAAAGCTTTGGGCGGCCCCAAAGAAATGCTACTGCAGGCCAGCCTAAGTTCTCAGGCTGACCATTTTAACCCAAATGGATCTTCTAGGATGGACAAGGCTTCAGAAGGATGGAGGATAGGGGTGGGAGTATCTTGTAAATACATAAGGTTACAAGGAAGAGACAGGACTTGGGCAAGGTTAGGAAGGGCAGGGAGCTTTGTATGAACTGAACTCTGGATACATTTATTTTCATGCCAAAAGTTCCTTTTTTTCCGCCCCATTCTTTAAATCCCTTCACCTCTTCTCAAGAAGCTTGTGTATCAGCTTACAGAGAGCCATGGCCTTATTTACAATGTTGTGAAGGAAGGTGGTAGAAGCATCAGGGTCCTAGGCTGGTGAATTGTTATTTTTATTTCTTCATTGATGTAGTTTAACTTTTGCTTTTGGCAGCTAACACATTACTCAGATAAAGTGAAGAGAAGGGGATAGGGTTGGCAACCACAACAAGATCTTTAGGGAATGATTTTACTGGTGGAAAACATGCTTTCAGCCATTCTTTCCAACACATTCTATTAAATTCAATTCTACATGTCTGCATTATATTATTAATGCATGTGAGGGGACCACAAAGGCTCTGCATGTACCCCATGATAATACTTATGACAGAAATGCAAGCCAGGATACATCATGCCCAAATATGGATTCAAGTCATCCAGTTTTTCTAGAGAGGATTTCCAAGTATGGACTTCTAATCTGGACCATGCCACTTACTCAGTTTGTGAACCCAGGCACACATGACACACAGTCCTCAAACTACCAGGGTTTCAGTTTCCAGGACTGGGAAGTGGGGATAATAATAGTACTTGCTTATAGAGTTGTTAGGAGAATTAAATGAGATCGTACACCTGAAGTGCCTGGCATTTATTGATGGGTCAAGATGTGGGAATACTACTACTATGACAATTGTAGCTACTACTACTGTCTCTATACCTACTTTTCTGCCAACTGATCTTCCATTTTCTGCTTACATACCTCTAGTAACAGGGAGCTCAGTACCTACCGAGGCACTTGATCATTTTGGTAAATATAAAAAATTTCTTCCTTGGGCATAAGCAAACTCTGTCTCTGTGACTTGTAACATCTTCTTTAAGCTACACTTTAAAGTCATCAGGCCGTCTGGAAAATTGGCTACGTGCCCAGAACTGTGTAAGGTTTGGTTGGGGAGATACAGAAAGAAAAAGACATGGTCCTAGCCTTGGAGAGGTTCAGAGACAGTCTTCAGAGATACGATAAATACAGAGAAAGCAGCTCCTGCCTTGGTTGACTGGGGCCCAGAGGATTCCTGCAGGAGGAGACCCCCAGGCAGGAGCATGGTCTGTGTGCCCTGCATGATTTGTCCACTGCTGACCCTATTAGGGTCTTTTTTCTATTTCTTGAACTTTTACACTGGGACCCATCTAAGAGCTTTTGCATTTGAAGTTCCCTTTGCCTAGAATGTTCTTCCCTGATATTATTTATCCCAGGAACATTCTTGCTTACCATTTCCACCCCAGGTCAAATATCCCATCCTCCATCAGGCCCTCTCTGAGCATCCTGACTAAAGGATCCCTCCCTGCCCAGCCCAGCGACTCTCTACCACATCACTGAGTTTCCTTTTCTTCTTGCCTCTTATTATGATCTCAAATTACCTCCATCATTTATCTGTTGACTTGGTTATTGTGTGATTTTCCCCAGTCCAAATAAGAGCAGAGATTCTGTCTGTCTGATCACACCACTGCATCCCTACCTCCTGACACAGTCCCTGGCACATCATGGGTGCTCAATACATATTTGCTAAGTATTTCTTGAAGGGGATGAGAGACTAAACTGAGTCCCTTCCAAACCTGGATGCATCCTCAAGTTTCTGTCTCTCATGCACAGAGCCTTTCCTGCACAGGAGGACAGTTCCTCCACAGACAGCCTACCCCTCAGGAGCACGGGGAAGCGGTGTATCCCTGTCTGAATGCAAACATCACCCAGGCCCAACCACTGAGCGTGTGGTACCTGGAAACCAAGTAGATTGTAACAGCACAGTGGAAACTGTCCACTGCCTGGTTATGAATTAGTTGTTAGCAGAGGTAGCCACGCTCACAATCCCATGTGCCATTAGCAGGGCTCACAGCTGGTTCTCATTTTCATAATGCAAGGGAGGAGAAACAAAGACAAGAACCCATGCAGGGCGAGGCACCAAGATGGAGGCAGCCAAGGCCACGAGGAGTCAGGCTCTGTGGAGATCTGCTTAAAGCTTGGAGAGCAAGCTGTGTCATGGCAAAGAAGTCATCTTCCAGCCGTAGAGATATTTCAAGCTCACCGAAAAAAATGGTGACATGTATCACAGAGCAGTGTCTGTTAGTGCTTAAGTACAGGTGAATCAGACAGGGCAGGGCTCCAATCCTGACTCTACCATATTAGCTGTGTGACCTTAAACAAGCTATTTAGCCTCCCTGTGCCTGAGTTTCTTCACCTCTAAGATAGGTATCATGACAGTAAGCACCTCCCAGGGCTGCTGGAAGAATGGACTGACACAGCACAGAAGACAGTCCACAGAACCAAGCGGACCCTAAGTGCTTATGCTGTTAGAGTTGTTATGGAGACAACCGTTATATCACTATTATTGTTATTATTATCATGATCATTATCAGCAGCAGCATTTCGGCTTCACAGCATCCCTATGAGGTGAGCAGAAGAGAGGTTACTAATCCATTTCAAAAATGAGGGAACCAGAAATGGTGGCTCAGAAAGGAAAAGTGAGTTCCCCAAGGTAACCCAGCAGAGGGCCTGAAGAGTGCTCAGCTCAGTGTGTGAATTCCAGAAAGCTGCTCTCCTCACGCAAATATCACATAAAGCAAAGCAGGTGTTTCGAGAATTTGAATGTGGTCTGCCCAAAGCCTCAGGATGTCCTGTCACCCCGAGGCCAGGGTCAAGTTACAACAAACCCTCAGAGCTGGTGAACATCACTCAGTGCTTCTTTGGGACTCCAAGTCCGCCAGCCTGCATGCTTCTCTTCCTCTAGAGTGTAGTGCCCTGACTTTTAGGCTCTGGTATTCTTATGTGTTCTTCCTCATCTGCCTGGCAGCCCTCAGAAGCATCTCTGATGCTTGTCATGAATACCTGGATGTGACGAGGAAAACTCATCTTTCCCCGGGGCTCAGCTCTCCTTTTGAGGAAGCAAGTATTTGAAGCAAGACTGAGCAACTGAGCTGAGGTAGCTCATGAGTTGACAGGGGCCCCTTCCTAGAGGCCTGGCCTCCAAAGTGATGGTGAGTCCGGGACCAAAGATCTGAACCTGACTCCTGGAGGGAGGAGCTCAGGAGTTTGAGGTCCACAGGTAGTTCTGCTGTGAAAGATCATCATTTGTTAGCTTAAGTCCTGCCCTCCCAGGCACCTCTCTTGAGAACCGTCTTTCTGGAAAGATGTCCCCCAAAGGGACAGCCTTGTCAGACAATACAAGACTGTATTGTAATTCACCCCCTGGACCGCAAGCACAGATGCCTCTTATTGTGAAGCAGAAATGGAATAAAGACGACTCAGTTGAAACAAACAGCAGTTCTCATTAACACAAAATAGACAAACGTGACCCTGATGAGAAAATCCGCTGTCACTGTTTCTGTTGGCTGACGATAGACCATCTCCACTGTTCCAGGCAGGACACTACTCATCAGGTTCTTGAGGTGGGGGAAACTCATTCATGCTCTGACATCTACCCTGGAGACTAAGCTACGTGACAAGGTCATGTAGCTGGTAAGTGGAGGAGGGATAATTCAAACTACTTGGGAGTGGTGGGAAGGATGTCAGCGGAGTGAGAGGCTGGGCCCGGGGCACGTAAGAGGAGGCCTGCAGATGAACGGGACGTGCGGGGAGAGAGAAGGCGGTAGACAGGTGCCTTTGCTGGAAGGATGTGGTGTCTCTACTAGGATAGGAGAGGCTGGATGAGGGCCAGGTTTGGAAAACAGCCCAAAAAACCTGCAGCCAACAGTGAGGAACCACAGGAATGAACTGTTGCTGGAAAGAGAAGGGAACATTTAGCCCAGTGGTTCTCAGACGGTGGTGCCTGGACCAGCAGATCAGCATCATTTAGAAGTTAGAAATGCAGATGCTTGTGTTGACCCCAGTCCTATTAAAGCAGAAACTCCGCAGGGGGGCCCAGCAAAGCCGTGTGTTTAACGAGTCCTCCAGGTGGGTCTGATTGCTGCACAGGAGAGTTTGAGAACCTCAGTTTAGTCCTCTGAGCCTGTACCCTAGAAGTCAGGGTTAGGATATCGGGGTTGCAGATGTTCAGAGGCAGCGAACTCAGAAAGCACTTGTTTGAAGTCGGAAGAGCCTCTATGTCACGGATTCACCATTTATACAGTAGCGGGTACAGGACATGATTTAAAGGAAGAAAAGGAACAGTCTCAAGCACCCAGGAAGTGCAAGCCTCTCTCCTAGCCCCTTCCCCACACTGGTTCACTCCATCCCTCCAGCAACCCTATGGGGTCGTATTACTGTCTTTCCTCTTTGCAGATGAAGAAACTGAGGGTCCTAAAGTTTAGTGTAGAGTCACAAAGCTGACCGGTGGCTGAGCGCAGAGAGGGTATTAGCTATGTGTGAGTCCAAAGCAGCTGACCTTTCTGCTTGGCTGCACTGTGCATCCATTCACCCTCTCTGTGTTTCAGTGTGCTCCTAGGCAAATGAGATCTGTGCATGGATTAAGAAATTGTGTGAAAGGTCCTTTTCATGCATGCCACACACATCCAGGCCACATGCACACAAACTTATGCACGATGTATTACCAGCAATAATAACATTCTTGCCAAGGTGAATTCGCAGAGTTCCCTCTCTTAAAGACATTTCAGGGACTGAAATAAGATATGAATTTTTTATATTTTCATGTAAGGGTATTTTAAAACAAAACAAACCATCCTGCAATCTACCTCCATCATATTTCATAATAGATAAGGCACTTGAACCGCAAAAAAGAAAAAGCACATAATTGCAGAATAAAGGAGTCCCATAAAATATACATTTTGCATCCCTCTATTGGCCTCATTTTTCTGATTTCCTGCAGTCACAAAAATATTTCTTCAAATTATAATACAGTGATTTGTAAACATGGCTCCACAGACTGAGGTCAGTATGGGAGAAGACTTGCTAATCCTACGGTCCACAGTGGGGGAGCAATTACTGTATAATTTACAGAATAACTGAGCAATGATCTTATCAATCTGCTCAATCCCAGGGCAGGAATTAGTATTCCTATTGTACAAATAAAGAAACAGACCCACTAGCAAGTTTAGGAGCCAAGGCTCAAACCCAGTCCTGTTGGATTGAACCCAGTTACCTTTTTAGCACATGGCAGTCCCACTCTTTAATGTCCACAGGACTGGCCTTGTTTTATAGTGTTGAGTGACTGTTGTTAAGAAGCTAAAAGGGAAGTTGGCTTCCATACTGGCCCTTCTACACTGCGATCACAGCTAACAAAGTTTCATCAATCAAAGTGCCAATTGTATGCCTAAAAAGACACTTCAATTTACTGAGCTATTTTCCACCCAGACCAGGGAAAGGGTAGCGAGGATTGTATCTGGAGAAATCCATGCCTGGATCCTACCGTAAGCCAGGCAAGAGTGGTTTGGATTCCAGCTGGAGGGAGAATCATAATGCTTGATTTATAAAATGTCATGGACAGAGTTCCACATTACCATACAAAACCATATGGTTTCCAACCTTGAGGAAAGGAGGAATGGGAGCTACTCATATTTCCCAAGCCTTGTCTGCTCACTGAGGGGAAGCAAGCTGGAGTTGATTCTGAATATGGAACACTGAATAACCCATTTAAATTCCATACAATGAAATATCAGAGGGGACCAATGCCCAGCACTTAGTCAATGACTAAAACTAGACTAGGGTTTCTCAGCCTCTGCACTATTGACATTTTGGACAAGATAATTTTTTGTTGTAGGGCTTTGTCCTATACATTAGGGGAATTTTAGCAGCATCCATTGCTTCTACCTACATACCAGTAGACCCCCACCCCCTCTCGAGTTGTGACAACCAAAAGTGTCTTCAGATAATTGCCACATGTGCCCTAGGGAGGGGAAGGAGGCAAAATCACCCCCAGTTGAGAACCCTTGCGCTAGATCTTAAAGAAAGAAGGAAAAGGTAAATCATTGTGGTGATTGGATTAGTTGGCTCTTTTGTGTGGAAGCATTGTGTACACTTCTAATAAACTGCTAAGCTCTGGAATTCAATAGGTGATGTATGTCCCATGAGCTGTACCTCAGTTAAGTAAATAGTTGAATCCTTGAGAGATCCTGACATTGCTAAGGCTAAAAGTCTCTATTCACTGTTTATCCAAGAACTGCCAAAAGATAGCAAATATTTCCCCTGGACTTCTATCAGCTATCAGAAGGGCTTCATGGATGATCTTTGACTTTAAGAACAATACTTTCCTCCAGAGACCTGGAGGATCTTGCATCGTAGGTCTACTGGAGTTATTAGGAAGTTGTATTTTTCACTCCACCAACAAAGGTTGTTGGCCACCAATGAACAGATCCCTGAGCTGATGGCTAAACTGCTAAGCTGATTGAAGGCACTGGGTATAAAGACAAAATCAAGCATTTTCAGAGAAGCCTACTCTAAAGAATCATCACCATCTTCACGTCAAATCTAGTGCTCTTTAGAAAAGCACACACTATACCCATTAAGTGGACAGAGATTAATCCAATTCTAATGAACTGAGTTTTAGAAATGCTCTTCTAGAATTAAAAGAAATAGCTAAGCAGGGAGGCTGGTCCAGGAGGACTATCCCTTCTAGATGGGTTGCTTTGCAGAGACTTACCTAGAAGAATTTGCATCCAGTCAAGAGGGACAATCCCAAGATAAGATTTCTCGAAGCCTAATCTGTAGATCTTAGTATCACTATCATTTAGAAAGCTTGTTACGATGCAGATTTTTAGACCTTATGTTAAAATTTTTGATTCAGTAAATCTAGATTCCAATGATCAGCACTTAAAAAAAAAATCTTCCATGCTTCTTCGACATACTTAAATTTGAGAACCACCACCTAAGACTTCTTTTCCAAAGACCATTTACTTTTCAAAGCTCCCTCTCTTCAAGGAACTTATAGAGGTTTTGGAGAAAACTAGCACGTGGTAAGGGTTGTGGTGAATAGTAATCATTCATTTATTCAACAAATAGGCATTGAACTGCATGTTGTGTGTCAGCTACTGTTCCAGGGACTAGGGAATCAGTGAGATGAGGACAGTCATCTACCCTATGCCGGGCACCATCACTTGTTTGTACTTCTCACTTCATAACATCCTTGGGAGGCAGGTATAATCACTTCCATGTTTCAGGAAAGGAACGGGAAGCCCAGGGAAGTAGCCGACCTGCACAGGGTCTGAAGGCCAGTAAATGACGGACCTGAATTTAGACCAATGTCTGTGTGATGCCGTCCTCTGTGTTCTTTCTACAACAGCAACATGAGCATAAAAAGATGAAACAGATGTTCAACGCAGTCTGACTTCAGGGCCAAATGAGTGGTTCAGTTCCTAAATACTGAGGCTCTTCAGCCCTGAATGACTGTGGTGGAGGAGGAGGCTTCTTGGAGGACATAGAAAACTGGTTCGTAGCGAATATAGGAATTCAGCAAGGGAAGAAGCATTTGGGGAGGGGAGATCATACAAGAAGGAAGGGTGTCCATCAAAGCATGACGTAGGAATGTGCAAGACTGATTTTGGGAACCCTGAGTAGGTCCTCGCAGCTAGAGCAGAGCTAGGGTGTTAGGAATGGGAGAGAAAACTCCACAGTAGGTTGGCACTGGATGACGGAGTGCCTTCTGATATGATGCTTGGGTGTCTGAGAGACCCTGAGAGACGATGAGGAATCACTGAGAGATGACAGGATGAGAGGGAGGTGTGGAGAGCACAGTGGAGCAGGCGGTCTGCCCAGTGCACCCCTGGGAGAGGAAGACCACAGACAAGAGAATCAGACGGAAACTATTTATACGGCAGCATTTCTACAGGAGGCAATTCACTCACTTATGAGCATTAACACCTAACAGTTAAGGAGCTTTTACTATGTTCCAGGCCCTGTTCTTAGTCATTCACACGGATTCATTAACTTGATCCTCAAAAGTTCCCTCTGAAATAATCAGGGCTATTCCGAAGTCCTCAGCTGTCCTTCTAGTCACGTGGTGTGACTGCCCTTCTCCACCCCCTATTGAGGCTCAGTCCAGCCTTGAGACTTGCTTGGTCCAATGACCTGTGAGTAGAATTGTTGTCTGTTACCTCTGAGATGAACCTTTACGAGCCAGTGTGTTTTGTCACATGCGTTTGATGGAAGCATGTCTTAGGGAGGAATCTCTCCTGGCCTGGGTCCCTCAGTGCATCTGACGAGCAATGCCCCTCTGCCATCCTGTGCTGAGCTTGTAGCATGAGCGAGAGATAAACTCATGTTATATGCGTCCTTTGCAATGTGGGAGTTATTGCTACCATAGTATAAACTGGCCTGTCCTGACTGATACAAACCCTTACTGATTAAAAAGGGGATCTTGGTTCAGAGCCCCCCCTCCCCCATGTTCCAAGTTTGGTAAGTCACAACCTCTCTAGCCTCAGTCACTTCCTCTTCAAAGCGGGCATAACCACAGTAGCTATCTCATGGGACATTGTAAAAAAAAAATAATAAAATAACAAGAACCCAACTTTACGTGCTATGTTACAGGCAGCATTCTTAACTTTTTATGTGTATTATCTGATTTCCTGCTCACAGTCACTGTTTTGCAAATGAGGAAACTGAGGCAGAGACAGGATTAAGGCACTTGACAGAGACCACACAGCTATGAGTAGTGAGGCTAGGGTTCCAACCCAAAGTGGTTTAATTCCAGAGTCCCCGCACTTATCCACTGGCAATGCGTGGAAGCGCTGAACTCCCAGCACACAATAATCAGAGAATTATTTTTTTCATTTGGCATGATAAGCTCAGTGTCTGGGGCCTCTGATTGTTTGAAGAGCCTAAAAAAGTATTTCTGGCCAGAAAAACAAATATATTGTTTCTGAAATATTAAACACAAATGGCAATATCAAATTAATAAATATTTAAATGTCTATAAAAGTTGTCATAGTGTCAACTAGTCTACAACACCACCTCAACTCACATAAATCATATTTAATGTGAGATGTGCGTGCACTGTAACATCTTTGACACGATGGGAGGAGGCAGGACTTGTAAAAGTGCCTAAGGCCTAAAATATGCCTTAAAAGGACCCTCTGAATAGAGTTCAGTAAATATTAGCTCTCATATTACTTTCATTATTGTCCTTAGCTTTGACCAACAGAGACACATCTAAAGCCATTTGAAATTCTGCCTTGAAGCAACAATTGGTCCCTTGAGCCAGTCCCAAATGGCTGTCAGCAGCTCACCACCAAAGCTGGTCCTCATCTAGACTCAGGGGAGGGCAGCGAGACTGAGCTTCTCCTCTTTCCCCAGAGAGGACCAGTTAGTTCCTTACACCTACTGAGCCAGAGGTGGAAGCTGTAGCCCTGCCGAAGCCTCCCTCCCACACCCTACCAGGTGGCTGGGAACAGATTTGAATGGAATGCCCCTTTGGAACTACGGCAAAAAAATCAGAGGCCTTTGGAATCTACAGCTCTGCTTCCCAGTGGCAGTTTCTCCAGTCCTGGCTGCGTTTTGCAGTTTATAGCATGTATTCAGTGACCCTGCAGGAACCCTTTCTCCTGAAGGTTGACCCTGACTCTTAAACCTTGACTCACCCTCTAGGGTCTGCTACTTAGCCTGGACTATTGTGTAACTCAGTAGAGCATCTTATATCTGGAAACACTTTCCTTCCCGAGAAGGCCAAGCTCACAGCTTCTGATCCCAGGCCCTCACTTTTGTTCACTTTGGATTCCACCCATTTCATCATTATGACTTACTTTTGTGAAGTCTTTATGGCTTTCCAAATTGATTTTGAACTCTGGTGCAGTGATTTAATACTAAGAGGTCTTGGGATAAAACAGACCTGAATTCAAATCCTGGGTCCACCATTTTTGAGGGCTGACTAAGTAAATAAGGGATAACGTTGTCCCCCTGTTTCTATCGTCTATAAATTGGGGTCCAAAACAGTACGTGCTTAAAAGAGATACTTTGAGAATTAAACAGAATAAGCCAGTGAAAGTGAGTAAGACATTTAATTGCTTAATAGATGTTTGCCATTAGTATTATTATTGTTAGTTATTAATTCTCACAATTGACTTTCAAGGACCCCTGTGAAGCAGGCAAGTCAGGAATCCCAGTCCTTATTTCCAGGGGGAGGAAGCAGAGGATTGGACAGGTAGAGAGACTTGCCCAAAGCCACGAGGTTCATCAGGGTCAGAACTATGGAGCCTCTGGCACCAGATCTAGAAAGCTCCCATCCTTTTATCCTCCTTCTGCATGGGCACACATACCCTACCGTCCTCCTGTATTCATGCACTCCCATGAAGACAAATTTGATGGAGTCCTCATTCACTCCGGCAACATTTGTAGCTGGGCCGGTGCTGTGTCTTTGATCAGAAACAAAATGATCCTTTCTTCTTAAGCACCAAGCTTAAACCTCAGAGGACTCCAGAGCATCGTGGATCTGGCAGCTTCGAAACTGGTAAATAATTTGCCTTCATCCTGCAAGATCCACCTTGGGTGACACTGCATTGCTCTGGGCCCCGCTGAGAAAGCTAGCAACTTGCGGGCAGGCCCATCCACCTCTGTGCCCTACACCCTCTCTGCAGGGCGTATGAGCTAAAGAAAGGTTGAATGAATAAAATAAACAAATGGCTGGCGAGTTTGAAGAAGTCCAGAGTGAAGTGAAAGAAAAGAAACCTTGCTGGCTAACGCTGACCAATTGGGAGTCTGGCAGCCTCAAATCTAGAGGGAAGTTTTATTAAATTCAATGGAAATTGACACATGTAGCACAGAGCCTGGCCCATGTAAGCTCTCAACACACACTAGCTATTGTTACTACTAAGCTTACAGGCCATGAGACACATTTCTTCATTCTCTCCCTTCACTGGTCAGGCAGATTAACAATACTCTACTTTGTATGACTGGAAGGATTTTTAAGAGATAAAATAGATCTGAAAATGCCCTGAAAATGGTACGAGTGTAGTCAAAATTATGGTATGACTATTTTTACTTTTCTTATGATTATTTACTATTAACATTATATATATATATATATATATATATATATATTTTCTTATTATATAATGACCTTTAGCCCACAACAATAAATCTGCCCCGAAGCATTGCTAAACAACCAGTCGATTGCATTGGAAGAGAGCTTCTTAGAATGGTCACCCGTCATGGGCCCTGTTCCCTTTTCTTTGCCTGGTGACACTCATTTCTCGAGGTTAATGGGGTCACAGACTCCCTCCAGATCAGCTCTCTCCACAGGGGCTGCACATCTGGGTGATGTTTTACGTGCTGCAGGTACTGGAGGCCAGGGTCACACAGGGTAACTGGCTCAATTCAGGTTACAGTGTGTCTCTTTGAGCTCAGGATCAGAAAGCCTTCCACACTCACAGAGCTTGAGCTGAAATTTGAATTACTATAGGAAAAATCCTGACTCCAGTCTAACTGATTATCCAGAAGAAGCAAGTCATTCGGTGGGCAGTGGTTCTGAAATGTTACCAACTATCAGCAGAATCACCCAGCGGGCTTGTTAAAACAGATTTCTTGGCCCCATCCCCAGAAGTTCTGATTCAGGAGGTCTGGGGTGGGATCGGAGAATTGGCGTTTCTAACAAGTTGCAAGGTGGTGCAGTTACTGCTTGTCCGGGAGGATCACACATTGAGAATCACTGGCCTAGTGCTTAAGAGCACAGGCTCTGGAATGGAGTTAAGATGCTGGGTTGAAATCTTAGCCACTTACCATCCGCCCCCAGGGGCAAGTTACTTGAACCTCTCTGGGTCTCCATTTCTGCATCTGTCAGATGGATTGTTACATAGTTTAAATGTGATCATACTAACTTAAAGGGTTATTGTGATGATTAAGTGAAAAAAAAACATGTAAAATATTTTGCAGTGCTGAGCATATAGTCAATGTTCAAGGTTAGCCATCACTATCATCATGACTGTGCACGTATGTATTATTATACTTCTTACTCTGAAACTAATGGCATCTCAGTTCCCCTCATTAGACTGTGAACAGCTTCAGAGCAGTGGTCCTGTCTTGTTCATTTCTGTAACCCCAGGGCTGAGGCCGATGCCAGACACAAAGGAAGAACACACTGCAGAAACGCATTCATTCACTCAGTTATTTATTCATCCAAGTGATAAATCTTTACTCTGTGTCAGGACCAGGCTAGACTCTGGGGGATACAATGAATGAGAAGCAGCAGACCCTGTTCTTGTGGAATTTGCACTGAGTGGGTGAGAGAGACATTAATTAATACAAGTAAATAGGCAGGATAGTTACTAATTATGAAAAATACTTTGAAGGTATAAAAATTACTGAAGTAGAGGGCTATTTGGGATTTCCTTTAGGTAGAGTGTTCAGGGAAGTTGTCTCTGAGGAAGTAACCTGTGAGCTGAGATCTGAATCATGAGATGGGACCAACCACCATGAGATCTAAGAGGAAGGAACAGCCAGTGCAAAAGCCCTGAGGCAGGAACCAGCTTGGCCTGTTCAAAGGATCGAAAGAAGGCCTGGGAAACCGGAATCTAGTTCCATGAGTGTGGGGTAAGAGGTAAGGTTAGAGGGTTCATGGGATAGGTTCATGGAAGACCTTGTAGGCCAAGGTACAGAGTTGTCATTTTTTTTAAAGTAGGAGAATGACATGTTTAGCTTAATACATTCAAAATGTCATATTAACCTCTGGGTGGTACATAGCCTGGAAAGAAGGAGACAAGAAGACAAGTTAGGATGTTAGTGCAGGGACATGGGGAAAACAGTGTCTTGGTAAGAAATATGAAAAAGCAGTGGCAATAGGAAAACAAAGTTTCTGAATTCAAAATATATTATGTAGCTAGTGCTGACAGACCTGCTGATGAACTAGATGTCCGGGGAGAGGAAAGACCAACAGAGGACCACTACAGGGACTTAACGGACACATCTCCAGCTGTGATCTCTTTATAAGAAGCTGCCACAGCTACTTAGCTTCCCATCAGCTCACATCTCATGCCTGTCTCCCTTACCCAATCCAATCCCTCCCTTTCTTAGGGCCTAGGGGCCTTTCCGAGACTCCTTGAGGATCCTTGCCCCAATTGCCGAAGCCCTGTGGCCCAGCACCGGTGGTTACTCTCCCAGAAGCCCAGATGTCTTGCTCCCTGCAAGACAGGAAGCAAGCCCTCTGCGGGGGCAGCAGCAGGGTGCCCTGTCAGCAGGCAGCGGATGACAAAATACAGCCACACAGGCACTCTGGGGATCCAGGATGCTGGCAGGAAACTGAAAACAAATTCAGTTGAATATTAAGAGAGAGTTGTCTTGCTGGTTTGGGCCTCCTGGTGCTGATGGGAGTGGCAGACCACAAAGAAAGCAGAAGGCATCTCCCTGGCCTGCCTGGATTCCCGGTTGCTGAGGACAATGTATTCACTGATGGATGTTGCAGATAAGGGAATCTGACCCCAGAGCCTGCTTCCCTCCCAGCCCCTGCATCTCTCATACCCAGTCTCTCTAGCTTTTTCACCAGTCCTACGATCCAGGCATTAAAGCCCAGCCGAGGTTTCTCTTATTTTTTCCCCATAATATGGTAATACATGTTGCAATCAGAATATTTTTCATCAGACATAGGTCATACTCGGTTTTTGTGTTCGATTTGTGTTTTTCGGTTTTTTAATTTTCTTCCCTTCAGTTGGCATGGGAACGCTGAAGTGCCAGTTCAGGGAGGATCCATCAAACACGTCATGACACTCCTCTATGCCGCCCAAGTGCTTTGATAGATTCAAAGTGCATACACAGCTCTCCCTCATGGAGGGAAATCTAGAAGCAGGCAGCCTTGCTGTTTTCCCAGCTGATAGGCTCTCCAGCTCACAAGATTCCAGGGGTAGAAGGGACCTCAGAGACCAGTCGAAACCCCAGAGAAGGGAAATGTTTAAGGTCACACAGCAAGCCAACAGTGTACAGAGGACTCAGATCCAGGTCTTTATACATTGCTGGGCACTGGGTCACCTCTTAGAATCACCTTGAACTTTTCTGGGTCTTTGTTTGCTCATTGGTAAAATCAGATCATCACCTCTCTTTCCTCAAGGGGTGCTGAGAGGATCAAGTGAGATTCATGTGATTGGTTCACATGAATGGTGAGCATTTCTTTTAACCCAAAGACTCCAAACATGGGTCTTGCAGATAGATGATCCTAAGTAGTTATTCAACTTATGTAAAATTAAAGGAAATGGTTACATGTTTATGCTTCAGAAGTGGATACGGTAGATCGTGATTCATCTACTCAACCATCCATCCGTTCATCCGTCCATCTACCCAGTGGCCCTATTTCAAACACTTAACACCTAACGAAGACTGTGTTAACTTGGTTAAAAACAGGTTAAAAAAAGACATTGACTTCGGCCCTGGAGAATTGTGAGATCCAGCAAGAAAGACAGTCTTGTAAAAAACTCATCACAACACAATGGGTCATGAGCAATTATGGCTGAAAAAAAAGGGGCAGTTCTGCTCCCTTGGGAGCACAGGACCCATTACCTGCACAGCCAGGAAAGCCTTCCTTGAGTTCAGGAGGTTCGCATTTGGGGCTCAAAAGGTGACTAGGAGTTTCTTAGGCCAGCATAGCCAGAGCCTAGAGGAGGATTGCAGCAGGTGTTCTGGGGGGCCTGCAAGTTTTTCTGCAGCATTGAAAAAAGATAGAGCTCGTGTTTTCTAAGCATCACAGGCCCCATGCACAACTTTTCACAAGCAATTTTTCATTCCATGAATGTGAAGACCATTCGGGATAGGGATTGTTATTAACCCCATTTGATGGCTATAAAACTGAAACTCGGAGCTATTACCTGATTTTGCCCAAGGTTTCACAGGTGAGAAGTAGCCGATGTGGAATTCATGAGATGCGTGACCCCAAAGTCTGGGTTCATAATTGCTACTCTTTATGGTTCTTTGTTAAACAGGGATATGGGGGGAGGGGAATGAAGCTGTGAGTGTAGTCAGGCCATGGAGGGAAAGTTGAAGGAAAGAGAGAATCTGTGAGTTGCCCAAGATCACATGGCTAATCGGTGATAGCACTAAGGCTTATGCCCAATTGTCCTATTTCTGTCTTGCCTCTGGACCATACTGTGGCTCACTGACTAGGGACAAATTAAGAGACCAAGATAGAAGGTGTCAGAAAAAATCAGCTGTCCTCCTGAGAAAGCACCAAATATCCTGTGTATCTTCTCCGCTGTTCTGCTTGTGTTAGGTTTTCCCGGGGATCTGCGTGGGCGGGGGAATTTAGAGTATTTGTGGATAACAGATGTGCATATTTTCTTGGTTTAGTGAGATGAAGAGAGGTGGAAGGAGGCTGTGCACAGGCCAGCCCTCAGCAAAACTGTCAAACGCCAGGTCTCGTCTGCAGGACTCCTTCCAGTTCCCAAAGTCACCCCCCTCCACCCTGTTGCTTAAGCTTCTGTTGGCTTCCTATCCACCATCATAGAGGAAACACCTCAATTACCTGTTGTATTGGTCTGCTCAGGCTGCCATAACAATATACCATAGATTGGGTGGCCTAAATGACAGAAATATATTTTTTCACAGTTCTGGAAGCTAGAAGTCTGAGATCAGGGTGCTGATATGATTGAATTCCGGTAAGAGTCCTCATGGATTGTTGCAGATGGACTTGCAGATGATCACCATTTCACAGTGTACTCACATGGCCTTTCCTCTGTGTGTGTGTGTGTGTGTGTGTGTGTGTGTGTGTGTTTATAAAGAGGGAAAGAACACAAACACAAGCTCTTTGGTATCTCTTCTTATAAGGGTAGTAATCTCATCATAAAGTCCCCACCCTTATGACCTCATTTAAACCTAATGTTCTTCCAAAGACTCCATCTCCAAATACTATCACATTGGAGGTTAGGAATTCACATACAAAATTTGGAGGGACACAGTTTAGTCCATAGCACCAGTTCATGGAATTAGTACCATACTCAGGAAGGTTTGTCTTTATTGGTCAGGGATGCTGCAAGGGCAAGTTTGAAACCAACTGATGCCTTTCTAACAGTGACACTGTGTCATCAGGGTGGAGGTGGTATGGTACTTCTGTAAAAGGGCCAGGTCTCTAGTAGCCATGCTGATTAGGAGTTACCCAGGACCAGATAAAGGAAACCCTCTCCACCACCAGCCAGTCCACACTCTTAGAATGGGCTCTGCCATGCTGAACCAAGATCTGTCGAGACAGACCTTCCATTCACTGGTCTTTGTTTGGCCTCTGAAGCTACAGAGAATAAAAGTAATTCTTTCCAAAGGTGGCTGTTTAGATGTTTGGGGATAGAGATTGAGCCATACTCAGTGTACGACTTTCCTTCTCAGAGCATTCTCACTGGAAATGCCTTCCAGAACCTGGGCCACCCGATCATGGTCTTTAATTATGGAACCACTATTCCTGTAACCTGCCCATGAAGCCCAAAGTCCAACTATCCAAAGTAGAGTGGTCCAGCCACCAGATTTCTTTATACTATTTTTAAGAATAGATTTGGGTCTGTCAGATAAAAGCCTGGAGCTTAATGAATTTTGCTGCCTCAAGGCCACTGCAAAGTCCCCCTGTGCAGTCCTGTCATCCTCCCTACTGTTTGTCAGCATCTCTTCAGCCTCTCTGCAAACTGCCTCTTTTATTTTTGATATTAGCTTTACATGTTACATTAAAAGGAATTTATTTCAACTTGCCTCATTTTGTAACAGATTTGGGGCTTAAAAAAGAAAACCAGTAGTACAGAGGCTGGGTGTCATTCCTGGATGGACATCTAAGCATAGGTTACTCGGAACTGGCTTTGCAGGAAAATGAGAAAAGGAAGCACGGTAGTGAGGCTGGCCTGGGCCAATTTGGCAAGTGCTTTCCTGGACACTACTAGTTCTTCCTGAAATCACCAGCAATTCCATGTTCTGGGTAAAACTGTTTGGAGGACTGGCTCCAAGAATTGATAGGGAGCCAGTAAAAGTGGAATGAGGTCTTGCTTGGTGATCAGAAGTCCTCTGTGAGAATCATGACCCAGCAGAAAAAGCCCTCTGTACTTTCTGGGCCTTAGTTTCAAGGTAGGTGGAACAGGATCAGACTAGGCACTGAGTCCCACAGGGTATTAACAGGTCATTTAGTAAAAAGAGGGACTCTTAAATTTGGAAAATACATATTCTCCCCTCCTCTGAGAAATGAACAAAACACCTTAGCATATTAAAGGGCCTTCAAAATCCTGAAGAATAGACACCCCCCTGCTTTGTTTAATCCAACATTACAAACTTTATGACCATATAACCTCCCCTAATCTTCCTCCCCAAGGAAAACCTATTAGCCTCACAACATCAGAGTTCTAATGGGAAACATAGCCTAGATGGGTCTTTAAAAACGAACCCTTTGTTGTCTGTCATGTAGAAATGGGGATGGTCTGTGTCATTTCGCACTCAGAAAATGAAGGTAACTTTATTCTGGTGGAAGATTATTCTAGTAACTACTAAATAAAACCATCTTTGTTTTATATAAAGAGGACCTTTCGAATACCAGCTGTGAAATTTTAATTTATTATTCTGTCTTGGAAATACCTTTTCCTGGCTTCAGAGCCTTTTCTAGTCTGAAACCAGTCCACTTCTTCAAATGTATCTTCTAGGGCTCTCCGGAAAACTTCATCCAAATCTTCAAACTCATCATGTTAACTCTTCACCTCTTTCATGGGCTCTTTTCTGGTTATTTCACCCATTCTCATCTACGATCCTGGACAATTTAATTTTAGAATGCCCCCAGACCTAGCGGATACTTGTGGTCAAGGCAATATTAAACTAGGATAAAAACAGACATCTTATTAAGGCAGGAAAGCAGAAGAGTACCTTTCAGAAACTATCTCATTACAAATGTTTTTAAAGAGTCAGGTCCTTATTAATCCTCTGTTTTATCCTAAAATCCATTTTCCCAGAGCAGTTCATTCCTCAAACATTTCAGTCACCATTGCCCTATATTTCACTCCAGCAGCAACTAGCTATATATTTAGTTAAAGCCTTTTGCCTTTTCATTCCCAAATAAGTACAGGACCAGATTTAAATTTTATTTTATTTTATTATTTTAAGGCAGCTGACTCCAAGCAAGACCTGGAGAACTAAAAGGAATCATCTTGGCAGATGGTAAAAGGAAACAAGTAGCAAAGTGGCTCTATTTTGGGGTTTTGTTGTTGCTGTCGTTTTCAGATCAAAGAAACCTCAGATCTAGATATTTCCTAACTAAATTACAAAATCGCATCCACAGCGCTTTTTATTCTCCATGCCCCTCATTTCAACAAGAACATTGGATTTTCTGATGAAGACTCTGGAGAGCATTTCCAGAGAAGCTTGTCATCACAAACAATTAAACTGAACAAACAGTAATAGCTCCCATTTATTGCGTACTTACTATGCCAGGCCCTATGCTAAGCACTTTCCAAGTTTATCTCCTTCAACCCTTGCCACAATGCTAGGAGAAATGCATTATCATTGCCACTTTACAAAATAAGAAACCAAGGCTTTGAGAGGTGAAGTCACTTGTAAAGATCACACAGGATTCAAAATTAGGAAGCTGCCTCCAAAGTCCTTGTGATTAACCATGATACTACCCTGGAAATATTTCTTGAGCATCTGTCTCAAGCAGTTGGGTTGCAAATACAAATAATCTTGTTTTCCCACCCTCAAAGAGCTCAGGGCCTTAATAGTAGATACGACCTTTCCCCAGGTACAGAAGGTAGGAAGTCAGAAGGCCCAATAAAAGCAGTACCAAAAAAGGGAGCTAGTAAAATAAAGGATGAAGAGATCAGTTATATCAGGTATGAATAAAGGAAGAATGAGAAACAGTTTCACAGAACAGTGGTAATATCTGAGAAGCACCTTGGAAAGTAGGTCTTTTTTTTTTTTCTCATACTTTACATTCAATCCATCACTAAGTCCTGTTGCTAACCACCTTCAAAATAGATTTCAAAGCTAGCCCTTCTATCTCCTCTGTCACTAGGTGGGTGCAAGTCACCTTCATCTGTTATGTCCACTATTGCAGGAGCCTCTTAGTGGGTCTCCCTGAGTTTCTCCTGTGGTGCACTGGGTTACTGTGATAGAATTTCACATTTATGCCCTTTGCCATGTAGCTTCATAATCCCTCTCAGAAGGCAGAGCGTATTTCTCTGCCCCATGAGTGTTATGTTTGCTCACATGCCTTTCTTGAGCCAATGGAATATTAGAAGACACAACACAATAAGAGGCTTTCATGATAAGGCTTCGCCTGTTGTGCTCTTGTGATCCTCCATGAGAGTACCAGATCTATTTCAGCTGCCACCCCTTCACACTCACTTCCAAAACAAAGACACACAGGGCAGACCTAAACACTCCATCCAGCTTGATCCAGCCTAGAACAGATGATCTGCAGTCAATCTGCAGACTGTGATTGTTTAAAAAAAAGATTCTGTGTAAGCCACTAAAATTTTGACGTGATTTGTTAAGTGGCAATAACTGATTGGTACGCACTGTTTTCACATCAATTTACCCCTTTGCTCTTCTCCACAGAGGAACATGGTAATGGTTTAAAAGTGTAAATCAGATCACCCACTCCCAAACTTAAGCCCCACTAGTGATTTTTATTGTAGTTTAAGTCAACCTCTGTTTCTTATCATGGCCTACAAAATGCCCTGCCTAATTCTTTGCTCAGTATGCTTTACCCCTCTGGCCTTCTTTTTGTTTTTTGAATACACAAGCTTACTTTCACTTTAAAGCGTTTACAATTACTATTCTTTTTGTCTGGAAAGTTACAGAGTCCAGATCTAAGCTGTCTGATATGATAGCCATTAGCCACCTGTGGCTGTTTAAATTTAAATGAATTAAAATCGAATAACATTAAAGATTTAGTTCCTCCTTCATACTCGCCACATTTCAAATGCTCAATAGGCATGTGTCACTAGTGGCTACCATATTAGCACAGATACGTAATGTCTCCATCATTGCAGAAAGTTCTGTTGGTCATAACAAGGCTCAGTTAAAGTATCGCCTCTTCAGAGAAGCCTACCACCCATTTAAGCAGCTCTCTAGCCTAACTTGTGTTCCATGACTCTACTTAGCTATATTTGTAACATTTAACAACGATTTGAAATCATTATATTTATTTATTTCTTCACCAGTATACAGACCCGGAGAGTACAGGGACTTGGTTGATTTTGTTCTCTGCTACGTCCCCAGGGTCTAATAAAGAGGGGTGCTCCGTAAATGCTGGTTGATTGAATACATCAATGAAATATTAACGCTTCATTCATTTACTGGTGGTGAGGACTGTTCCAGGTAGAAGCAGAAGCATGAACAAAAGCAAAACAGTGAGAGATTGAGAGGCGTGTTTATGGCAACTCTGCATAGACTGCTTTGGCTGGAACATAATATGTTGGGTTAGATAAGTCTCAAAACTACTTTTTTGAGACTGAGACCATATTATTGAGAGACTCATATTCTGGGCTAAGTCTGAACTTCAAACAAGATGGGGAGACATTGACAACATGTTTAAGACAAAGAAGTTTCATGATTAGAAACAGTCTTCAAGAAATTGATCTACCCAGTGTATGGCAAGTGGATTATAACATGGAGAGACTAATCAGAAGGCTAAAGACACAATCCAGTGAAGAAAGAAGAAAAGTGGGGACAGATTCAAGAGTCATAGTGGCGGTGAAATCAACAGATTATAGCATTGGATGGAGGGGTTGACAGAGTCTGAGGAATCAAACCAGACATGACATTTTGAGAGGGAGTGATTCAACAGAAATAAAGTGGGGGATAAGCAAAGGGTTTAGTAGGAAACGTGGCTGTTTTTGATATATTCTGTTTTTGATATATTCAACCTCAAACGTAGAAGCTATCATCTTGGGGAAAGGGTAGACACTGGGGAGAAAAAGGGAGCAGAAAGGGTCACAGAGATCCCCAGTGGTGATGGTGGGGAGAACATACCATCACAAAGCTAAGGGTTCTTACGGAGAGGTGTGAAGATTCTCTCTTAGAATCTTAGGCTACAAGAAATAAGAACATAATATTTGCTGATGAGAAATCTATCATAACCCTAGAGAAACTGGTTCATTGGAGTAGTTAGGGTGGAAACCATATTTTAAGGTATTCAGAATGATCTTGGAGTAAGGAAGAGGAGGTAGTAAGTGCAGCTTAAGTAATTTTATCAAAGCTAATGAACTACCCAGATTCTAGACTCCGTGTTTACCCTTATGAGCTTCCCATCCCCCCAAACACCTGCTTGTCCGTGTCTGGAGTGCAGATTAAATGGGGGGCTTGCATTAGATGTTCTCTGCCCTTCCTTGGAGCTCTGACACCTCCAGGTGCTTTACCAGATAGGTTAGAGATGGCTGGAGCTTATCCCACTTGCTTGAGAGACTGTGGCCTAATTAACCACTTCAATTAACAAATGGAGTTTGGCACAGAGCTAAGATGAAGTTCTTTGATTTAACATTTCCTTCACACATAACTTAAATCTCAGAATTCTTAAGTTTTATAATCAAAGACTTGGAAGGGGATCTAGAAGCTGTCTAGTTCATTTCCTTCCCCTGTGAAAGAATGAATATATGTACACAGACACACACACACACAGACACACAGACAGACACACATACACCCCTCACCTGCCATCCTTAGAAGCAACAAAAACAACTCTTGATTATTCTGGAGCCAGGACAGGAAGAATAGCCAATGCCATCACCTCTTTGTTAGGAATGCCCTAGGAAACCTTACCCTCTTCCTCTGCTATGCTCTGTGGCTTCCACGTCCTGTGGCTGTCTTGCCTTTGGCAGCATGTGCATCTCTGTCAACCCTTGACTTGCACATGCAACATGGTGCAGACAATCCAGCATCTGCTCTAGGACAACCTGCTCTAGGAGTGACCTGATTTGCAAGAAATTTTTTCAGAGCCCCTCCTTCTCCCCAGCCTAGACCAAATCTCTTCTCTATCGTAGAAGAGAACACCTACTTTGGTTTAAGTGGTCAAGGAAGACCTCTCCAAGGAGGTGACATGTAAGCTCAAATAGGTAAGTTGGAAAGAAGCCAGACAGGAGTATGATCCCCTGCATAATGTGAAAAAACAGCCACATGGGCAAGTGATTTGTCACTACATCCTATTTTCCTATGACCATAGTAACAATCTCTATAACAATTTTTTATACGTAAATGTATTTATTTCGTATCTCCCTATAGAACATATGCTCCATGGAGACCAAGACCATATCTACCATTCTCCAGTGTTCCCTCAGGGCCTAGCAAAGTGTGGAACATACAGTAGTTGCTTGTATCGGTCAGCTATTGCTACATAACAAACCACTCCAAATTCAATGGTATATAACAATGAGCATTTACTATTGTGTTCACGGTTCTGCCAGTCAGCTGAGATGGCTTTGCTTCAGACTTCAGTCTGTGGGTTGACTGCAGCACCTCTGTTTTTTTGCATTTCTCATTCTTCTGGGAGCAGCAGGCTCTCTGGGGCATGTTCTTCTCATGGCTTCTGCTTGAAACATGCCTAATAATATCCCATTTGCCAAGGCAAGTCACATGACCAAACATAACATTAGTGGAGCAGGGAGATATACTCTTCCCTAAGAGTTTGGGGAAGAAATGAATAATTACCAAATAAGAATTTAATCTACCACGATGCTCCATAAATATCAGTGTTTTTTGTGTTTTTTGTTTTTTGTTTTTTTTTTTTTTGTGGTATGCGGGCCTCCCTCTGCTGCGGCCTCTCCCGTTGCGGAGCACAGGCTCCGGACGCGCAGGCTCAGCGGCCATGGCTCACGGGCCCAGCCGCTCCGCGGCATGTGGGATCCTCCCAGACCGGAGCGCGAACCCGGTTCCCCTGCATCGGCAGGCGGACGCGCAACCACTGCGCCACCAGGGAAGCCCAATATCAGTGTTTGAATAAATGAATGCCCTCCCCTAGACCAGTTGACCTTTCTAGCTAAATAATTTTCCAGTCATTACAATCCTGTGTTTTATCAACATTAGTTTTAGAATTTCAGTCCATGGTGAATCCATGACCTAGTGTGATAAAAACCATACCACTCTTTTCTCTTTGGACAAGAACTAATTTAAGATCTCTGCCTGTTTAACAGAGGTTATAGCCTCTTTCATTTCATCCTGGCTCTCTCTATCCCCCATCTTGAGGCGTAGGGAAGGCTTCATTCCTGCCAAAAGCTAGAAGAGATAGAACCAATTAGAAGAGCCTACCATCTGGTGGTGTGGGCTCATCAGAATTGCAGCCAAGATTCCAAATGGGACTGTTAAAGAGTTTGTGCACAATATCTTGAGTGTCTGAGTAGAGCAGGGAATGTCTTGGTCACTGGGAAAGAGTAGAGGTGCCTCAAGATCACCAGATATCTTAGGGCTGACAGCCCCGGCATTCTGTCAAAGAGTGGTCAGAAGGGACACCCTCAGCCACACCCATGTGGGTGGACAACAGTTCCTAAAACTGTTCCATGAACACGGGTTTGCTCCTGGCTGAGCGGGGATTAGCAAAGACTCCTCATAGCTTTGACTGACTCATGAGTCTGCCTGGGTTTCAAACCTTTTGCCTGCACTGACCTCTCATCTTGCCTTATCCACCAGCATCCCTTGTATGCTCTTCTCTCATTGGTGGCTCTTCTCTGCCTTAGCATGTTGACCCTTGGTCTAGCTCCAGCCTGTCTGAATTTTCCCTTCTGAATTGATGTGCGTGGGAGGACATCTGTGTTTTTTTTTTTGCCTACTGAGCATCTAATGTCCATTGTTTTGGTAATAGCATCCTGATTTCCTTTGGAGGAATTACTGCTCCCCCATGTCCACGTAGTTTGGATAGACTGAATGAAACCAACAATCCATTTGGTACTTCTCACTGCCCCAAGCTCTAAGAACGACCATATGACTAGGCATAGAATGACCCAAAGAAGATAATATGCAGGCCACTGTGTCATGTTCAGAAATGAGCATGTGTCCTGATTTTTATTCAGTGACATCAGACCTAGGACTTTTGTGGAACTGAGGGCAAAAGAGAAGTTCCCTTTCCATTGGACTTTGAGATGGACAGGTGTAGGCTGGCTGTGCCGGGATCTGACACATGAGTATAAAGCCAATTTAGAGAAAAGCTAAGCTTCAAAATCTAGAGGGTCTATCTGCAGCCTGATGATATCATTCAAGCCCCTGAATCTAGCTGTACCTGCAGTCAAAACTCTCCAGTTAGTTTTCTATCACTTGTCACCAAAAGAGTCCTGACTACTCACTGCCCAAATGGGGTTGCCCCCTTGTCCCTATAAGCAGCAATTTCTTGAGCCATAAACACTGTGTTAATAGACAAAACACCTAGTTAATTATATTACCCTGCATTTGCCTAGCACTTCTGAATTTTTAAAGCTCTTTCATGTAAGTAATGGCATTTGCCTATTCTAATAACCCTGAGAATATGGTATTATCACCCCATATTATACATCTGGAAACTAAACTGGCCCCAAAGATTTCTCAAGGTCATACAAGTCAATGTCAAAGCTGGCATTGAACAACTTATTTCAATTCCTGTATATGCCTTTCTATTATTGGAAATTGTCCCCACTGGTCTCTAATGCTCTTAAAATCAGAATTATATATACAAATGACTAAACTTTTATTGGGATGATTATCATAGCATTATTTTTAGGAAAAAACATTTGGAAATAAACTAGATATTCAATAACAGGCAATAGATGAAGTAAGTTAGGGTATGTGTGTACATTGAGCATTTAAGAAGACATTAAGATGAATGTGTGATGTTCAAAGTAACACGTGTTACACTGAGTAAAAAAAAATTATGTTCTTAGCCAGTAATATAAATATACTCTTAATTTTTTAATTGATATGTTCAGAAAAAAGATGGGGAGTTTATCCTTAATATTATAATTACACAAATTTTATTTTGTTTGGTGTTTGTGTCCACATGGCTTTCTATAATACACATACTACTTTTGTACATGAAATAAAAGCTAGTCTCAAAAAGTTCATTTCCATCCTAGAGATTCCACATAATGACATTAGCCTCCAGCTGCCTCCTTAACCCCAATTTTGCCTACATTCCCTGGGATCTGGACCTCCCGTGACCTTGGGCTTCCCTGTGCCCTTGGAACACCAAGCTGTGATACACCAAAGTCATGGGAGTGGTCGGGGATAGAAAGAGATTTCCAGTAACCTCTGTACACTGCACACCTTGACTGCAGCTGCCACAGGGCAGCACAGGTCCCTTGAAAGGGCACAGGGCTGTGTTACACAAGAAGCAGGCACTGACACCGGGGGAGGAGGGCTGCTGCCACAGGAGGGGGGCTATAGCATCCACAAGGGAGTAGGCAGACATAGCAGACAGTGAAATGAAGAAAGCCCTCCCAGCCCGCGCATGTCTAGGGATGGACCCAGAAACCCAAGCCATTGCCCCCCTCACTCCCCTGAGAGCTCAGCTTCCTCATCTGTGAAAAGGGGAGAATAAAATTACCTACTTGATGCCATTTTATTGAGTGGAAAGTTGATTTGAAATTAGCAATCATTTATTCCTTCTCACAATAACCACATATTGGTGGTACAATTATTACTTTCATCTGAAAGAAACTGTGGTTCAAAAAAGAGAATTGACTTGCCCAAGCCAAGCAAGGCATCCATGGCAGAGCCAGGCCTTGAACCGGAAATCCTTTATTTAGAAAATGGAGCCTTATACCTTATTTTGGACCCTGACTGACAATCGTCTAGAAGGAGCTGGAATGAGCTTTTGATTGGACTTATAATTGGTTTTCACCTCCATCACTTTCCAGCTACAGGTATTATAATCGTCTTCCACGGGAATTTACAACACAGCCTGCTGGAACTCAGAATTCATAATATTCAAATACTACCCCATAAACAGCAATAATGCAGGCTTATTTTCATCCCTGCCATTGATGTTACATAATATACAGCTATGCATTCATTCATTCACTCATTCATTCATTGATTTCACTAGCACCACCACACACTATTCTCTGGTGGAGACTGTGATGGGAAGCTAAAGAAAACAAGGTCACTGCCCCCAAGTTGCTTAGTCCAGTGGGGCAGATAAAATAAGGGTCCAGGCAACTAAAACCCAGGGCTAAGTGTGACAGCTGCTACAGGGAAGATACAAAGGGCTACGGGACAGAGGAGAGTGTGAATATGGGGGGCTGGGACAAGGGAGGATTAGGAGAGAAGATGATGCAAGAGCTAGGACAGACCAGAGGGACAATTTCGATAAGGGAATATGGGAGGCGTAGTGTGGAGGTGGAGGAAACAGCAGTGTGAACTTGAGGACCATTGAGTTGCCTGGTTTGATTGGAGGCCAGGATTCAGTGTAGTGTAGCCTTCCCATCTGATAAATTAAGTGGAGTTCTAGATGATTCTCTGCCTCTGCACACATACTCACCAAATTTCTTGGCCCTCTCTGCTGGCTCAGCTTCGTCTCCGAGAGCACATCCACAGACACACCACAGAGCCACATACAGCATATGACCCCTACGCCCAGCCGAGAGCTTCCCCTTGACCCCAGAGTCTGTCCCCTTTCCTTTGCCAGACTCCATCCCAAACTGGGGACGGGAGTAAAGGAACAAAGACATTAGCAAAAAGTCTCCAGGGAACCTGAAAGCAGCAAAGTGTTCCTGAGCCTCTGATTCCTGGTGAGAAACAGACATCCGAACATGGCACTTCTCTGCTTAGAACCCTTCAGTGGGTTTCCCACAGCTCTTGGGCTAAAGATTAAATTCCATAACAGGGCCCACCAGGCCTGGTCCTTGCCACCGTCCCCAGCCCCATACTCCCACACCCCTTACCCCCCCACCAGCCCTCTGCCAAGAAAGCTTCTAGAATATTCCTCCTGTTCCCGACACCACATCACCAAAACCTTCAGTTCTCAGCTCAAACACCTATTGACCTCTCTGCCCGAAGATGGTTCCTTTGTAATATGCTTTCATTGAATCATGGCCCTTTCTTTCACATCTTTATCCTGATCTATAATGATGCTCTCATTTGTATGATTATTTGACTAATAGCTGCATCCCTTACTAGCCAGTAAGCTCCATGAGCACAGGGCTGCTTTCTGTTTTTGTTCACAATAGTAAGCACTCCATAAATACTAGTTGAATATTGAATGAATGCACCTGAGTTCCATGGTTGGCTTAATTCCCCTTATCTGCATACAAATGTAGCTTGGCTGTGCAACTCGGTGGACAGGGTTCAGAGCTTTTCTCAGAGTCTCAATTTGTTTAGTGAGCCTCTGTCCAACCAAAGGCTGGTACAAAAGCTTCTTCTCTTAATTGTTTATTCCTGGAGTTTTCCATGCACTCTCATCATTGAAATATAGCCCTAGGAGGACTCTTAGAGGTCATAGGAGCCTCATCATACAAATAAGCATGGGAGTGGTCCTATGAAGTCACACATGAATGACTCAAGAAAATAGTCCAGCACTTGAGTCCAGGTCTTCAAATCTTTATCCAATATACTTTTCACTGGTCAGACTTGGTGTGTGCGTGTGTGTGTGCGTGTGTGTGTGTGTGCACACACGTGTGTGTATCTTCCTATCTTCCCATCTACATTCCACCTGACCTTCTGCCTACCTGGTTTGATTCCTCCAACTGGAAGTTTTCCTTCCCTTCTCTCAATGTGTGTGTGAGTGAGAGAAGGGGAGTGCAGAGAACCTCTCCATTATATCAGTTTTTTGTGCATGCCTATTTTCTCTGTAAGAACCTGAGCCCCTTAAGGGGTGAATCAATGACTAATGCATTTTATTTCCCCCAATTCCTAGTGTAATGCCTTGTAATGGCAAATGGATTTTATCTCGTGTATCAACTACAACTCTGACCAGTTTGTAGTCACTGCCTGGAATGTTCTGGTGAGAGGGAATTTAAGGCCATGTCTAGATTCAGTGGAAAAGAATTCTGTAATCAATGAATGCTGTCTGCAAGGGTATGAGAGGGGGCTGTAATGGTACATATGCTCCATAGGGGGCAATAGTAAAAGTGCTTTGAAGGAACGCATGAACACATAAATGAATCTTAACTGTTTCCCAAATGTCCTATATGACTGCTTTATCTTGAGCATCTAAAAGAATAGTAATCTCACCTATCTCAGCAGAAGTCTTCAAACTAATCAGAGGAAGCAATGTTCACACTCTTCTGCATCAAAAAACTTATGATCATCAATATTATCATAAGAACCAAGAGTCAAGCACAGACAATTTGGGGGCCTGTGTGTCTCAAAGTGAGGGCAGAGGTGAAGGTGGAGAAACCACAATCACACTGTAACATCAACCAGAGAAATGCAGACATCTGCCATGTAACCGGGAGCTCAGCATGGATGCAAGAGATAAAGTCTGAACTCTCCACCTTGCAAAAATAAATATATGCTGTAGTGGTAGAGATGAGGGGAGGAGAAATATTGTGACTCTACCCAGTCAAAAACCTTCCTCTCACGACACGCCCCAAATCTGCTCCACCCTTCAATACCTGCTCCAGTTCCACCTCCTGCAAGAAATATTCCTTATCTACAGCCATCTGCCTCTGCCTTGGAAGTCTTAGCACTTAATCCTGAATCATAAACTTCACTTCTTTTGGCACTTCTTGTGTTGGGCTCTTTTCCTGCCGTTTCACTTTGTTTGTGTCCATAATGTTCCTCTATCTTAAAAGGGTGAAAGCTCACTGAATTTTGGAGTTTGCAAAGCTGGCTTCACATATTAGTTTAGGCTCTTCTTCACTGGGTAATATGGAGAAGACAATCATTCTCACTCTCATAGCATCATCTATAAAATGGAGATAATAACTTCTCAAGATTATTATAAAGTATAAATAAGACAACATGTGTGAAGTCTCTGGCATATGGTAGGTCTTCAGAATAATCCTTGTTTATCCTCCCAACAGTTTCATGAGTACATATAGACCAATATATATTTTTTTTTTTGGCTGTGCCACATGGCTTGCAGGATCTTAGTTTTCAGACCAGGGATTGAACCTGTGCCCCCTGCAGTGGAAGCATGGAGTCCTAACCAGTGGACCTCCAGGGAATTCCCTAGACCAGTTTTTTGAGAGCAGTTACATATCTTTTGTGGCCTCTACTGTTTATTGCAGGGTGAGGAATAGATATTATTAAAATAAAATAATAAAATGTCAGATGCTGAAGTATATAAATCAGGTGTGAGCACATTGGCCTACTTACAGGCCTGGCCAAGTAACATAATTTGTTATACTGGCCACATGTCTGAAAAGGAGCGGTCAGGACTTCAGTAAACTTGAGAGATTATACCTTATACTTAAATCGGTCAGCACTTCTCAGCTCTAGACAGTAGAAGCGGAGCAGGAATGTGGGTCCAGAGTTGCCTGATGCCCTAAGTTTTTTCAAAGAAGCCAGAAATTTGGATTTTTATCCCAAATTTTGAAAAGCGTCATGCAGGTCAGGCGAAACAAGTCTGTGGACTGTTAGTTTGCAGTTCTGAAAATGATGAGGGATGCTCAGGCAAAAGCTAAGAGGCCATGTGTCTGTTGCCAGCACTTAACATCTTGTTAGAATGTCCTTGGGCTTCCTAAGTAGGTCCACAACAGAGGGAGACCCACTGGAAATAGGCACACTGCACTCCATCTGATTGTTATTTAAGCTCCCAGCATCTATGCTGTGTGACTCTCTGATTCCTGGAAACATTTGTTCATTTGTGTTAAGGGAATAGCCCTGTGCCAGGTGTTCTCAGCAACACCAAACAACAGCTAAACATGGTCTTTCTGAACAGCAATTCACATTCTGGTGGTAGGGTTGACCTCTAAACACACAACACAGGCAACATTGCAGAGCAAATCAACTGGGGCTTAAAAGCTCAATGCTTCCAGGAGCCAGGCAGGTGAAGAAAAGGAGAGAAGTGAGCTGCTCAAGAGAGAAGCCATCCAGGTGGGATACTCCCATCCTAGCCAACTGGGGCTACGTAGACCCAGGGTCCAGTGTTGCCAAGTGGTTTGAAATTTCACAGAGAGCTAAGATACCCAAATTCCAACGTGCAATTCAATGCTTCTTAAACACTGTGCTGAAAGTGGCTTGGGGATAGCCATTGGGTCACCCCTTCCGCAGCATTTGACAACTGGCAAATGAGAGGCCCAGAGTGGAGTGACACAGGAGGTCAGAGCAGGGGAAGAACTAGGTAAAGCGTTCTCTTTTCTTTTGCACGCGCTGTTCCCCCTGCCTGGAACACACTTGCCTCATTTCTTTCTGGCCCCCTCACCTTGACCTCCTAGCAAGCTTCCATTTATCAGTGAGACTCAAATCAACCACCACCCTCTGAGAGGCCAACCCCACTTTTCAAAGCATCTCTAACACTCCCTGCAAGTGACTGCTGTAACACTTACAACTTTATTTTTTTTTTTTCGGTATGCGGGCCTCTCACTGTTGTGGCCTCTCCCGTCGCGGAGCACAGGCTCCGGACGCGCAGCCTCAGCGGCCGCTCCGCGGCATGTGGGATCTTCCTGGACCGGGGCACGAACACGCGTCCCCTGCATCGGCAGGCGGACTCTCAACCACTGCGCCACCAGGGAAGCCCAACATTAAGTTTTTAACTTCTCTTTATAGGACGGTTGGTTTCACTAGGGATAAAGTCCTCCAGGGTGGGAACATGTCTTACTTTTGTCTACATTTCTAATGCTTAGCACCACGCCTGGGATTGGTTAAGGGATCAAAAAATGCTTGCTAAAGGAATGCAAGGTTTTTAAAGAGCTTCCTCAAGTGGGATGCCCATATTAACTGCTGCCAAATCTCCCCAGGGCCAGCTCTTGAATATTCTGATTCAGAAAGTATAGAGTCTGCCCCTGAGTCTTGCTTTAAACAAGCTCCCTGGGTGAATTTTCTGTGCGCTGAAGTTTGAGGATCTCCAGGCTAAACTGTAACTCCCACAGGGAAGGAAGCTGTGTCTTCTTTGTCGGCCATTATATTCCTAGCACCTGGCACTGTGCTGGGCATACAGTGGAAATTCAGCATGTATTTGCTGAACAAATAAATGGATGAATAAACGAAAAGTAAGAATTAAGTTGCAACAGTGCTCCTCAGAAATCTAACAGGAACCCCAATTAATATTTCATCTGTGCCTTTATTTATACTTACCATAAAGACACCAAGATAAGCTGAACAGCTAGTCAGTAACTACCATCTCTATGGACAGACTCCTCAACTTCTGCCCTTGTGGGCTTGGAAGTATACTCAGAGGGGATCCTAAAGCATTTGGGTTGCTGATTCAGTGACTTTATCCCTTAATGATGGCGGAAAAGGAAAGATGGAATACAAAGAAGACGCAGAACTCTCATCTTGGCTGGAGGTATTAGCGATACTCTCCCCTGCATTCCCTACCCTCTAAGGACCACTCTGCCTTTTTAATGTCCCCTGTTGCTAATACATCTAGCAGGAAAAGTTCCTGTTACACTTCCTCTCCTTTCCCTTCTCCACCCTCTGGTGGAGGGATCATGAATAGCAAAATGTATAGGAAAAGAACAAATGACAGGAAAATGATGAAAAAATAAAGATTTGGTTATTTTCTGGAGGTAAGACTGGCAGAGTTAATTTAAGGTTAACTACTAGTCCAGATTTCAAAAAATCACATGAAATTAAATCTCAGTAAGATGCTTTCTTAGTTTTCAATAAATGATTAGTTAAGGCATCATACCTAAAACCTCTCTGCTCCCTTCGACATTTTTTTACTCAATCCAAATTGGGACAGATGTCAGTTTTCCCAGACCAATGGATCACAGTGGACACAGCCCCAAAGGGTTCGCTAGTCTCAGGTGAAAGTTAACAAAGAATCTTCCAGGCAGGCTGGAAATTACATTGCCACCACAGCCACCCCAATTGCCCAGTACCCTCTCAGTTCTTGGACACACAGCAGAGTCCCCATTGGACTGTAAGCCATTTAAGAGCAAGAACCTTTTATCATCTCTGTTTTTCCAATGACCGTATCAGTTCATAGCATTGAAGAAACGTTTAAATAATGACCAAATTCTTTTTTTTTTGGCAGTACGCAGG
>NC_041221.1:147725529-147768470 GCF_002837175.3 Physeter macrocephalus | reverse complement strand
ACATGGAAGCAACCTAAGTGTCCATCGACAGATGAATGGATAAAGAAGATGTGGCACATATATACAATGGAATATTACTCAGCCATGAAAAGAAATGAAATTGAGTTATTTGTAGTGAGGTGGAGGGACCTAGAGTCTGTCATACAGAGCGAAGTAAGTCAGAAAGAGAAAAACAAATACCGTATGTTAATGCGTATATATGGAATCTAAAAAAAAGAAAAAAATTGTCATGAAGAACCTAGGTGTAGGATGGGAGTAAAGACGCAGACCTACTAGAGAATGGACTTGAGGACATGGGGAGGGGGAAGGGTAAGCTGGGACAAAGTGAGAGAGTGGCATGGACATACATACACTACCAAATGTAAAACCGATAGCTAGTGGGAAGCAGCCGCATAGCACAGGGAGATCAGCTAGGTGCTTTGTGACCACCTAGAGGGGTGGGATAGGGAGGGTAGGAGGGAGGGAGACGCAAGAGGGAAGATATATGGGGATATATGTATATGTATAGCTGATTCACTCAGTTATAAAGCAGAAACTAACACACCATTGTAAAGCAATTATACTCCAATAAAGATGTTAAAAAAAAATAAAGACAGGAACAGTTTGGGGAAAGAAAAAAAAAAAAAGAATGACCAAATTCATAGAAAACTATACACTGGTATATGGCAGGAATCAAGTTCAAGAAGCCATATCCACTCACTTCCGGTTCATTAACCACAGTAGATGACATTGCCTGTATCACATTTCAATCCTCCCAATAAACGGCCAACAACCCTATTAGAGATCAAGTCTTAGGTTGTTAAGATAACAGTACAGAAGCACCACCTTTTGCCTTAGAACATTTCCTCCAATTTTTGTCTTTTATTATTTTGTCCTGTCAGTCAACATCTTGACCCTAGAATAGCAGTTAACATCTCTTTTCACCAAGCTCTGCTGTAGACAGTTCTCAGCAGTATGAGTGAATACACATGCCAGCCATTTATTCTTCTAGATTCCCTAAGCAAATAATCCTTCTAGAGTAATGGATCCCTTTGAGAGGTTGACAAAAGCTATGGAGCCTCTACCCAGGGAATAAGTTAAAATATGCACATGCATGCAATAGGTTATGCATAATCTCTGGTGGTTTTTAGATACATTGATGTGCACACCTCAATCCTCCCTTGAAAAATTCTCCTTTAAGCCATATTGAAAGAAATGGGAGGTTATCTAATAACCAAATACCGACTCAATATTATTTTAGCTTTCCAGGGAGATGGTTTCACAGAACTACAATTCAACAGTTAAACTTCAGCTCACTTTTTTTTTTTCTTTTGTGGTACGCGGGCCTCTCACGTCTGTGGCCTCTCCCGTTGCAGAGCACAGGCTCCGGACGCGCAGGCTCAGCGGCCGTGGCTCACGGGCCCAGCCGCTCCGCGGCACGCGGGACCCTCCCGGACCGGGGCACGAACCCATGTCCCCTGCATCGGCAGGCGGACTCTCAACCACTGCGCCACCAGGGAAGCCCTTCAGCTCACTTTTATGGGTAGTGAGTAACACAGTTGACAAGATTTTCAACCTCAGCATTACCAGAATGCAGAATTGCTGTTTTATTTATTCAGTGGGTCACTCCTGTGCAAAATCATGGCTACAATTTGAAGCATTATAAGGTTTTCTGCCTAGGTGCTTTACCAGGCCACTGCCTTATAAAACTCTGGAAATTCCCTTTTATTTCTTGGGTAATCTCAGTGAAATTGATCAAGTTACCATGGGATCTATGTATCTATTGCAGTGCCCAGAAACATGTACTTTGGGGTCACAAGACCACCATTTACTTCTTGGGTGACCCTGGGCAAGTTATATAACCTGTTGCAGCCTTAGTTTCCTCTTCTCTAAAAGGAAGATAATATACAGCACTGTAGGGCTCCTGTGAGGATTAAACAAACTAACACATGAAAAGCAATTAGTGCGTTGCAGGGCCACAGTGGATGTTCAATAAACGGTAATGAATGTTACTATAATTACCATAAAATACTTATCATAGTTCTTGACACACAGTAAGTCCTCAGTAAATGGAATCTGAAATAATTATAATTCTTTTTTTTATTGAAGTATAGTTGCTTTACAATGTTTCAGGTGTACAGCAAAGTGATTCAGTCATATATACACACACACACACACACACACACACATATATACATACATATATATTCTTTTTCAAATTCTTTTCCATTGTAGGTTATTACATGATACTGAACATAGTTCCCTGTGCTATACAGTAGGTCCTTGTTGTTTATCCATTTTATACATAGCAGTGTGTATCTGTTAATCCCAAACTCCTAATTTATCCCCCTCCCTGCTTTTCCCCTTTGGTAACAATAAGTTTGTTTTCTGTGTCTGTGAATCTGTTTCTGTTTTGTAAATAAGATCATTTGTATCATTGTTTTAGATTCCACATATGTGATATCATATGATATTTGTCTTTCTCTGATTTATTTCACTTAGTATGATAAGCTCTATGTCCATCCATCTTGTTGCAAATGGGATTATTTCATTCTTTTTTATGGCTGAGTAATTGGAATAATTATAATTCTTGGAATTTGCATATACATTATCTTATGAGTGGTCTTAGGGATAGGGAGAATGCTGAATTCTCAGTTTGAGCGTGTTCAATTCAAATCATTGAGAGCTCACCGGGAGGGGAATGTGGGAAAGCAATGAAGGAAATATGGTGCATGCCTTCTGCCATCCACAGCTCAGCAGAAGCCACCAAGGCCACAGTGGCACCCAGAGCCTACAGTGCCAATTTAATCCACTTTCGAGTTGTTTTTGCCCATTCAGCTCACACTTCCATGCCATCAATTCCTACTTGAGCTTAATCCCTGGAGGGAAAATGTCTCTACTGATTAAATGTTATGCTTTCACCTGTCTTAAAATGGCAATCATGCCACCACACAGATTTCCTTTTCAGCCCTAGTTGTCAGAAAAACTCAGAATGGTGTTTGTTGCCCGCATTTTATAATGCATTCAGTTCAGATGGCAGAAATTGGCCTCTCCTTTCTCCTTCTTGGGGTCACCTCTGTTCTGTTTTGTGCTCAAAGGCCATCCTAAAAACTGTGTAAGCCATCCGTCACTTCAAAGTATTTTGGAAATAATCAAGGCATCAATTTTTTAAAAATAATTATGGTATTTCTAAAAATGGGAAACCAAATAGACACCTTCTCAGGTATCCTTCCTTATCAAGCTATAGTGACGTTTTCTCCTTTTAACTGTGCACAGAAAAGGCGTAAGCACTTTAAACCACATTCTCCAAGCCGGAACCTTTTATTCTATGCCTCTCAGAAGTTTCCTAAGTGTGAAACTCTCAATGGAACCAGGAAACCTCTGCGAGGTAGGGGAGATGCAGTCAACACCAGTCCTCATCGTGCTGGCATTGAAAGTTATCTGGCAGTGAAAAAGCAAACCCATTCTATGAAACACTGCAGGATCTAACATACCAACTGATGGAATCACTCAAAAGGCCCTGGAAATTTTTCTTGGACGGCTTTCTCTCAAGAATACGGATGACACCTCGTCATTTTTTGCAACATCGCCACCTCCGTACAGGCCCTCCCTTCATTGGTCGATCGCAGAGAGAAATCTCAGAAATAGAAGCAATTACTTACATCTATAGGTCATCTCAAAGCTGTCACTGATGTTCACAATATCAATCTGGGGGAGCAGCTTTGGGGGCTCTGTGAGTTGCGACAAAGCAAATCTAAAAGCGGCATGTTCCTGTGACTGCTGGTTTGGAAATAATCCCCCTGTGAGGAAAGAAAATGCAACATGGTATCTGGGCTAGAGACCGGTTTGATTCCTCAACAGCCCACCCCAGATGGGCCCTTTTCTTCTCCCCAGGCCATACTCACTAGGTGCTGCCTTTAGTAGTGGGGATCAGAATTCACAGAGACTCATCAACTGGACCCTGAGGCTTCAACTTCCACAGATGAGCTTTTATGTGACAAGGACTCTAACATCTGTCACTGACCAAATATTTAATTGTTCACCCCTCAACTCAGTTCAGGTCAGAGAAAACAGGAGCGTTGTGGAGTTTTTCTTCCCCCTTTCTCATGCAAGCCTCTTAGGCAGCCTATGCTCTTGCATGTACTTAAACCCCTAGCCGTGCCTAATTTTTCCTGTATCAGACCCATTTCTCATCACAGAGCCTTACAGGAAGTAGTGCTAAACCTGTTACAGAGTAAACTCTAGCTCTGGGAGCCTATGAGCTTCTCCAGCACTATAACCGTTTGCTTTGACTTTGACCCTTGTAGTCTTTGACCTAGCAAGACCTGTATGACAATCCTCTAAGGTTTATTCAGTTCCTCTGAAAACTGATTTTCTGCAAAACAGTGTTTTGCTGCTTCTTTCACCACTTATGATCCCAGGAATGACTTGTTACATAAGGGATTGCCATAGTGTGCATTTGCCTGGGAGAACCTTGGGCTTCAAAGCTCTGGGGGCTTAAGGATATCCAGAGGATGCAAACATTCTATTCTAGTAAAAAGCAGAACAAAGGGGCCTGGTGGGGCTCCTGTTCCAAGAAACAAGAGTACACACCTTACCTTTGTATTTACTGTGGACACGTAAATAAATTAAAATACATTTCTGTGAAGTAAAGTCAGCAGTTTCCAGAGACGGAACTATAATGAATGTTTACATAGAAGTGTATCTCAGATTCCTTAGGAATCCCAATCCCAATGTGATACACTTCTAACTTCTTATACAGTAGGTATGTGTTTGTTTTTAACAACCAGTAAACGAATTGTAAGGCTCTTGTTAGAGGCAGTACAAGTAGAATCAAGTACTACCCGGTGGCCGTGATATTTTCAGCATGTGTTCTACAATTTAACGTTTCAACCTTTTATGTGAAAACAAAAACAATGGTTCAATCAGTTGAACAAGCAAGTTGGGGCAAAATCTGCAGAGATACATAAGCAAGCATCTCTACGTATACACAAAACACCCTGTGCATTTATATATCCACGGCAATATACACAAATACACTTGGAGGAAGCAAGTCCTCATATCTTAAGACGAGTACTTCCAATCAGCAAAGTATGGGCAATACATAAGCACCAACGTAAAGAAGAGCCACACGTAAGAGCAAGTGATTTATACATGGTCATATGCCTCCATTTTAAAGGACAAAAACAAAAAAATTCTTCTTGATTCTGATGCTCTACCCTCCCCCCAGATGACCACACCCCAAACACTTCCCTGGCTTCCTCCTCCCGTGCAATGAATGAAAGAGAGCTGGTGGGGGTGGGGAGGTAGGTGGCTATAGGCTGGGCTGCAGGAGAAGCGTCCCCAGCGGCAGGAAGTTTTGTTTTGCGTCTAAGGCACTAACAGACATATACAGACACACTTCAGAATGTAGCTTAACAGGTGTCAGGAAACAAAGCAAGTTACTCCATGGCTGTTCTAGCCACCCTCAGAGCCAGCACACTGGAGAGGCCAAAAGAGACTGATACTGCAGTACATATGTGCCCAACAAAAGACCACCTGCACCACATCCCCCCACAAACACACGTACACAAGAGACACAAACTCCTAGGAATGAGAACTTTCCCTAGTGGAGCAATGTCCGTGTCAGGGGAGAGAAATCAGAACCCAGACCCACCAAGATGCCTCCAAGCAAAGCAGCTTGCTGGATTCCAAGACATAAACAGCCCTGAGATGCTGGTCATACTGAATCCCCGAGCCCTTGTGGACACACGTTGTTATTGGTGTTACTGCTTCTGTTTGTTTCGCTTTCACCCGTTATTATTAGGAGGACCAATAGCTATCGGCTGCCCCATAAATACAGGGAGGGTGAGGGTCCTTTGGGGAGTGTGATAACCAGGAAGGGGAAATGGGGAACAAAAAAGCATGCAGCATGTTGAAACCTGCCTCCAAGTTGAGAGGCTGGAGCTCAGTGATGGGGAAAGCTAAGAGGAGGGGAGAGGAACATGTGGATGTTGTGTTTGTGTGTGTGTAAAAGGTAGACCGTATCTGTGGATGGAGAAATCTAAGAGGAGTGGGCGATTGACGGAGTAGAAAAAAAGGCAGGCTAGGAAGTTCCAGAATTGGAGGAGTGGGGACCACCAGCCCAGCATGGCAGACAGCAGGCAGAAGGCAGCTAGAAGAGTCCAGAGCAGAAGAGACAGCCCCCTTCACCCAGAGTGGGGGGCCTTTTTAGCATTATTTTAGTGGCTGCAATAAACCCAGCATCCTTCACTCTTTCTTTTAGAGGGTCTCTTTCCCCTCCCCCAGGTGAGAAATCACCACCTCTCTCAAATATATAGGTGCATATTTAATCCATAATCACACACACCACACATATTTATATAAACAGGTGAAATCGGGCACCTTCTACCAAGCCATGGAGTTAACTCCTTAAACACCCACCACCCCTTTCCTTGTTACAGCCTGATTTTTTTTCCTCCAAAGCAGTGGTTCCTCCATTTCACATGCTCATGCCTAGAGTGTGAGTGGTGTGTGAGGACCTGTGTCTGCCTGTGTGTGTGTGTGTGTGTGTGTGTGTGTGTGTGTGTGTGTGCACACTTCCCTTCTCTGCCCCGCATCCCATCCAGAGAAGACCCCTCCCCATGCCAGCGGTCCAAGTCTTCACATCACCGGACAGCTTTGCATAGATAGCCAAGCACGACAGCCCGTAGTGGGGATGGGGGGAGGGGACACAGAACCCCCTCCCCCCCGCCAAAAAACTGGCCAGACCCAGAAAGTCCCTCCCCAGGCCGCCCCTCTCACTCACCGATCTGGATATTGTTGGGGAAATTGGCACCTACTACCGCGCCTAGGAAACCGGTGCAGAAGAAGGCAAAAATGTGCTGCATATTCCTTTTTGCATTGGCGAAAAAGAAGCCCAGGTCCAATCATAGATTTGGTGTTTCCCCCCTTCCCTTTATTCCTCTCTCTCTTCTGCCTGTGCTTTTCCTCCTGCCGTTCCTTCCTTCCTCGCTTGCTTCCTGCCTGCCTTCTGCGAGGTTTGTCTGTTTCCCTCGGAATCCCAGCGCTTAAACTGCAGCGTTAACACCAACTGACAGCCAGATTAACTGAGCACGGAAAAGAGAAGCCTGTCCTCCTGCGAGCTGAGCTCGGCTCCCCCTCTCCCTCTCCTCTCCTCTGCTCTTCTCTCCTCGCAGCCTGCCTCCCTCTCCCTCCCTTGCTCTCTCGCTCTCCCCCTCACGCTCCCACAGGCAGCCAGCTCTACGCCAATACCCACCAGCGAGCCAGTTCCCGAGGCTCCCCAGCTGACCTCCTCTCCCCATCACCCCTGCCTACTCATCCTCACCTTAGTCTCCTTGCTGGCTGTGCCGGTGGCTGGCTGGGCGGGTGAGGGGGTGTGATACCTGGAGCTTGCTGGCCCGAAAGGGACAGCCCTGCAGTCCCCTTCGCCCTCCCCCGCCTTCCTCAGCTCCCCCAGCCCCCAGCCTGGCAGATGTGACTGGGAATGTGGGTTCAGCTGCAAGTCAGTAGGTGGCAGGGGGTCCCCACAGCGGTCCTCCACCCACCCGCTGCTTGATCTAGGTCACTTTTTCTGGGAGCGCAAGGTCTGTGCTGGATATGTCTCCTGCACTCCACTGGCCCAATTATTCCTACAACTAATTCCTGAGGGAAGACCCTAGAAATCCCTCCTAGGAGCTTTAAAGGAAAAAAGCTACCCACCTCCCACATTGGGAGGAATGACAGAAAGACAGACCCAAGGCTCAGGAAGGCAGGTGCCTTGACTTGGACATTTGGTGGTCCCTGCTGCCTTTACAAGTGGAATTGGTGGTCTCCTCAATCCTGTGCATTTAAAATGAGCCCCCTTCCCCCTTCCTCTGCCTTCCAGAGGAATCTATAGCATCAGAATCGTGTGGGTGTACAATAAAGGCTAAGGATACTTACACAGAGCAATTACATGAGTCATTTTGCAGGGATTCTAGTGAGAGGATCCAGGCTTCTTTCAGAGATCTCTGGATTCTGGTCCTGTCTAGAGTAAACTGGAACTCCATAGATCTTCCTGGACAGGGGCTTCTGCTGAAACAACCTATAAAGAGGACAGCTGTGTTCAGAGAAATTGTGTGGGTTGCAAAGCAGCAGTCCGAGCAGTCAGAGAACTTTACAGTTTCTGAAGAAGCTTCACAGGGTTACCTCACTGTCTCCTCATACCAGCCCTGGGAAGTGGCCCTGACTCTTATTTTACAGATGAAAAAGACCAAGGCTCCAGGGATTAAATCATAAAGACATAGATCTGATAAGATGGAGTCTGGACCTTCAGGACCAGCATACAGTTCGACCTATGAACTTGAATGCTCTGGAAATTACCAGTTGGCCCACTGCCCTGATCAGGACTCCCACCCAACAGATGAAAATCCAAGAAAAGGAAAGTCCATTTTTCCTCAGTTAGAACAGGAGAGAATAGACTTTGGACCTGATTTTGCTTTGCCGCTTGACTAGGCCATTTTATCAAAAACTCCTCTCTTCCCTCACTAAGATTACATAATCACATACACACACAGGACAGCTACAAGTGCTGGGATTTGCAAGAAATATCTGACTGTTCCATGGAGCCCCTAAACTAGGAACAACTTGGAGGTCAGATGCTTTATGATTTCCTCTGCATTTTCACATATATTAATTAGCTCAAGTGATTTTACAACTAATGTTTATTCTTTCCCACGGGCCAGGTACTCTACTAAGCAGTGTTGCATGCATCATTTACTTGTGCAATAATGCCTGTGGCAGGTAATCTAATCCCCATTTTATAGGTAAAGAGACTGAAGCCTAATCATTTACCCCTGTTTCACTGCTAACAGGGAAGAGATTGGGGATTTGAACACAGGAACCTCTACCATCAGGTCCAAGCTATTAACCCTTAGGCTCTAATAGCAGGAAGGACTGGGCAGGGACATAGAGGCAGTGTCAGTATCAGCTTGGGAAGGTGTGAGAACAGATCAGGAAAGATCACCTTTGAGGTCCCTGCCAACACGACAGGTCTGTGATTCAATGATTCCATTTTAAAATTTCTCCATTTGCATTTTTTGTCTCTTACTATTTTGAATGGTACCTGGGGATCTTTTAAGTTCTCTGAGCTTTGTGCCTGGTAATAATAATAATTAGGCTGTCACTGAAAGCTTCACACTTTTGTCACCTTTCAGAGCAAGATCTCAAAGCCCTTTACAAGGATTAATTAGCAAAACCTCAACGCCTACTTGTAATGGGTAAGATTTGCTTTGCTTGCTTTGGGCCAGAGGGACTTAGAGGAGTCAAAATGATGCTTTTTTTTTTTTTTTTTTTTTTTTGCGGTACATGGGCCTCTCACCACTGTGGCCTCTCCCGTTGTGGAGCACAGGCTCCGGAAGAGCAGGCTCAGCGGCTATGGCTCACGGGCCCAGCTGCTCCGCGGCACATGGGATCTTCCTGGACCGGGGCACAAACCCTTGTCCCCTGCATCGTCAGGCGGACCCTCAACCACTGCGCCACCAGGGAAGCCCAAAATGATGCATTTTTCATGATCATTATAAATCATGTAGTCAAATGGATTTTCCTAAAATATAGCTCTAACTATGTCATTGCCCTGCTCAAATATGGTCAGTGGCTCTCCTTGGCCTATTAAATACATAATTATTCAATCATCAAGTAAACCTGAGGCTTACATATATCAAGCTTGGGCATCTAGGTCAAATACATTTAGGGTCAACTGTTTATTCTATTTCTATTCAAATGTTGGTAGAGAACCTACTCTGTATCCAACAGGGAGTCAGGTGCAGGGGTTATGGCAGGGAATCAGACACAGTCTCTGCCTCAAGCCAGGTGAACGTGGCAGAAGAGGAATACAGAGGAACCCAGCCAAATGTCATCCAAGGCGGCCCACACCACGTGCTCTAATAGAGATGTAAGCTCGACACTGGGGAGCAAAAGAGGACGCTACCAATATGTCTGTCTGTGGGGAACCAGCAGGGCTTCAGAAGAGTTGAGCTGGGAAGGAGGAAAGGACAGGCAGAAAGTGAGGCCTGAGGGAAGACATCAAACCAAGGGGAGAGCACCTGCAGGGCCAGAAGGCAGGTGAGGACGCCATATGCTCCATGAGCAGGGAGCCAGTGGTGCAGACTGGGAAGAGAGGGCAGGGAAATACGAAACCTCGAAAAGGGCCGGGTCAGGATTTGGAAGCCACTGAATTCCTGGCAGGCAATAGAGAGCCGTGGGATGTTTTTAGAGTGAAGGTTATATGACCAGGAAGGCATGTGAGGACAAAGAGACTGACTGCTGGTGGAAGGTGCTTTTCTTATGTCTCAGCCTCAGAGGTTGGGACTGTGTATCATACATTCCCTAAGTAGCGTATTCTGATGTCATCCTTTAGTTTTTTCATACTTTCCCTCCCTACAGCTCCCAATCCTATTTGCCATCTCCAATATCAGTCTGGAAAGACTTGACTGTTCATAGTCTGTTGTGATTGATGGCAACCCGACCCTACAGGTACATGTTAAACTGTGATTGACACAGCAAGCATTTGTACATCTTACATCTCATTTCATTCTCCCAACAACCGTGCAAGGACAAGAATTAGAAGCTATTTTTACAGATGGAATAAGGCTCAGAGTGGCTAGCTTAAGACAGTAGTTATCAACTGGCAGGGATTTTTCTCCCCCAGGGGATATTTGACAATCTCTAGAGACATTTTTGGTTCTCACAACTGGGGAGGTGTGATTGGCATCTGGTGGGTAGAGGCCAGGGATACTGCTGAACATCCTACGACGCACAGGATCTGCAAAGAATTATCTGGTCCAAAATACCAGTAGTGCTGAGATTGAAACACCTTTCTTAAGGGCACATAGCAACTAGCACACCAGGGACTAGACACCAGCACCGCATTCTGGTCTCCCTCTCCATTATATGACATTGATGAAAACTGAGGTTCATCTTCTTTCAAGACTTTTCACATTTTAAAATGAGATCCCTGGAGATGGGTGTCCCGTAAAGTCCAAATGGACCAGTATCTCATGGAAGGACTCCACGTGTTTGACAGGCCAGTGGAAAAGCTCTCCTAATGTAGCTCAAATTGTGCCCCAGAGATAGCATGGCACCCAATCCCCAAATCAATTATGATGTATCCTGGTTCATGTCTTCCACATACTATAAGTTCTACCACCATGTAGCCAAAATAGCCTCAGATTTATTTATTTGGCTTTGGCCTTACACAAATCAAGGAGAATGGTGTTGGGCAGGGGTTTCACATTCAAATGCCTCCTTGGGCCAAGCAGGGAGATGAATGAAGTGAGCCTCTGAGTTGGGGAGATGGCAGTGAGGACAGAGAGAACTAGAGCCTACACGCCCTGTGCAAAGGTGGTTGCAGGGCTCTAAGGCAGCTGATTGTTGCCATAAGGAAATGTAGGCCCAGAGTGGCCAGATCTGATTTTTTTTCTTTCAAAAGAGAACAGAAATATGGATTTTGTGTGTGGGTTGTTTAAAAAACATATATATTAAGTATAACAACTGCTTTGGGCAGAAAAAAAAAAAAAAGCAGAGGGAAGTGTCTCTGGGCTTGATCTGGCCCACAGGCTACCGAGTGCCAGTTCTAGTTCAGTGTAAGGTAACCACCAGCCCCAGTGTCAACTTGGGGACAAGTCCATTTTGTCTCTGGGCCTCTGTTTGCTTATCTGTAAAATGACAAGGGTACCTTAGGTGATGGCTACAGACTGTTCTGGCTCTGACACCCTGCGGGTGCATTTGACAGCAGAGGCCCATGGAGGAAGAAAACCTCCCTGGCCTCACATCTCCATCTGGAAAACATGCGGCTTGTACCAAGGTCTCTTGGTACATCTGGCTTGAGTGTTTTGGGCTTCTAGTGTGAAACAATTCAAGGGTGGGGGAAGCCATCAGAATTATGATCTGAGAACACATCGCTGACAGCTAACAGATTGGGTAAATGCAATCAGAGAGAGGGTGCCTCTGTGGCTTTCGAAAGGTCCCGTTTTAAAAGATGTAGAGAAAGCTAATAATGATAATATTTTTCATGTTCTTAGTACAATTCCTAGAGAAGGTTTTCAAAATACTCCACAGACTGTGTGTGGCAGGAGTAGCACCCCAAAGAATGTAATCACCCACCCTGGAGCCCTGCCAGGTTTAACAGCATTTTCTATCACTCTTTTTTTTTTCCCTCCTTCTTTCAGTCTTCCCTCCCCTTCTCACACAAATGACAGCATTTTCATAAGCCCTCAGCATTACTAGGTAATTAGGGAGCAGTGCAAATTCTGGAAAACACCCTGGGGCAGGATCAATGCTGAAAAAGAAAAAAAAAAGTCTATTCCACGGGGAAGCTCCTACACAGAGCCACTGTTACTGTAGAGATTGGAGGCACTGGTTATTTCTCCAAACCAGCTGTGCTTTCAGAAAGGCCACCTGGGCACTGCTCACAAGGGCAGGTGTCCAGAGCACAGAGCTTTCCACGGCTCTCCTGAGAGGCTCTGCAGCTCTCCCGACCCTGGTCTACAGACCAGAGAGTCAGGCTCTCAGAGCATCCTCATCAGACGCATGATTTTGGATGATCCATTTAACCCCTTTGTCTCAATGTCTTGTCTGTGAATGAGGGTTAATGAAAGAAATGTTGCACTTGGAGGGCCTGGCAGGGCTCCAAGCACACAGTAAGGGCTCTGCGGCCGCGATCATAGGGAAGGGTGAAATGTTGTTATTCTCGCCTAGTGGTTGGACTCCAGATTCCTCCCGACTTTGGGGGCCTTCCATGTGGTTCCGATCTCCTTCTGGAATCTTCTCTTATAGTTCAGTTTGCCAGTCTCCTCTTAAGGGCTGTGTCACTTCCCCACATTCTCAAAACATTTGTCCATCAGGACATACACGCTTCTGATTCTACCAGCCCCCCTCGCTCCACAACCTATTCCTCCCCTCATTCCTCCCCGATCCCTCAGTGGTACTTTCATTCATCCCATCAACAAGCTAAGTACGCCATATCCAACCCATCAGCAAATTCTGTGAGCTTTACTTTTAAAATACAGCCAGAAATCACCACCTTTCCACCCCAGATCATTCATGCCACGCTCATCTCTCATCTGACCCATGGCGATCTTCACCAACTTTCATTTCCCCTCCTTCTTTACCTCCCCCCTCCCCCGTTCCCACCATGGCAACATAATTTGTTCTCTGTATAACAGCCCGAGTGAAACTTTTGTCACTCTCGGCTCTAAAATAGCCAGGAGCGTCACATCATACTTAGAATAAAATCCAAAGCTTGGCTACTGGCTGCCCCCTTCAACCCCCCTTCCCTTGTTCACTCTTACTCCAGTTGCACTGGCCCTCTTCCTGTCCTTTGGGTACACTAAACACCATCTCGACTCAGGACTTTGTACTAGCTCTTCTTTCTGCCCTCAAGCTCCTCTCACAGAAATCTACATTCCTTCCTTCCTCACTTCACTCACGCTTCTGTCCAAAAGCCTCCTACTTACTTTATCTGAAATGACAGCCCACCCCCTCCCATGATTTTTGTTTCCCTTACCCTACTTTATTTATTTGCAGTATGTATCACTACCTAAATACAGTACCTATTTATGTGTTTATCATTTGACCCATCCTAGAATGGATCTTGTTCTCTCCAGTGCTCAGCATCTAACAAAAAGTTAAATTCTCCATAAACACTTGTTGAAATGATGGATGGATGGTCCTTATCCTCTCCTGAAATACCCTCACTTTTCTCTGACACATTCTAGTTTTTTAAGACCAGATTCATTTCCCATCTTCTCCACAACGCCCTCCCACAACTATTTTGTCCTCCCTGTTACTTACTGGTTTTACTTGATATTCAACTAGCTCCTCCCACTTAATTTTCAGCTCCTTGGGGGTGAAGAAGCATACCTATAACATTTTTAAGAGAGATTTTTTTTTGAATACTTACGATGTGCCAGGCACAGTGCCAGGATACACACCTGACTCATGTCATGTGATGTTCACAGCAATCCTACAAAATAGGAACCCTAATTATTCTGTTTACATGTGGGGGAAGGAGGGGTGGGGAGGTCCAGTTTCCTGTCCAAGCTTATATAGCTCTTTAGAGACAGGGCAGGGATTTCAACTTAGATCTGCCTGGTTCCCAAGGCTGGTCCTCCTAACTGTTATCCTATACTATTTCACGAGCCCTGCTCATCAATTTGGTTAGTTTGCATTAGGCGGGCCCTTGCACCATACCTCCGGAAAGGTAAAGGTCTTTGCTTCAGGGCACATGGCTAAGAGATGACCTAGCCCAGTGAGTCCTCATATTCAAAACCCCATCCTGTAGGAGCTCCAGCCTTATCTGAACAGGGCTCTAAGAAGCCATTGAGAAAGCATGTACGAAACTGGAATTTGCTTCAAAAAACAAATATGTCTTGAAAGAGAAGATGAATCCATGTTTCTCTCCCACATCTGGTAACGTTCTCTGAGGGCAAACAGTAATTATGGTGCTTACTGGAGTCCCCACCCACCCCATGGCCAGAGGAAGAGTTTAGTCAATTTTTAGGGGGCTCAAAACATAAATGATTTTAATTGACTGTCATATTCCTAGGACTAAATTTTGCTGCTTGCCCAAACTTTAGAGTCTCCTTTATTACTCTAAGACAGACAAAATCATGCAGAAGGAAAAAAAAAAAAAAAAGGCTAGGAGTGGGGCATCTCCTATGTGGAAGGGAAGCAGGTAGAATGTTAGGATTGGAGGGAAATTTTGATATCATGGGGTCCAACACCATCATCTTACAAATAAAACAGGATCTAAGAAGGGTTAAGTCATTTGCCCTGAGTCACCCAGTAGATAGAGGCAGATCAGGGACTTGAAACCCAAGTTCACTGCATGTTGAGTGTAGTTTGTGTCACAGTGAGACCTGACATTTAGGCTCATTTAAAGGGGTTCAAGTCAAGGCTATAAAAGCTACAGCTCAGAGAAACATAAGAGAAGGGGCCCAAGTTAGATTCATCTTTTAGAAGAAGCAGATGGAATTGCTGGAGAACATGATCTGCCCACCAGCCCCTAGTTCATGTGGTAATTTTTCCACTAAAGACTTCTGAGATGATATACCTTCTGCATAACAGACAAGGAAGGTCAGATAGCCTACATGTTACCTGACAGTTGATGGCGGAGAGAATCTTATATGAGAATAAACACAGGCAAGAGTTTATACAAACTTCCCTAAGTGTCCTTAATGAGATGCCCTAAATAAGACCTAACTGTCCCCTCCTCTACTCCTCACTTTGTATTTATCCCTTCCTTTCTCTGTTTATCCTTTTTATGGACCCCCTTGGATAAAGCATTCCCTGAGCTCCCACGCCTCGTTCCTACCTCCTGCCCTCCCATATTATTGCTGGGGTAGATTCACATCCTCACTGACCCAGTTCAACCCCTGCCTACTCTGAGCTGGTCAACTGCTCCAGCCTCATTTCCATCCCTTCAGCTAAGCAGAAATAGCCTCTTGGCTCTGAAAGAATAGAACAGAGGGCAGGTGTGGCCCAAGGGAAGCAGCCTCCTTGGGGAAAGTGAGCATTGTAACATAGTAATGTCATTAATAGTAGCTCCCACTTACCTGTCATATACAGTTCACTGTGCTAAGTACTTTCTACATATTATACCACTCAACCCTTATAACAACCCTGTGGCATTGTGGTAAGACCCACTTTGCAAATGAGGCACACCTAGTCTGTTAGTCTTCAAAGCCTTTGTTATTCATCGCTCAGCTCCATGTGTTTCCCCAGCAAACCCTGTGAAAGCAGTATTATCAACTCTTCTTTATTTAACAGGTGATAAGACTAACTCAGGAAGCTAAAGCACTAGCCTAAGGATACACAACTAGCAAGAGGTAGAACCGGGTCTCAAGCCAGATCACTTCCCCCCTGTTTAACATCGCCAGTTCCCAAGACGCTTCTCTCTCTTTGAGGGGTCAACAGTCTGCCTGCTCCACCTTTCCCCAACCCTTGAATCAGGGAAAAGGCAATGATTCCTGGCTCTTACTCTTGAGATGAAACTCTCAGCAGGGCCAAGGATGCCATGAACTTCATGGACTATATATCATACATAAAATTTTATGGTTCTCAAAGGAAATAAAACTTGACGGTGCAATATTGTCTTCCATTACTTTTATAGCAAAAGTATATCATTTCAACTAAAATAATGTCAACCTGGCTTTGGTGGGTTTACCTGGAAAACTAACCACTATTATTCATGTATAACAGTTTCTATGAAAAAACTAACCATAATTTGTATATAACGCTTTTTACCTGAATGTAAGAACATACACGCCCTGAACTCAAACCAACAGTAAGACTTCAAGTCACTGGCAAACTATTTAGGGCATAAGACTTCTATCAGTGGGAGGGGTCTCTAGAGTCCCCTCCTGACACCAGAAGGTACAACAGTTGATGAGAACATCGTGGCACTTTCCCTCTAGAGGGATGGGATAGGCAACAAAGTGTTTTACTAGGACAAACGGCATCTGGAAGCACCTAACAATGACCATCTTCACCCAGTGCCGAGCATAAGTACCTGGCTTTGTCCTGGAAGTTAAATGTGAGGATGTACTTCTCCAATCTCAACTCTCTGGGGCCGGAGAAAAGCATACCCTGCCAGCAGCATGAGTTAGTGTGTCTAGCCAGGACAGGTTCCCGCAGCCAGAGGTACTCCCAGAATGAATGGGCTCCCACACTGCATGTCATCCCCTATGGCAACCCTGGAATAGGAATGGTTATGTGGCTACAGTATGTCCTGCTAAAGGGCAGAAGTGAGAAATAATAACAGAGACAGATCTAGGGAGGCAGTGTCTCAAGGGCAGCTCTAGAAATTTCTATAATTTCTGTATTTCCTCTGGTATGAATATGTACAAAAGCATTTGGCAGGATAGGTACCTTGAGAGGCAGAAGTAGTTAAGATCTGTGGCCTAGTGGTAGGCAATCCTGGATGTCAGACACCCAGGCCTTTGCGTCAAAAGTCTCCCCATGTGGCTCAGGGAACCGTCTACCTTCGTGACAGTTGTGCTTTCTTTGCCACGCACTTGCTGAGCTCTGTGTCTTGCGATGGTTGAGCAGGGCACTGTGACCCCAGGCTGGAAAGGTATGGGGGGAGAGTGGGCATAGAACACACTTAAACTTCTCTCCCAACCCTTTCACATTAAAGCGTCAGGGGTCCTTCTGCCACAGAGCACTCCCTCCTCCTGTGGGCCCCCAGCTCCCGACCTCCTCTTCCCCAATAGAAGTAGCCTCCTTTGCACCCTCGAAAGCTAACGAGCCCCTCCTGATCTGCCATCCCTGCACCGGCCTCCCAAGGGTCTCTTCTGACTCGGCCACAGCCTCTCAAAACTCCGAAGCCAACTCTCCCAGGGGAAGTCCAAGTCGCAGCTGGGTGCTGTGGCATCACCACTGGAAGCAGAAAGACTTGGCCCAGGATTAAGCCCTGAAAATGAGAGCCTCAAGGGGCTGGCTGGGGAAGTGTAGTCACTAGCTCTGCCAGTGCTCTAGGATCCCAGGCACTGAGCAGAATAACAGGTATTGTTTCTTAGGGACCCTTTGACCACTATGAAGATGGCCCCGAATTTAGCCTAAAACAGTAGGTGTCAAAGCCAAGCTGGCCAAAAGCTAACCCACATGATTATTAACTACGTATTTGCCCAACTAATATTTAGAACGTGAGCTCTGGACTCAGAATGCCTGGGTGTGTAGGTTAGCTCCAAGGCTTATTAGTGTGTAACCTTGAGCAAGGTACTTCAGCTCCCTGAGCCTCCCTTTTCTTGTCCGTAAAATGGGGGGGTAATAATATGTAAGAGGGCTGGTGTGGGGATTCATTGAGAAGCTGCATGTGTAGTACATGGCACAGTGCTTCATAAACGTTAACTTTCGATACATGTTCATGGTTAGCCATGATTTATTGGCATGTTATTTGGGCCAGCACTGAACTGGATACGTAGGATAAGAAAGGTCATTTCTCTCCTGTTTCCTCTACTAAGACAAATAAAATGAGGAATCTGGGACAGACGTGGAGATGTCTGTGCCACCTTAGCCCCTGGGAGATACGTTCCAATGATGGGACAGGAAAGTCCAAGTTCAGTGCAGGAAGACAATGTGAAGGTTCACAGAGGAATCTTTGGAGCCTTATAGAGAAGACCCTCTCACTCATAGCTTAAGGGCAGTGGAGGGTCTAGACACTCAAGGCTACCTGAGGGCATCCTTGATGGAGCTGCTAACCAAACCTTCCAGAGCTTAGCATTGAAATGGATCTGTATCCTGCTTAATCCTGTAGACTTGGAAAGTGGTGGGAGAATCTGTTCTCAATGCCCTAACCTGTAGCAAGGAGGCCTATCCAGGCCAAGACCCCTTTTACTTTAGGCTGAAAAAGCTGATCTCAGGAAAGCATTTCTTCATAAGAGAGAGTAGGATATAATGGGTAAAATCGCAGGCTGTAGAGCCAAAGTCCCTGTGGTTGAATTCCCAATTCTGTTCGTCACTAACTGTTGATACCTTGGGAAAATCATTTAATTCCTTTGGGCTGTAGATTTTTTCATCTGTAAAGTGGTGATGATAATAGGACATCAGAAATTTGTTTTGAGAGTAGTAATTGTAACAGAGTGTCTGACACATAGTAAATATGCAAGTGTTAGCTATTATTATCAGTGCCTCAAATCCTCATAGCCTCTTCCTTCTCACAACCTCACATCCTCCATTCTTGCTTCCTAGTGAGTTTCACCACCCACTTCCATGTGAGTTTCTAAGAAGGAAATATTTAAGCTGTTCTCTCTTTACCAGGCTGGACCATCTCCACTTGCAGTAAACAGCTTTGTTTTTCTGAACTTTACATCTTGCCTGCACTCAAACGTAGCTTTTAGCCAAGGCAACACTCAGCCTCCTGGAATTCAATCCCAGTTTTGGTACTGATCACAAGGTGGGGATTCAAGGAACGACAAGCAGTTCCTTACAGAGTGAATCTAAGTTGCCTATGGGGGTGTTAAATATGTGGGTGAGGTTTATGGCTTAGAGCAGTGGTTCACCGGGTAATGAGCTGGGGTAGCGGAGGGGGATGGTTTTGCCCCCTGGGGAACATTTGGCAAAATGTCTGGAGACATTTTTGATCGTCACTACTTGAGGGGGGAAGGTTTGTTCTTGGGACCGAGGGATAGAAGACAAGGATGCTGCTCGACGTTCTGTAATGCACAACCTCCCACAACAAAGAATGATCTGGCCCCAAATGTCAATAGTGCTGTGGTTGAGAACCACTGGTTTAGAGGGAGATACTCTGGAAAGACAGACTGAGGACAAATTATTGAGGAAAAGTCTAAAGGGAGTCATTGGAGGCTTCTGAGCAGGAGAAGTGGTATGTTCCGTGCTGTGCCTTAGAGAGCTATCCAGGAGACCTAGTGGGAGCCAGTTAGGAAGTCACTGCAATTAGAATGAACTAGGTGAGTTCCAGGATTAGGGCCATGGAAGAGGATGTAAAAAGGAAGTGTTAAGTGCGAATTTAGTTTTTATACAACCTCTCTACCCCTCATCACTTCTTATCCCCTCAAATCCATATTTGTACTATGATTAGATAAATACCATACATTTCTGAACCAAGTAGAATATTATGAATACACTTTCTCTCCTGTACAACTCTTTATTTTTCAAGCTTAATAAATGTCTTGTTTTTACCTTTATTTAATTACATAGTACAGGAAAAATATAAAACAACTTCAGGCTGGCGGTTATATCAGGGAGGGGTAAGGGAATTGGATGGCAGAGGGTTGTTTCAGCAGTAATTAGAACATTCTATTTTTTGGAGGGGGGAAAAAAAGCCCTGACTCTGGTACAGCAGAAATGTTTGTTGCAATATTTTCTGAATTTTATGTGGTGGAAATGCTTCATATTAACTTTTTCATACAAAGAAAGGTGTGATATTAGACTTTAGCAAGGTAGAATTAGCAAATATTTTCAGTTTACTGAATGTAAAGTTAGAAAAAGAAGAGTGAACAGTTATAAAAATTATACGTTAGTGTTTTGAGCCAAGTACAGTAGAAGTATGGGAATGGTAAGAATTGTGAAAAGTAGAAAATGTTGTGAGCGTGTGTGTGTGTGTGTGTGTGTGTGTCGGTGTATGCGTGTGTGCTCATGCTGGGGGTGGCCAAGGAAGGTGAGTTATTCTTTAGATATGCTAAGCTCAGTTTCCTGCAGTATGTCTTTGTGGAGATTTGGCCTTAAGCAAGCTAGGTCTGGGATTCAGGATCACAAGTCAAGGGGAACCTTGGAGTCTGGGTAGCATCTACTTGGGGGAGGGGTGGGTGAGTGAGTGGAGCTATAGGAGCTGCCAGCCTTTCCAAGAGAGGATGTAACGTGAAGAGAGACAAAGTTGACAGGCCAAACCTCGGAAACTACCAATATTCTAGGGGCTAAGGAAGAAGAAGATATGTTAAAGGAAACCAAGGAGAGATTCCAGGAGCTAGAAGAGTATAAGAAGAATATGTTGCCATGGAAACCAAGGAAGAGATGTTTTCTGAGAAGGAAAAGGTGGACAATGGTGTTAAAGGCTACGGAGAATGAAGAGGGTTGGACTGAGAGGGCTCCACTGGATTTGATGATAAGTAGTGCAATAGGGAATCTTAAGAAATCGATTTCAGTAGTGTAAGGGGCAACTCATTCAAATATGTTTATCGAGTACGTACTGTGTCATGACGCACTGTGATTATCTGAGGAAATGAGCTAAAACAGGGCTCCCTGCCCTCCAGATGCTAACATCTGGTGCTTAAATTTACAAATCAATAACATATAATGTGGAACTCATCATTTCTATGATAAAAGCATGCACAGGATGTGATGGGATCACATTAGCAAAGACTTCCTAGAGGAGGTGACATCCAAACTGAATTTTTTTTTGTTTGTTTGTTTTTTGTTTGTTTTTTGTTTTTGTTTTTTTTGTGGTACGTGGGCCTGTCACTGTTGTGGCCTCTCCCGTTGCGGAGCACAGGCTCCGGATGCGCAGGCTCAGCGGCCATGGCTCACGGGCCCAGCCGCTCCGCGGCATGTGGGATCTTCCCGGACTGGGGCACGAACCCCTGTCCCCTGCATCGGCAGGCAGACTCTCAATGACTGCACCACCAGGGAAGCCCCCAAACTGAATTTTAAAGGATGAAGGATGAATAGGAGTCAACCATTTGAATTAGGGATGAGGGTTGGTAAAAAAAAAAAAAGGAGACAATTTTCCAGACCAAAGGATCAGCATGAACCATCTTAGAGCCAGGAGAGATCATGGTGAGTCTTCAAGGAATCAGAGTATTCAGAATGGTTGGAGTGGCAAAAGATGAGCCCGGGTGAGCTATGTAGGGGCCAGACCAGGAAGGCCCTTGTGTGTTGCAATGTAGCAGTTGGACTTTATCCTGAAATTGACCAGGGGCAACCAGACCTACCTTTAAAGACTGCCTTAACCTGTGTAGGTTTACTGTTAACAGAGTTGCTTAGAGCAGCCCATAGCTTAAAATCATTGTGTCTGGTATTTAGTAAATATTCAGAAATATTTGTTGAATTAATGAAAATATGTAAAATCAATGAATCTCAATCATTCATTCAAGAAAGTGGACTTATGAAATAGCAGTGTAGAGGAGGAACAGAGAGGAAGTAGGAGAGTTAGGATTTTTGTCTATTTCCCCTATTTCAAAGAATAGTCACATTATAAGTTTACATAAATATGTACTCATCATAGCAAATGCTAACACACAAGTATAAGACAGTTCAAGTCCCCTAAAAACCTTCCCCACTAAGACAACCACCATCAACACTTCTGTGACTGTTTTGTTTCTGCATCGTTTTATAAATACATAGTCATCGACTTTCATATATCTACATTTCTGTGAAATGAGATCATAGCTTGCATGTTTTACCATGGATATACTTTGTATTGCTTATACTGGGGGTGGAGTGAGCAAATACTGAACACGTTTATCTACTGAAAGAAGTGTTAAATGGAGGACGACAAATGAAAGATTTAAGAGAACAGATGTGGAGACGCAATCAGCAAAATCAAGAATATGGAAATCTCTTTAGAACAAATTACCTGTTTCTTCAACAAATATGTTTCAAGGAAAACAAAAAAGATAGAAACGAAAACCTATAGATCACATAAGACTCAATAGACATATCAACGAAATACAACATTCAGACCTTGTTTGCATACTGAATTGAATAAACAATGAAAAAGAATTTTAGAATCACGTGGATATTTGAGCCCTGATAGGATATTTGTGTATAAAAGAAAAAGAAACTACTGTTGATAGTGTATATTTACTAAAGATGTTGTGTTTGTTTCTATAAGAGCCCTTTATAAACATACTGAAATATACTGTATATGGATGAAATAATAGTATCTGGGATTTGCTTCAAAATAATCCAGTAGGGCTGTGCATTGGGGGTCTACTGATGAGACAAAATCAATCATGGATGATGACTGTTGTAATTAGGTGATGGGTACTTGGAGATTGATTGAACTATTCTCCCTACATTTGTTTATATTTAAATTTTTCATCATAGAAGTTAAAGAAAAAATGACAAAAGAAAGAAAGAAAAAAGAATGAAGAGAAAAAAGGGACTCAGTAGGAAAAACAGAGAGAGAGAAAAGAAAACCCTTGACTGTGGGATTAACTAGGAGATGTGCAGTAGGTGTCTGCTTTAGAGGATGGGACTAAAACATCCTCAGAGATACGAGGGAGGGTGGGTTCTGGGAACCAGAGCCAGGGGAGAAGAATTTGAGAGGCTTGGTCTCTCATAGCCTCAGCTGAAGTACAGGAAATTCTATCTGGAAGCGTAAGCAAAGTGGGCTCAGAGGATCCACTGTGGGGTCAGAAATAGGCTACCAATTAGGGATGGAAAAAAGGATTGTGGAACAGCATTGGGGGTGCCTGCTGAGAGGAAGGAGCCTGAATTAGACATAGATCTGGGCAGCACAGTTAGGACTTGAGCACCAGGCCCTCAAATAAGCAAAGGAGAGTAGACAAAATAGATTTTCCCGATTCTTTCTATCCTGATCACCTTCTCCCCTTCCTCAGTATCCCAGTATTTAGTTTTAACCATGCAATTTATTACTAGTGTCTACACTGCTGGTGAAGATATAGCTGTAATCCCCTGAATATGTACCGGGCATTGTGCTAAGTGCATTTTGGCCTTAACTCATTGATACCTCACAACCACATGACAGAAGTGCTATCACCTTCATTTTATCCCTTCATTTATTCAAGAATAAATTGAAGACCTACTATGTGCCAGGCATTGGGTATATTGAGTGTGCAGTGGTAAATAAGATATTTATGGATTCCTGGCTTAGTAGAGCTTGACATCTAAAGGGTGTGACAAATTAAAGAATTGATTGCAGAACAATTTGTATTTAATTAAATTTGTGATAACTGCTACAAAAGTAAAATAGAAAGTTCTATGAGAGTGTACGAAAAGGAAATGTAAACTTCTCAGAGCAATTTTCCCTTAGAAAATAATATTGAAGCAGAGACCTGAACCACGAATGGCAGTGAGCTGGTGAAGAGGCTTAGGGGAAGAACATTGTAGACAGAGAGAAGGTGAAAAACCAGAGGGTTCAAAAGCCCTGAGGTAAGACTGATGAGCACAGGGGGTCAGTTCAGAAACCCTTTGTAGTCTTTATTTAGGTTGTAGGACTTCAGTCCAAGGACAAGGGAAAGCTAAGGAAGAAAGTAACATCATTATATTCAGAGTGGACAGTAATCCAAGAGAGGAAGGACAGAATAGGCGGAGTCTAAAGACATTCAAGATGCAAATTCAAGCAACAGGAACTGGTGATTGACAAATTTAGGGTGTTAGGAAAAGAGAGAGGGGTGTCAGGAATGACTCCCAAGTCTGGCATGAGAAACAAAGGTTCAAAGCAGTAACATCTCATGTTGAAGATCATGCAGTGAGAGAGGGGATTGGGAAACCAAGATTCTAAAGCAGTTTACATTACTGACCATCAGTGAATTTTTGTGGAATGCTTATGAAAACAGCATGCCACAGTGTTTTCACTGAACCCTTGTTTTCTTTGAGGAAATAGTGACTACCAAGGTCCTTTGAGGTGATCAATTCAAGACTCAGAAATGACAGCATGCTGTGTTGAATGGGTAGGACTTACTTGTTTTTTCCCTGTTGAGACAGAACCTGCGGCAAATGAATCACGGTTCATTCTGAAAACAAACACCTCCACCCACGTGGAGGAGGCAGCCTGGTGGGGTGACGTGGTTGAAGTTCAAGAACCCTGGTTTGAATTCTAACTCTTTTGTCAATCAGCTTCTATGCTGAGATAAGATACAGGGTGTGGGAAGGAACCAAAGACTTGGCTATGTAAAAAGCTAACCAAGACCCAAGGCTCACGTGGGGTGGCTTGGGATTTCCAAGTTGGTCAGTGCATACAGCCAGCTGAAGAAACAAACCAGGGATTAACATTCAAATGAATTTTTACTGCACCTACTCTAAGCCATAGACCAAAACGACTGGAAATTCCTGGAGCATACATTATCTCACTAAATCCATGCCACCACTAACTCTCCTCTTACTTCATTTTTCACATTCTGCCACCTCATGAGCTGAATGGAACACAGGAAATCATTGAGTCCACTCCACTCACTTACAGACAAGAAAATAAAAATCTGCAGAGTGGAAGCGATTTGCCCAAGGACACATAGCAAGTTAACAAGAGAACAGGAACTAAATTCCTAGCCTCCTAGACTCTTAGGGCAGGGTTCTTTCTGCTAGACAAGCCTATGCTTTCTGGTATTTATTCTGCCTGGTAATAGTAATAGTAATGTTCCTGAAAAGGATTTATTCATGCAACAAATATACACTGAGAGTCTAATTTGTGCCAGACACTGTTTTAGCCTCTGGGTAAACAACAGTGAACAATATAGATGAATATTGCTGCCTTCATGGAGCTTATACCCTAGTAGAGGAGGCGATAAACAAGATAAATATGTATAGTCAAGAGTATGTTAGATAGTGATGCATTTTAGAGATCAAAATTCCTGCAAGGTAAGGGTGTATAAAATATTGGGAGCAGAGTATAATTTTAGATAGAGTGGCCAAGGAAAGTCTTAACATGAAGATGTCTTTTGAGTAAAAACCTAAGGGAAGTGATGGAGCTAGCCTTGTAGGTATCCGGGAGGAAGCATCTTAGACACAGAAAATGAGTGAAAAGGCTCAGAGTTGGGGTCATACCTGGAATGTTGGGGAACAGCAGGGTTGGCTGACCTGGAGAGAATGATGGGGAAAGGATTAAGATATGAGGTTAAAAAGGAAGTGGGGTCCAGCCCATGCATGGGTGTGTGAGTCAAAATAAGGACTTGCATTTTTATTTTGATTAAAATGGGAAGTCATGGTGATGGGGGAGCACTGAGTGACATCGGCTGTGCTTGTGTGCTGAAAGTAGATTCAAGGGGGGACAAGGGCAGAAGCTCATCAGTTAGGAAACTATTGAAATAATCAACGCAAAATCTGATAGTGGCTTAGATCAGAATGTTGGCAGAGGGTTTTGTAAAAAGTAATTAAATTCTGGATGTATTTTGAAGGTAGAACAAATAGGATTTGCAAGAAGGCTGGAAGTGGGGAATGAGAGAGAAGTCAAGGATTACACCGAGGCAACCAGAGGGATGGAATTGCCATTAACAAAGCATGTTTTGTGGGGGTGGGGAGAATTTCATGAGCTCATTTTTAGACATATGTTTAATTTAAAATGCCTATTAAACATGCAGGTAGAGATGTCAAGCAGGAAGTTAACTATGCGAATCTGGAGTTTGTGGGAGAAATCCGGGCTGGGGATATGCACTTGTCTGTGTAGGGGTGGTATTTAAAGCTAGGAGATGGGATGAGATCAACTGGGGAGTGAGCACAGATGTAAAAGAGAAGCAGTTTCAGGGACAGAGCCCTGGAGCATTTCAACATTCCGATGTCAGGGAGATGCAGATGATCTAGCAAAAGAGGCAAAGGAAGCATCCAAAAGTGTGGGAGAAAACCAGGTGAGTGTGGCATCCTGGAAACCAAGTAGAGAAAGTGCTTCAGAGGAGAAAAGAACGAACGCCTGTGTCAAAAGCTGCTGATGGGAAAACGTAAGATTAGGACTGAGACATGTCTAGTGGGCCAGTGCAAAGGTCTTTCTTCGCCTTAATGAGAAAGGGTTTTGCAAAATGGTTGAGAAGAAAGAAACCTGCTGTGGGCTGAACAGAGAACAAAAGGAGAGAAATTGAAGACTGAATTTAGGCACACCTTCCAGGAAATGCTGCTGTAAGGAGAACTAGCGAAAAGGGTGCTGTTGACAAAGGGGAAGATGGGAGTAATAACAGCATGTCTGTATGCTAATGGATCCGACAGAGAGGGGGAAAAGTGATGCAGGAGAGAGAGGGCAGACTTGCTGGAATTAGTCCTTGCGTGGGTGAGAGGATCATGATGTTCTTTTCTGAACACTTCATTTTTGTCAAGTGGGAAGCAGGTCAGAAGCTGTGAGATAAGAAGGAGAAGGTGCTGGGGGTTTGAGAAGAAATGAGAGAGTGTGAAATAATTATTGGGGAGAGTGGGAAGGAGAACGGCCAGGGGGAATGTAGTATGATGGCAGCTTAAAAACTTACTTAGTGATCGCAAGTTTAAAGAGAAATCAGTAATGTGGCTGGGGTTTATTTTGGGGCCTTTCTTGTACACATTCTACCCCTGAGTAGCTGAAGAGTTAAATTTAACCGTGACTGTAGTTCAGGAAAGCAAATGTGGTGAAAGGGTATGCATTTGGGAGTTCAGAACCTGGGGAAGGGAATTAAGGGTTGTCAAAAGAGAATGAATATAATGAATGATCATATAATATAAGCAAGATAAGGAAGTGAGTGAGGCCATAGGTCAAGGGCCTAAGGACAGTATAAAGCTGATGGGATCGGGCTTCCCTGGTGGCGCAGTGGTTAAGAATCCGCCTGCCAATTCAGGGGACACGGGTTCGAGCCCTGTTCCAGGAAGATCCCACATGCCGCGGAGCAACTAAGCCCATGCGCCACAACTACTGAGCCTGTGCTCTAGAGCCCACGAGCCACAACCACTGAGTCCACATGCTGAAACTACTGAAGCCACGCGCCTAGAGCCTGTGCTCCGCAACAAGAGAAGCCACCACAATGAGAAGCCCGCGCAGCACAACGAAGACCAAACACAGCCAAAAATAAATAAATAAATAAATGTAAAAATAAAAAATAAAGCTGATGGGACCGATGGATTGCAAAAACAGGGGGAGTCAAAGATTGCTGGAGACAGGAAGTCCAGCAAATGAGCTTGGAATTTAGGAGGTGGCAAACAGAATTGGAACTGAGATTTTGGTGGATTTGAAATTATGGGAACTGATGAGGTCTAGGTTATGACCATGAGAGCGGATAGGTGAGGAAGGAATTGGATCATTAGAGGAGAGGAGGTTAAGACACTGCAAGGACTACTCGCTGCTCCCGATTTTTTAAATTGAAGTGCTTATTTATTCAGGACTGGGACAGATGTTACTACTGCTTACTGATACCTATTTCACCTCTATTTTTAGAAAAACGGAGAAAACTGTATATACGTATATACATATACATGCGTGTGTGTATATATATGTATATGTATATATATGTAATTCATCTTCTTGATGTTAGGCATGGTCATGTGAATTGCTTTGGCTAATGAGGAGTGGGCAGGTGTCACATAGGTCACTAGAAGGGAGCATTTATTTGCCAGAGTTTGATCTGTCAGTCTTACTTGTCCCCTGCCATGTTGAGCTTGGTAACATGAGTTGACACAGGAATAGTTGTCTCAGGTATCTGACCATGACGTGGAGAGCCGCTGCCTTGGAGAATCAGCTACACTTGCAGTGGACTTTGGGCGAGCAATAAATTGTTGAGATGAGGGTGTTGTTTTCCAACGTAGCACAGCCTAGCCGAGGCTGGATGATATTTGCATCACTCTGTAGCTGTCCCTGTGCCAATGGTTGAGGACACAGAGATGAATACAACCCCTTCCTTGCCCTCAAGGTGGTAGGGAGTGAGGGACAGGGTGGAAGAGAAGAGGTGTCACATCAGGGGCAATGAAACAGAGAGCAGCTGCACAGGGGTACAGAGGAGGCTTTGGGGGCACATGTTTTCTTGCTCTGGCTGGACTTTTGGAGCCCTCCACAATTAGGCCTTATTGTCACTTTTCTGACTCTCCATTTGTGTTCCTGGGCTCCATTCAACAAATCTGTACTGAGTGTCAGGTACCATACTAAAAGTTAAATGCAGCAGTAAATGAAACAGACACCCTCTGTCCTCCTGGGATTAACAGTTTAGTGGAAAAGGATGTTAAATAATTAATTTACAACTGGAGTGAGTGTTCTGAAGGAACCATAGACATCAGGAAACCCAACCTGGATTCACTCGAGCAGCAGATGTCGAGGTGCCATACTGTAGTCGTTGAAAACAGCTTGTTCAAGTGTCCTTATGTCAGAGAGACTATGTCCTGCTCAGGACACTGAAGGTGATCTGATGGCTGAGTAGGGAGACACAGGAAGTGAGTAGCAGGAGGTGAGACTGTAGAGGTAAGTGTGGGCCAGGGCCAGTCCCTGGAGACTTTACTGTCTAAAGAGTTTGGATCTTGATTCTAAAGACAATAGGAAACAATCTAAAGTCATATTCTTAGAGAGTAATATTCCTTCATTTTCATTTTTAAGATCACTTGGGCAGTAGAGTTCCGAATGGATTTGAAAGGAGTAAATGTAAATATGGTTCGAAATATAAGGAAACCTCTGTAATTGGCAGATAAGAGAAGGTGGCAGCTTGAAAGGATGGCTTGGAAGGGGTTGAATAGAAGTGGCCAGCTACAAAGTATGTTTTGAAAGCAAAATTCAGTTTAACATGTGATTACAGTTGATACAAGAGGTAAGGGAGAGGGAAGATTCAAGGATAATTCCAGTTATCTGAACAACTAAAGGGACAGTAGTGCCACTGCTGATAAAGGGAGGCGATTCTAGGTGGGTGTAGAAGAGGGAATTCAATTTGAGGCATGAAAGATCTGAAATCTTCAAGTGCACCCATCCCTCTTAGGACAATACATTTCTCTGCACTTTGTATTTGCACCCATGCCTTTTTCTTCCATTTGGTTGTTAAAGTTCTGAGAGCAAAAACCATATCTGATTCATCTCACATGCAGTTGCCTACCAACAGGCTTGTAGGACTGAGCTATGCAACAAGTAAGCACAAGGATATGCTGACCCAATGGGCAAAATGGGCACATCTGGTTCTTGGTGTCCAGATTGGGAGAAGCTGTTCACCTTGCCTCCACTCCAGGATCCATTCTTGGTTTCCTGGCCCCTGTATCAGTGTGGCATCAGTGTAAGTTGTATCCAGGTTTGGTTCATCTGAGGTGAGCACATGAGAAGTGGTTGGTTATTTCTCAACCATCTGAACTATTTGTACTTCTTTGATCTGAAGGCTTCACCTGAAACCAGTACTAAAATTTTTAAAAAATTGTCTTCTTGGTAGATTTCTGATATATTCCATTTCATCAAGCTGGAAGTGTCTGGAGTGAGAACTCTGTCTGATAGCAGCTTTACCAAATACACCCTTTGCCTCCTTTAAGACCTTGGAGGTAAAGAGAAGAAACAGGTAGTTCAAAATGAGTACATTTATCATTATCTGTGCACTGTAGTTCATGGGTTTCAGAATAGACTAATATCCCTTTGAAAAGACATATGCACCAAAGGGTGACTTAAATATCACCATTAGTACAGCATTCTTCAGCTTAAGTCTCTGGTTCCTGCTGAAAGATAAATCCGTCTCCCCTCCTCTCCACTTCTCCTCTCAAAAATGCTAGAATAATGCCTCAAGCTATTTGCATTCATTTACACTTGAGTTCAAATGAGATTTTGAATCTTCCTTGAGCACAAGATTGCTTTAGGAAAACCATCTGGTGTTCTAGTAAGGGTGGTGGGGCTCAGAGTCAAACGTCTGGGGGCCTTGCACTCTGCCTTGCTCTGTGTGGCTTTGGGAAGATAAATTAACTATTCTGGGCTCGAGTTTGTTATCTGTGAATGGGAGATTCTAATCCCCACTCTGCGTATCTAATTGATAACTACAACATTTAATGGAGAGTTTTAGAACGCCTGTTCAAATCACTACTTCTCCTTTTCTCTAAGAAATGTCCTCCCAATTTCCCCTAGCCAAGAAGCTAGTCTCAAGAAACTGTGTGTCATCTAAATGAGTTTCCTCACCAGCCAAAGTTGGGCAGGCAGGGTGGACTCTAAATTTCAGCTGGACCAATCACATTGTCTCTTCCAGAACGTTAGAATTGCGATTTATAGATGACAACTCATCTGTGCTGGTGGGCTGCGGCCAGCTGGGACTCATGGGGCGTCCTTATGCTTTTTGAGTCAACTAAGGAGTCCCCAGATCAAATTTTCAGAGACAGAGGATGAAGTAGAGGTGCCAAGAGGAGCAAGGACTAGAGACCAAGCTGTGCCTGGGTTCCTGAAAGCATTTCAGATCTTTGTTCTAGGCTTTTTCTGAGGTCTAGGGGTGACATTCCTGGCCTCACGTTTTCTCAGGCATTCCTGTACCTTTGTAATGATTTCCCTCTTTTTGCCTAAGCTAGCACAGGCTGATTTCTCTTCCTTGCAAGCATGTCCTTATCAGATTAATACACTGATGTAGGGAGCCACCAGGGCTGGAGGAAGGATGCCCTGTCCTGTGGAAGTGATTAGGTAGAAAAAGAGCCAACTGGAAAGCCTGTTCACCACCACTGGGTTTCATCCACTGATTAACTGAGGTCCCTAAAGTATCACAAAACTTGCCAGTCTAAAGACCATTTTTCCCTTTGACCTTTTTTAGCTTTATGCAACAGTCAGTGTCTTAACCAAACCTTTCTTTTCTTTTCCTGTAATGGTATTTTTATTTTGTTTATGCATTTTTATACCTTATTGAGTTATAATTGATAGAGAATAAAAGGTACATGTTTAAAATGTATAATTTGATGATTTTGGTACCTGTATACAGCTGTGCAACCATTACACAATCAAGACGATGAATACATCCATTACTCCTTAAAGGTTCCTGGTGCCCCTTTGCAATTCCTCTCTCTTCCCCTCATCCCAGGTTCCCTGACAACCACAGATCTGCTTTCTGTCACTATAGGTTGATTTGCATTTTTTAGAATTTCATATAAACAGAATCATATAGCATGTGCTCTTTTTAGAAACCCGTCCTCTGATAAATATTCAAGCACTTCAGCCCTGGGGATACAGCCAAGAACTGGACAGACTCAGTCCTTGCCATCACAGAGAGGCAAGACTTGGTTTAGTCTACCAAGAGAGGCAGATATTAAATAAATAATCACAATAACGGCTGTTGTGTGTTTTCATAGGAGGAGAAGCAGTGATGGAGGTATATACCAGGGGGATCTAACCTCGGGGCTTATGAGAGATCTGAAGGTCTATTAGGAATAAGACCAGTTAAAGGTACAGGGGTGGGAGTGGCGTCCAGGCAGAGGGCACAGAGTGAGAGAAGTTCAGCCATAGGGGGTGGGGGGGTGAGCTGACCAATAAAAGAGGTGTGTGAAGAGGTGGGCAGATCACTATTGCCCTTAGTCTTAAGATTCTCTTTCCTCCTCACTTCTGACCCTCATCCAACCTTTCCAACAGTTCTTTGTCTTCTTTCATTTCTTTGCCAGGACGTTTGCTCCATAATGGTTGAGGCAAAGAAAAATTAAAACTAGAGAAGGAATTGAAATACCGAGAGTCACACAGCTAGCTGGAACCAAGGTGTGGTTATAACTCAGTTCTCCGAACTCCACTTTTAATAATTCTGCACATCTAGATGGTAGGACAGAACGTCAGTTACCCAGGGCTTCTGAGCACCTGACACCATAGCAGACTCTGGAATCATAGTAGAAATCAAGGATGTGACAACTGTCAGAGACACAGGGTTGAAAAAAGTTGTTTCATTGACACATAGACAGCCCCACACCACTTAGCACTTGATTACCTACAGTAAAGCCTGTTTATGCCAGCCCTTACATTTTTCTCCCATTTAATGAAGTAATTAATGCTATAAAAAGCTATGAAAATATCAGTGTAAGAAAGCATGTTGCATAATTAATAATATATGCATATGCATGGCAGGGTGTTTCTGGCATACATATGCAAATGTCATTAATTGAAACATAATCACTTTGTTTTACTGCCAGGGCATTGGCACAGGCCGTGTTGTCTATATGTCAGTTCCCAGCCTGATTCCAGGATATATTTCGTTGATCCAACAGAGGACCATCAGGGACTGGGGGCGGGGGACAAAGTGCTGGGCCAGAGAACTGGGGTGCTGACTGGTTTCCATACTCTGTATTAACTCATTGTGTGACTTCCGTTACTTTCCTCTGGGCCTCAATTCCCCCACCTGTCAAGTTGGGAGTTGGACTGCAATGGTTGTTTATGTACAAGAAAGGCAGTATATCTCTTTATTCAAACAAAATCTAAGTGGAAACTGATATGGAAGACGTAGAAGTAGACTCTATAGTTAAGTTTGGAGCTGGGCCTTCCCTCCTGTTCAATGCTTTCTTACTCCATGCTCCTCTGTGCCCCTCAAGGGACTCTCCATTAACTTGAAAAGCACTGGGCTAGATCATTGGAAAAATCCATTGCAGTACTTTTCACTTCCTTTCAGGAACATCAGCTACAGAAGGTCACATCAGGCCATGTAATATGGTGGGGAAACTGGATGGAGAATTGAGAGAGTGAGTTCACTTGGGCTCTGTCTCCTGTTAGCATTGTGACCTCATATCTGTTGTGACCTCACATCTGTTGTGACCTCACATCTGTCTCCTCCTCCATTTGCTTGTCTTGCATTTCCTATCTGTCAAGAAAGCAAGCCATCCTTGTCCCCTATTATCACATAGAGATATCAAATTAGATACCGTATATCAAAGTGCTCTGAATGTCAAGAGGACAATGAGAAGACAAAAACACACTCTTCCTAAGGGTTAAGGATGTAGGCTCTGAAACCAACTGCTCTGCCACTTACTGTGTGACCATGAGTAAGTTACTTAAGCTTTCTGTGCGGTGGTTTCCTCATCTGTAAAGTGGGCATCATAATATTATCTATATCAATAAATGGCTGGTTGGGTTACTATATCTATTACACTTCCAAGCAGTGTCTTTGTGCAATAAGCATTCACCATTATTACTGTTTGTCTTTTTTAAAAATATTATTATTATCAACATTGGTAGAAAGCTTGAGGAGGCCTGGATTTTACCTTGAACGTACCACTCCCTAAATGCGAGTCCTAAGCAAATGAAGAGGCCCACCTCAGAGAATTCTGCCAGTCACGTGAGGGAAGAGATCAAATGAAGCGTGGATATTAAAATGCTCTGAGAAAATAGCACATCTTTACAAATATCAAGTTTAGATATGCCTTCCAAAAACAAACCTAAATGAAGCAACAGTATTGAAAAATGATGCTGAGGGTTAAATGGAGAAGATAACAGATTTAACAGGACACTCAAATTTCCTATTGCAGTTCTGGTTGAAGCATGAAGAAAATAGGTGCTGTGTTTTGAAGTAAGACTTGTACAAGATTTGCAAAAATGAGATGGCAGGTAAATCATTTACCCACCTCAGCCTATAAAGTTAGAGAGGCTGAGGAACAGAGCACAGAGAGACTGAGCGAGGATTTTGGAGAAGAATGTTAGTGTTTTGTGAACCTGTCTGGCAAAGGGGAGGAGTGGGCAGTAGCCTGTCCCTCATCTGAAGCCTGGGTAGAGGGGCTTTAAGATAAGACTTCTCTTTGTTTTTCTTGGGGTGTGACAGATAGAGGAGTGGTGGGCTCAGACTGGTTATTCCTGAGAAACTCACTGGCCGGCTCCATAAATAGTAGAGCAAAGGAGAGGAGACAGAGGTGGAGATCAGTGGTCCCCAAAGGAGGTTCTCAGGGTAAAAGACCCCTGAACAGTCCCAGTAGACCAAAGGTGGGCCATGCGTGATAGACACTGGAATGGGGTCATCTTAGGCATTTCTAAGGGGACCTCCTGAAGAAGTGAAAAGACCTCATCCAAAAGAGGGTGGAGGTATACTGCCTGGTTCCCAGGGATTAACAAGGAGCTGTAAATAACAAGGGAAAACAGAGCATTAGCCCTCTTCAAGGTATGCGCTAATAAAAGTTCTCTGAACACACCCCTCCCCCTGCCACACACAAAGAAAACAGTCAGCTGTGAACATCTCCCAGACCCACAGAGTGCAACACCAGCTCACACAGAATCAGTCCAGCCAGAACTTCCCTGCTCACTCCCCGCTCCCCCCTCAAGCCTGAAGAGTCAGAAATCTCAGTTCGCAAAATGAAGCGAGGGCTGAAGTACAAGGTGGGGAAAGAGATTGGGAACAATCCATGACCTGTGTCCCTGTCCACCAGCTGTAACCTCCTGCTTATGAAGTGTTTAAATTGGGTATGGGGAGAAATTTTGCTTTGAAATTTGAAATTTTGTCGCTAACATGGGACTAGATATTTCACTCTCTGGATGGAGACTGTGCATATTACCTGGGAAAAGTACGAGACCACTCTGGGCATGAGGAGCTGGTCCCCCTGTTTAATGGGACAGAATGGAACAAAAATATAGTTGCTCGGTGATAACATCTCTCAGACTATGATTTTCAAATGAATGGTTACCAGGTGCTGAACTACATGTTATGAAAGTCAGACCTCCTTTTGTCCCAAGGGATAGAAAAATTTATTGTTGTTTTAATCTGAAAAAGAATGGAAAAAAAAAATCAATTTCAGCCCTTAAGCTGAAAGTGTAAATCATAAGGCTGCTACCAAGATGTCAAGGACTCAGAATTAAGTTGTGAACTCAGGGTTATTCTGGAACAGAACTTGTATACAGGTTAAGTAGTTAACTCCCCAAATTATATAATTTTAGAGGGATTGGAGGTTTCCATCCTATCTCCTACTCTCTGCTTAAAAGTATATGTCCTTAATATTTCATTTGAGCTAAGAACTATTCCTTTCGTTTCAAACCTTGGGTCTCTGAGTCAATTAACTTTCCTATGGGTGAGTCACGCTTTGCCATTCTCAGGCACTTATGCCCCAGGCTAGATGGGCACAAAGCATTTCTGATTTCAGGCTTTGATGGAAGAGAAAGAGAGGTAGATGGTCCCTGTGTGTATGAGGGAAGTCAGGGAGCACCCATAAAGGAGGTGATATACAAGGTCTACAAGAAGGTGTTGCTTGGGCAACCTTCTAACTGACTCAGATAAGCTCTGCCCCCAGAAGCTTGCTATCATTCCCTCTACTATTCTTTGATTTTCTTTAAGCCATGATAGAGAGGAGAAGTGGAACTTGTATCATAGCATCAACATATCAGAAGCAAACCTAAAGATCATCTAGATTTAGGAAGGTAATCACATTTCATCTCGCATGTTAATTCCCAAAGTGGTCCTGACAGCCTGGCCCACGGGGTTGGGGAGGATTGTAAGGCCCTCTTCTTACTGAGGAAATCATGACGACGTCTATAGGTGAAAGGAGGCAAGGGGGGCACGCACTACATCTCGTTCGCAGCCTGATCTCCACAATCTGCACCCACCCAGAGTCTTCCCCTGTTACCAAATTGGGTCCTGCTGCTCGCCACTTATAAAATCAATACTCACAAATGTCAATAGAAACGAAAGTTGCCTTGAATCAGAATCAGAATCAGAAAGTTGCCTTTTTTTTTTTAATATGACTAACCCTGCCTGGGTGAGGTGAACAGAGATAATGAGGGAGGGCTTCTCGTAGGAAATAACACTGTAACATTGGGTTTTGATGGGTGAATAGGAGTTCTTAAGGAAGACAGTTCATGAGGAAAGCAACAGACTTTGAAGTCAGAATGAAATGGGTTAAATTTGTGACTCAGTTGCCAGCTGCGTGAGCATAAGCAAGTCACTTTCCCTCTTTATGTCCGTTTTCTTACCTAGAAATTAGGGATAATAAAACAAATGCTGCTCCAGGGTTATTGTAAAGATTGCCCATAGTGCCTGTGAGTTGCTTGGCAGACTCTAAGTGTTCAATAAATAAGCAAAAATTCAGGACTTCCCTGGTGGTGCAGTGGTTAAGAATCCACTGACCAATGCAGGGGACATGGGTTCGATCCCTGGTCCGGGAAGATCCCACATGCTGTGGAGCAACTAAGCCCATGTGCCACAACTACTGAGCCCATGCGGCACAACTACTGAAGCCCGCACGCGTAGAGCCCGTGCTCTGCAACAAGAGAAGCCACGACAATGAGAAGCCCATGCACTGCAAGGAAGAGTAGCCCCTGCTCGCCACAACCAGAGAAAGCCTGCGTGCAGCAACAAAGACCCAATGCAGCCAAAAATAAATTTAAAAAATAAATAAATTTAAATAAATAAATAAGCGAATATTCTTCTTTGGGGGTATTCATGTGGAGAAGTCTGAGGCGCAGAAGGGTCTGCCCTGTTTGGAACATAGAGGGAAATTCTGTGGGCTCCATCATGTTCAAGGGACTCAAGTTCTTTCCTGTCTCTTGCCCCAGCCCAGTCCAGTTCACTGTACTCATCAACTTGACCCACTGATAATGATTCATTACAAATGGAAGAGTCTGGGTTCCAGCCATGCTCAGTGTGGAGGCTGGGCTGAGAGAGGGGCCAGGAGGGAGGTAGGGAGTTGGAGGGGAAATTGCCTGGGTTTGCTGGGCAATTGCTGGAACGTTGGCAGTCTAGGGAGATGGTTGGACTCAGCGTCCTCCAAAAACCACCTCTGAAAATTCTGCTCTGCTATTAAAGTTTTAAAGGGAAGAAGGGAAGTAATCTCAGTAAATCGTTGAGATGGGGGTCAGCGCCGTCTCCATCCCCCAGCTGCGTGCAGGCTCATCAACTCCTCATGATCTTCCTCTAGATGTTATCTTGTTCACACAGTTTGGTCACACAGTTTGTTTGGAAGATTACTGAAGGGGAAGCTAGGGAAGAGATCTGGTCACCTGTCAATTACTTATTCTTCATTTCTACTTCTTTGATCTATGGAAAGAACTGACAAGTTCGGCAAGATATTGTGTGATTAAAAGATTTGGAAGGTGTGCTTGGGACGGAGATGAGTAGAGCATGGGGGTGCCAGGTTTAAAAGTTAGTTACAATATAGCTTTGCTAAAGTGACAAGAAAAGGGGCTTCCTGCTGAAGGCGGTTTCCTGCAAAGAGCTGCTTACACCCCTTTTGCCTGTCTCTCCCCGCAGGCAGGATCATTTGACATCCTGTGTCCTCCTCTGTAAAATGAAGATAATAGCACTCATGCCATAGAGTAATTGTAAGATGTAAGTGAGGTAATGTGGGTATAGTGTTGACCTACATCTAACTTATATTAGTGCTGAGTCAATGGTGATTATCAAGTATCTCAACAGCTTTCCCAGATGAGATTTATTCTCATATTTCAGGTCATTTTAAGATGTTAAAAAAGGATTCCACCTGAGACACACAGCACCACACGGCTGTAAATTGCCAAGCTAAGGTTCAAATCTAGATCTTTTCTGACTCCAAAGCCTATGTTTTTTCTACTAGACTATTCTAGGGATTGAAATCTTATTCTTTGGATTAGTCTTGGAACTGGGACCCCATCTCTTGCCTGTCATTTTGTGGATGATGTGTGTCTGTACTTCAGAGGCTCACCTGTTTCTGGAGCTGTTTTTACTGTTGATACCCTTGCACCCCATAAGGAAGCGCCCAGCACTGACTGATGGCCTGGACTGGGAACTGTTGCATGTCCTCATGACCTCAGATACCCACCTTCTGCAATGGACCTGTCCTCCCTGTGGCAGTGCCAGGGAGTAAATCTAGTCCACTCATTCAGTCATTATTTAAGGAGTCCTAACTACGGGCTGGGCATTCTACTTTGCAAACAACAGTGAACAGTTATAGCCTGTACCCTAGTGGAGCTTATAATCTAACGGGAAGGCAGGCATTAGAAAAACTCACACAAATATATAGTTGTCCCCCCTTATCTGTGGTTTTACTTTCCCTGGTTTCAGTTACTTGTGGTCAACTATGGCCCCAAAATATTAAATAGAATTCCAAAAATAAACAATTTGTAAGTTTTAAATCTCGTGCCATTCTAAGTATAGTGATGAAATCTCGAGTCTTCCTGCTCCGTCCTGCCCTGGATGTGAATCTTCCCTTTGTCCAGTGCAACCTGCCCGTTAGTCACTTAGTAGCTGATTCCGTTCTCATATTGACTGTCCTGGTATCGCACTGCTTGTGTCGAAGTCACCCTTATTTTCCTTAATAGTGGCTCCAAAGCGCAAGAGTAGTGATGCTGGCAATTTGGATATGCTGAAGAGAAGCCATAAGTGCTTCTTCTAAGTGAAAAGATAAAAGTTCCTGATTTAAGAAATGAAAAAAAATGATATGCTGAAGATGTTAAGATCTACAGTAAGAAAGATTCTCCTATTGATGAAATTTTAAAGAAGGAAAAAGAACTTGATGCTAGTTTTGCTGTTGCACCTCAAATTACAAAATTCCAGCCACGGTGTGTGATATATATTTAGTTAAGATGGAAAAGGCATTAAATTTGTACAATAAGATATTGTGAGAGAGAGACCACATTCACATAAGTTTTTTGTACAGTACATTGTAATAATTGTTTCATTTTATTATTGTTGTTAATCTCTTACTGTGTCTAATTTGTAAATTAAACTTTATCAGAGCTACCTTGCCTCAGGGTTCGGCGCTTTCTACAGTTTCAGGCAGCCACTGGGGGTCTTGGAATGTATCCCCCATGGATAGGGAGGGACCCCTGTAGTTATGAGCTGTGACAATTGATGTGAAGGAGAAGAGAAGTACAGAGTATAACAGTGGAACTGGACCTAGTTTGGGGAGTCAAGTTTTGAAACTCTCTTAAACCCCATGTCTTTACTGATATTCTGGAGATGAGACGAGTACTCACCTCATGCTGGTGTTATTATACAACTATTAAGTGATAGGATGAGTATACAGCACTAAGCACAGGGCGTGGCCCAAAGAATAATGAAAATTTAAAAATTAGTGATGGCTGCCATTATGATCATTATTCATTTTATTCTCGCCTTCTATGGAACAGGCATCTGTACTGAGACCTGAAGGAGATGGAGACATCCGTCAGGGATCTCTCCTTTCTAACCTGTCTCCCTTTCCCTCTCCTGCCATAGCCAGTTGGTCCTCGCATGGCTAAATCTCAGTACTATACAAAATAGTATACATCACTGTTCATCCTGAAGAGCCAAGTGAGGTGAGTTTTTCAAGATCACTGGGAAGGTCATGGCTGAGAGCACGACCTGTGTGTTAACCCCCACATCTAAGACTCTTTTGGTGTCTTCATTTCAAGGTGATACCTCAGTCAGAAACAAATTTCCCAAAGTTAGCAAAGTAGCTCAAGACACAACAATCTAGACTCCATATATGCAACGAGGCTTTAGGAATTTCTGGTTTTGATATGTTTTTCTTTCTGTTACAAAACCAAAGGCTCCAGTGGCTTGGACCATAACCAGCAAGTCCTGGTATCTGTGGTTCCATCAGTCTCCTGAACCCGGAAGTCCCTCTCCCCTGAATTTCCCCCCAGGAATCCTATCAGGAAAGTCAGTGCCAGGTGGAGAAGACTGGGCTGTGCAGATCTCAGATATCATTTGATGCTTGTTTTCAATCCCTAGCATCCAAACCAAGCAAACAAACGTGAAATGAGAAGGATAAAAGGATGTAAATTAAAAAGAGGGGGCCAGGATGGGAGGAGCTTGGAGCGGTAGCAATCGCCACAATTCAAAACGCCTGGCAGAGATACCATCTGCATGGTGGCAGTGGCTGACCTTTCCCAGATTCCCTCTCAAACCCACCAGATAAACACGCATGTGGGCCTCATCTGAAGTGACTGATCACAGCCATTCTAATAGTCAAAGGAATGCAAGCTGTGAATGAGACTCATTTATTCAAGAAGAAATATCAATTTTTATTCCTTGCAGCAGCTTAAGCTCCAGTTCTCCTTTATCATCACTCTACTTAAGGAGGATGAACAAGCCATCTCACTAAATACAAACTGCCACACTGCACAATGTCAGGGCGCCTCCCTGCTCCCATGCTACCAGGTGTGAAAAACCACGACCTACCTTGCCTCAGGTTTTGCTGTTGTTCCATAGATCCTCAAGGAGTTTTGAGCCCTTAAACAGAGTAAACTTGGCTTTGTCAGTAGGTTCTTTAATGTTTGTACATTAGTTTGTTTACTCATTCTTTCACTCATTCATTCATTCATAGAGCTGTTGAGTATCTACCTCTGCCAGGCTCAATTCTAAGCACAGGGGGTATAGAAGAACACAAGAAGCAAAGTCATTGCCTTGCTACCCTCATGGAGCTTATGTTTCAGTGGGCTTGGACTATGTAACTGTCTTACATTTACTGAATTTGTTTTATCTGTTAGGATTTATGCCAGGTGCTGGGAAAACTAAAGTGAATAAGAACATGGACCCCACCATGTAGTGATACCAAGGACTCAAGCAGATCACTGTATGATTAAATGGCGGGAGCAGTAGGAAAGACAGGTGCAAGAGAGGGTTACTAACTTAGCAATATGAGGGGAAACGTCTTTAAAAAATACAGTTTCTCGAAAGGACTTGAATTCATCTTTCTGTTTCATAGTTATTCATTTGTACAGTAAATAGTTGAACACCTCAAAATGCTTAGAAGTGTATCTGGCACACATAAGCCCTAGATAAACTGTTGTCTGTGTTATTTTTAGCTACAGGCATAGTATTAGGCACATAGTAAAACGAGGAATACGAAACCTAGAGGCAGCTACACCTATGAGGAAAGTGAGACCAGAGAGATGAAGGAATTTTTTCCAGCTGGAAGCAGAATGCAAATCGCCAGACACCTAGTCTGGTTTCTCTCCAGCACGATGCTGTGGCACACACTACGAGCAGCGCAGGGGAATTCATGGCAAAGGTCTCTATTTTTAAAAATGAATAATGAGTTTTTAACACGCTCTTTGTAGACAGGCCCAGAGAGCAAATGTGGCTGAATTCATCCTTTCTCAGCTGTATCAGACCTAGAAAATTCTGCTGGAGTAACGCTCAGGGAGAGAAAGCTTGGGGTTCTGTCACCATCTGTTCTAAGTAAATACCACTGCTGGTCTTTATTTAGCAATCTCTCTTCCCAAGATCTCCATGCTTGAGAAGTTTAGAGGAAAAGGATACAGGACACAGGGCAGTCGGCCAACCTCAAGTGGGGGACTAGCTAAAGAATAAAACCAAGGCCATCCACAGTCTCTGACAAAACCACAGAAGTTCCTGATTACACCCTAGCTGGGGTCTGGAGAAACCTTGGAGAACAGAATTCCTCAATCCCCGCAGCAGAGTAATACGGTTTGGATATTTAAATCCAGGCATATCTTGCCTGCGGGTTATGTTTCCAAAGGCAAATATTGTTGAGCGAGTCATTCCGTCATGCTGTGCCGTGGATGGAAGCAGGTTGAGGGGACCGGGACCAGAGCCAGGACTAGGGAATACAGCACAGAGGAGGCGTGGGGTGTCAGGGAAGTGATGGGGTCAGAAGCCAGGCAATCAAGTCACAATTGTTACAGGGTGAAGCAATGTAGGAGGGCCAGAGCTGGTGTGAATAGCAACCGACAGGAAATGAAGGCTGCAGAGTTTGGTGGCTGAACCATCAGCTAAAGAGCCTGGAAACTAAGACAACCCAGGCACAAAGCGGCACATTGCCAGCAGCAAGAAAAGGACCACGGCATGGAGACCCATGTTTCTGACCCAGCCTCCTCTGCCTTGCATTTCTTTTCATCCCTGTCAGAGCCAATTGAGAGCCAGTGTAACCCATAGCCCTGGGACGTTACCTTTCAGCCATCGCTTGTTTCGGTTCCCGTGCAGGAGTAGGGAACATACAGAGCTCTGGCTCTGGCATATTTATGCCACTCAGCCTCAATGAAAAAATCTGCAAGGGGAGAGCTCTTAGTAAGAAGTGGAAAGGGAGCATTTGTTCATTCATTCAAGTATTTATTCAGCGCTTTCGCTGTGCCAAACTCTGTGCTAAGTACTGTAGATAAAATTGACAAACAAGAGCAGCCATGGTGTGTGCCCTCATATAGGTTTACAGACTTGTTGGGGAGAATAGACATTAATCAAAGATTTATAAATTAAGAGAGAGAGAGAGAGCAGAGCGCCAGAGAGACACCACTGTGGTGTGTGCTCCGAAGGAGAAGTATCCAGTGCTGTCAGAGGGATATAAACTGGTCAGGGTGGTCAGAGAAGGATTCCTGGGGAGGTAACAACCTCAAGTTTGTTAAAAAAAAAAAAAAATACTAGGGTTTGGCGGGGAAGGAGAACATTCCAGTTCTTCTGCTAATGGACTTTAGCAAGAGGGAGCAACATAAGAATAAATGCCTAGTTTATTTCAAAATTAAGTTTTATGCTTAACTAATTCATTCATAAAGCGGCCCACTATGTGCTAGATGCTGGGCAGAGTCCCAGTTTAGAAGTTACAGACCCTGTCCTGAAGAAGATCTATCGAAAGAGGTCCAAACCCATCAAAGGTTTTTATTAAATTCCTCCTCCGTGCCAGATGCTTTCCCTTTGCTATTTAACACTAAGAGGTTGCTACTGTTATTCCCATTTTACAGATGGGGAAACTGAGGTTGAGACAGATAACTTGCAGGGTCACAGGCCCAAACCTGCTAGTTACATCTCTATTGATTGCCAAGCCACGAACTTTTCATATAACACAGTGCCTCTAATCAGAACCCTGTATGAGAACTTACCCGGGAGGATTTTGGGTGTCAGCCTACTTTTCTCCCTTTAGCAAGAGTTCTGTTTAGACTTGAACTGGGGGTCAACTATGAGTTGTGTGTGTGCAACCATAAATACGCACAGTTTAAAATTTTTACTAAAAGTAATGTGTGCGCAGGCACCTGCGTGCGCGCGCGCGCACACACACACACACACACACACACA
>NC_041221.1:147688599-147725495 GCF_002837175.3 Physeter macrocephalus | reverse complement strand
TGCGGAGCACAGGCTCCGGACGCGCAGGCTCAGCGGCCATGGCTCACGGGTCCAGCCGCTCCGCGGCATGTGGGATCTTCCCGGACCGGGGCACGAACCCGTGTCCCCTGCATCGGCAGGCGGACTCTCAACCACTGCGCCACCAGGGAAGCCCCAGAGGAACATAATTTTAATCTTACTTTGTTGGCTCTGACTGCCCTTTAGGATCTCAAAAATGTGCAGATCATCATAATAAACATCAGTTATAACAATATGGCTTGATTTGCTACTTAACAAACACAAAACGGAGTGTTACCAAGTCATAAAAATGCCAATATTTTAAACCCATCAAGGTCTCTAATTATCATTTTAATGAATTTAAGGGCTTGTCAAACTGTATTCCATAAGAAACTGAGTTCTACAAAAAGTCAAGATTTGGAACCAGAGGGGTGAAAAATTATATGTGGTCAAATAAACTTAAGAAACACTTCATTTTATTTTATTTTTTAACTTAATTTTTATTTTATATTGGAGAATAGTTGATTTTAAATGTTGTGTTAGTTTCAGGTGTGCAACAAAGTGGTTCAGTTGTACATATACATATATCCATTCTTTTTCAGATTCTTTTCCCATAGTAGGTTATTACAGAATATCGAGTAGAGTTCCCTGTGCTGTACAGTAGGTCCTGTTGATTATCTATTTTATATATTGTAGTGTGTATATGTTCATCCCAACCTCCTAATTTATCCCTCCCCACCCCCCCTTTCCCCTTTGGTAACCATAAATTTGTTTTCGAAGTCTGTGAGTCTGTTTCTGTTTTGTAAATAAGTTCACTTGTGTCATCTTTTTAGATTCCACATATAAGTGATATCCTATGATATTTCTTTCTCTATCTGACTTACTTCACTTATTATGATACTCTCTAGGTCCATCTCATTTTATTTTAAACCATCGTGGCTCTTCTTAGAGCCTCTAATGGAATAAGGAGAATGTGACCTTACAACAGGGGAGAAAGAATACACAGGTTTTCCTAAAATTATATTTAGCTATGGGATGGAACACACTATCCCTTCCTGGAACACAAGTTTTGTAACAGGGGTTACTCAAAGCTACTTGTTTCATGCAAAGGCAGACAGGCAGAGAGACTAGCTCTTCTTTTACCCAAGATTATTGCCAATAATCTTGTCAATAATTATTATTATTATTGCACAACTAGGACCAGAATCTGAGAACTCAGGAGAAATTTAAAGCATTGCTCTGACCCTTTTACATGTCCTTACCTGGACTGACAAATCATATTTTTGAATGTGTTTAGGGAACAAAAATGTATCATGTTTAAATTCAGGTTTTCTTTTCATCCTCACTTCTTTTTTCTCTTTATTCTAGGGTCAGAAATGAAAATGGGAAAGCTCCATAAATAAGAGTTCGCCTAGGCTTAAAAAATAGAAAGGGAAGAAAGAGGTCTGATTTTAAGATTATTCAAACACATAAATAATTTGCTAGTATTGCCTGAGTTTTCCAGGACATAAAAGCTTCCTGGGGCTTTTGCCTCCTGTCTTTTAGGTCCTGGTTACTCTCCATGGGTGTTAGAGTGGGCTGAGCATGGAAGGTGAACCATCAAAATCCTTGGTGATTTATGTAGAAACCCATTGTTTCTCCAGCTTGGCTACCATGGCATTTTTTTGCTCCAGACGCTGTGACTATGAAATGTCACTGTGGATACAGTTCAATATTCTCTTAAAAATATAAAAGCAACTGAAATGAAAAACTACCCAGAATCTCAAGCTCTCTTCAAGTCCAAGCTTTCTATATAAGGAAACAGATTGATTTTGTGTAGGGCAATGTGCACGCTTGTCCCTTAAAAATAATGTCTCTTCCACTGCCTGATAAGGTGTCCAAAGTTCCACCATGAGGGAGGCATGAGGCCCCTGTTAGAACGACAAATATGAGCAAACAGCTTAGTGGGGACAGTTTAACAGTCAAGGGATACCGCAGATGTAAAGAAACGGAGTAGAGGCTGGTGTGTCTAGAAATTTGCTCAATATCACCTCCATACCCACCACGTGCTAAGCATTCTACATACATTGGAGTATTCTATCACACTAAAAAATGGATAATCAGAATGACAAGTTTGATGGAATCACATGCTGGGATTTCATTTACTGAATTGAATTATTATGTTTATGTGCTGAACTAGAAAGATGGAATGAAATGCAACAGGGGATTTAAATGCTTGCCTTTGAAATGTGACTCTTTCACTTCACCCTCGGCATGTCCAGGTGTCGGGGTGAGCTCGAAGAAGTCCACGTGGTGCGGCAGGGGTGGGGCTTGGACCCCCCAGTGCTTTCATGCTGGGAATAGCTTGATACACTAAGACACTCATGGGTAAAAGCACATATATTTTCGTTCAGCATGGGAAAAAGCAGGTGAGAAAATGCCATTCTTGAGAACTAAATTAAAAGATTTTTAAGGGTAATTTTAACAGTTCGAGATTTTCTTTTAACACAGTGATTAGATGCTTAGCCCCATGTATGATCTGACTCTATTGAATCAGCCATCATTTGTTTACATATAACCTGATGTCCTGAATTGTTACTTGTATGATGCCACACAGCTGATGACACGAAGAACCAATTTCAAAGAGGGCCTGCCTCTAGGAGCCAATCCTAATCTTCTGTAGCACGCTGATATTGAGGGGACACTCACCAAGGGTGGTAGAGGTTTCCCTCTGTCTAACCCATACCCATTCCCCTTTATTCCTTAGCAAGACATCCCTATATTGTAGGGGATGGCAATTTGCCCAGCTATAAGTGTATGTTTCCCAGCTTCCTTCACAGATATGACTTATATGTGGAAGTCATTGGTTAGGACTTGAAAGGAATTGGACTTTCCTGGGAGCTATGCCCTTTTGTTCTTTTTTTGCTTCCTCCTTCTAGCTGCCTGGAATATTCACTTAATGTCTGGAGCTTCAACAGCCATTGAGGACCATGAGGCAAACTAGAGGGGAGCAGCCATTCAGTAAAGGTGGTAAAACAGGGAGAAGAGAGATCCTGAGTCCCTGATGATTGGGTGTCTATCTATCTATGTCCTTTACATGAGAGAGAAATCCACTCAAGTCTTATTTAGGGCAATGTTATTTTGGGGATCTGTCACTATCAGTCAAAAAGAATTCCTAAATGGTATACTACAGTTTTTATAAACACTTCTATTATGGATCGTTGAGCAAACATAGAAGAAGAATTCAATATTAGAGGTGGAAGAGACTCTAGTTTGATCCAACTGCTTTATTCTTTAGACTAGAATAATAAATGCTAGTTATTCATTCATTAAAAAAATTATCAAATAGGTAGGATATATCAAGTTCAGGGAAACTGAAATAGAGAGATGGTTCTTTCTTATGAAGAACTCACCACATAGCTGAGGGGTTCAGTAAAAATAAAACTTAAAATTCAGCCAGATAAGAGCTATAATGGAAGAATATACTAGGGTATTTTAGAAATATCGAAGTAGAGTATCTAATTCAACTTTGGAAGGGCTAGGTGACCTCAGGATATTCTTTGAAAAGAAATGAGCCCAGGGACCAAGGCTCCAAGGAGGAGTAGAAAGTTAAATAGAAGGAAACCAACTGGCCAATGTCATATAACAAGCTTGTAACAAGGTCAGAGCCTCATCACCAGGGTCTTATATCCTACTGCTTTGTTCTTGCTACTATATTGATTACTAAAATGTTCTTTTATCTCCCTGTCCTGACTTTATCTATTTTACAGAACCAGGAGATGATCCTCATCTCTATAGTGAATAACCACACTGGTGAGCAACTGAAGCTTCAGGACAACTTGTGGAAAATATTAATGAGGCAGCTTTCTAAAAATATAAAATTAGCTAAATTTTGATTTTTAAAAGTGTACATGTTCATTATAAAAAAGGGCAATAATTCAGAAACGTATGCAGAAGAAAGACCTGAATTCCCATCATCAGAGCAGGCCTGGTTTAAAATAACAATATCTCTTAACTTACCACTTTAATGTGTACCCATGAAAGGAAGGAAGGAAGAGACAGAAGAAGAGTATATTCTTACATGTTCTATTACCTGCTTTATGAAACATGCTCCATGAAATACGCTCAACTTTCTCATGAGAAAGTTCAAGCAGATAGATCAGACTCCACCCACCACCCCCTCAGCATAATAATCAGACTCCAAGCAGAACAATTCAGCTTTTATCTATTTTATTTGTTTACATATGAGATCAAGGGCTATATCTTAAAACTTGGCAGCCTAGATGAAAAGGCAGGGACAGGCAGACAAGTAGGCGAGCCAGTGAATTAATATTCCCTGAAAATGATACCCTTCAAACATCTAAGGGCTGCGTAAGGAGGCAGAGCACCACATGAGGGGGGCAGAGTAAGAGGAGGGCTGGTGGTGGCAGCCTGAAGCTGAATCTGGCTTCTGTACCCTGACACTGAATTAAATCTCGGAAACAGAGTTTTGGGTGAAGTAGAAAAGAATAGCTTCATTGTTTTGCCAGGCAAAGGGGGCCACAGCGGGCTCATGCCCTCAGAACTGTGTGTCCCAACTTCTGGGGATTTGGTGAGGAGTTTTATAGCAATGATTCAAGGGCAGGGTTGCTGATAAGTATCAGGGTGTGTTGGGGGGCCTGCATTCCTTTAATAAGGCCTCAGGTGGTCTCCTGATGAGCTTCTGTGGTTCTCGAGGTTATCAAACTGTGACCTTCTCTCTGAAATGAAGAATGCTTTATCAAGTAGTTAATATCTTCCATTTGTTGTGGGGTTTTAGTTCTGTAGAAGAGCTCAAAGTTATTGTTATGTGTATCCTTTGAGGCCGAACAGGATCCTGTCCCCAAGGCTGCACTATTGTTTCTTTTTTTTTTTTTAACATCTTTATTGGAGTATAATTGCTTTACAATGGTGTGTTAGTTTCTGCTTTACAACAAAGTGAATCAGTTATACATATACATATGTTCCCATATCTCTTCCCTCTTGCGGCTCCCTCCCTCCCACCCTCCCTATCCCACCCCTCTAGGAGTGAAGTAAATCAGGAGAAAAACATACCGTATGCTAACACATATGTATGGAATCTAAGAAAAAAGAAAATGTCATGAAGAGCCTAGGGGTAGGATGGGAATAAAGACACAGACCTACTAGAGAATGGACTTGAGGACGTGGGGAGGGGGAAGGGTAAGCTGGGACAAAGTGAGAGAGTGGCATGGACAAACATACACTACCAAATGTAAAATAGATAGCTACTGGGCAGCAGCTGCATTGCACTATTGTTTCTTGACTGCCCCTCCCTTGTCTCCACATCCCCTCCCTTCCCTGATTAACAATTGTTTGAACCTGCCCTTTGGAACGCAAGGAAGGTCATGGAGGCTGAAGCCTATGTCCTACAAAGAACCAGGGGACACAAAAAGGCTTCCATGCTGAGGAGCCCCACAGGGTCCTGCTCCGTTTCAAGCCTCCCTCCATTGTCTGGAGAAATTCAACTCTGGTCCAAAGCAGCATATGTTACTGAATCTCCCTGTTTAGGAAGAAGTTGTATCTGGTAGGATACCTGTGGCTACCAGTAATGGAAACTCCATTTCACATTGGCTTAATAATGAAGACATTTATTACTTTATATGACAAGAAATTTATAGGCAGGGTTCAGAATTGGTTGATTCACTGTAATCCAGCACCCAAATTCTTTATTTTTTTCCCTCCTCATTGTTGTCCTCAGGCTGTCCCTTCTTGGTCTCTAGACGGCTTCCAATAGCAACTGAGTAACCCCAGAAAAGGCCATAAAGAAAAACCTATACCATACAAAAAGAGAATAAGTTCTTTCCTTCTGTCTGATCAGGTCAGTATAGGTCATGTGCTCACACCTGTTCCAATAACAGACCCCAAAGGAATACCAAACTCTGCTTAAACCAGGGATTTGCAAACTATTTCTGGAAAGGACTAGGTAGTAAATAATTTAGGCTTTGTGGGATGTACAGTCTTTGCCACAAAAATGCAACCCTGCCATCATAGTGGTAGGTAAATGAGCATGGATATGTTCCAATAAAACTTTATGTATATGAAAAGTTGAGAATAGGCAAATCTATAGTCACAGAAAGTAGATTGGTGGCTGCCTAGGGTTTGAAGGGGTGGGGGATGCATGGGGTTTCTTTGGGGGTAAAGAAAATGTTCTAAAGTTGATTGTGGTGATGATTGCACAACCCTGTGGATATACTGAAAGCCCTTGAATTGTACACTTAAAGTGGGTGAATTATACAGTATGTGAATTATACATCAACAAAGCTGTTAAAAAAAACTTTAGGGACACTGAAATTTGAATTTCATATAATTTTCACAAGTCAAGAAATACTATTCTTCTTTTGCTTTTTTTCTAATTATTTAAGTTGCAGAAACCATTCTTAGCTTACAGGCAGCTGTGGCCAGCCAAATTTGGCCCATGGGCCTTAATTTACCAACCCTGGCTTAGACCAATCAAGATGCCCTTTCAGAGGTAGGAAAGGAATGTTCTTTCCAGAGTCAAATAGGGGAAAATTTCACATTTGAAAAAGTCAGGAGTCCCTTAGGGAGGAAGAAAAGAGAAATGGACAGCAGGAAGGCAAACAGCTGTGCTTTGGAGACAGTTTAGGCAACATCTCTTATTGGCCAAGCATGATCCTTGGGTGTGAAACCTTAACCCCAAGCACTGTATCAAAATATTCTTTCTAATCCTGCTACCGCCCTGGAGGAATTCTCATAAATAATAATTTTCTCCATCTCATTATATTTCCAGTGATACATGAGCATCCTCACAGATACTCCCAGGTGTCTGGGAGTCAAGGGTACCTCTCCTGTCAGAGTTAGACGTGCAGACAAATAAGCCATTTTGAGTCACTCCTTTTGGGTGTCACTGCTGAAACAAAGCTTCTGGGACTTAGGTCACTTGCCTCTGTGGCAAGTAATGTAAGAAACAACGACTTTTATTTTATTCCTTTGGCTTCTATTCTGGCTTTGGAATTTGCCTTCCAGAGTTTGAGAGGAAATGTGATGCGTGTTACAAAGATCACAGAAATTCAAGAGACCTGGCCTCACATTGCTTCGTGACCTTGCGGCAGTCCCCTTACTTACTGGATAGACAAGTGTACCTAAGAACAATAAAGATAAATTGCTTTTCTGACTCCAGAGGATGAAAAGATGATCCTTTCTAGTTTGGAGGAGAGAAGAGGATTTTTAGAGCAAAGGCATGTGAAATAAGGCTTCAGGGAGTGGTGGTAATTGAGAGGTTGGAGAAGGGGCCTCAAGTGGCAAGAAGGTGACATTGATTTAGGGCTCAGGGAGTGTGCTGGAATGCTGGAAGGGGAGGGGCATGGAGATAGAGCTGGGAGGGGGGTAACAGATGGATCAACGGAGGGCCTTCAGGAGGGAGTGGGTGATTCAGCCAGAGCAGGGCAGGGAGGAGCCACGAGGGTTGAGGATGCTCACCTGGCACTTTTGCCTGCTGCCCCAGCTGTGGCCCCAAATCTCTGCTTTCTTGAGTGCGAACCAGGAAGAAACTCCCTGCCACAAATCCATGATTGCTGCATCCTAGTTGCAGTTTCCCTCATGTTCCCTTCCCCACTGAGAAGGGTGGAGTTGTCCGCTTCAGTGTATTATGGCAAGTTTATTTCACTTTAAAGTGAACGCAGTTGAGTCCATTGACTTCCTAAGGCTCCTGGTGCGCACTTTGTACGCTTTCTCACCGCTTTCCTAAGATAGCCCTTCCTTAACCACGTCAGCCAAGCAGGCAGGTGAGCAGGAGGCTACGCAGAGTTTCCAAAGGGAGTGACCAAACTTCTTCCAGGACAGAATTTTCCAAAGGCAGTAAAGAGCAGAGGACTTGGGGTGGGGGGTAGGGTGTTCCCTCAGGGATAATCGGGGGGGCCACTTTTCAGGCTAACAGGGAGTTGGGTACTGAGGAAATCGTGCTAACAACCTCCTCTTAGAAATTTTGGCAGGGAAGCTTCCATTCTCAGTAACAGAGCAAGCCCGTTAGCCATCTAATTGGAAACAACTGTGGGTGGAGTGGGGCAAAACCCTGGGGAGAGCAGGTGTTACCAAATGCTCCTGCACCCCAGGCGAGCCTGTGGGGAGGAGTCAGCGGGCTGCCCTGTGCCTCCCAGAGGCTGAGAAGGACACGTTTTCCCTGCTCCTGAAAATGTCTGCCCTACCGGAGTGACATTGACCTGTGAACTCACCTTGAGAATTTCAATGATTTGGTTTCTGCGTGGTCTCCTCTAGCATCCTCCTCAAGATGGCAGTGCCCTTTGAGAAACAGCATATGGAGGTGAGCCTGTGTTCAGCAGAGCAAGCCTTGTTGAAATAGCTGCTTAGGGTTTCTTTTTTTTTTTAATTTTATTTATTTTATTTTTGGCTGCTTTGAGTCTTCGTTGCTGTGCACTGGCCCTCTCTAGTTGCAGTGAGCGGGGGCTACTCTTCGTTGCGGTGCACGGGCTTCTCACTGCGGTGGCTTCTTTTGTTGAGGAGCGCAGGCTCTAGGCGCGCGGGCTTCAGTAGTTGTGGCGCATGGACTTAGTCGCTCCACAGCATGTGGGATCTTCCTGGGTCAGGGCTCGAACCCGTGTCCCCTGCATTGGCAGGAGGATTCTTAACCACTGCGCCACCAGGGAAGCCCCTTCTTAGGGTTTCTGAACCTCAATTTCTTCATCTGTAAACTCAGATAAGTATAATCTCTCTCCTGGGATCGTTGTGAGGATGATGTGAGAGGTGTGGGTACATGCCAGCCATATTCTGTATGTCTTTGCACGTATTGCCTTATCTAACCCTCACTACTGCCCTAGAGGCAGGGATGATCAGCATTCCTATTTTTTTTTTTTCGGTACACGGGCCTCTCACCGTTGTGGCCTCTCCCTCTGTGGAGCACAGGCTCCGGACGCGCAGGCTCAGCAGCCATGGCTCACGGGCCCAGCCGCTCTGCGTCATGTGGGATCTTCCCGGATCGGGGCACGAACCCGTGTCCCCTGCATCGGCAGGTGGACTCTCAACCACTGTGCCACCAGGGAAGCCCCAGCATTCCTATTTTAAAAGTGAGGACGCTCAGTACCCAGATACATGGCAGGGTTGAAATTTGAACCCAGGCAGCTTGACTTCAGAGCCTGAGCCCCATGCTGTACACCACAGTGCACCGTTAGGGCTCAACAAATAGAGGTTGGATACTGTCAGTGTGTACAATTTTATAAAATCCCTTTTCTTTGTGTCAAAAGACTCCCATACTCTGAAAAACCCTGGGGGCCTAAGAAGAGAAAGGGAGAAAGAAGAGAGGCAAGGGGGTATGTGCAGGAAGTGTCTGCTGCTTAACTGGAATTGGGCTGGACCAGTCCTGTGTGGTCGTGAATGCTCCCAGCTGGGTGTGCACAGCACTCCTGCCTGCTGGGCCAGCCAAGACTCCCACCCCATCCATGGGGTTGGGCTCAAGACCCAGAAGGCACAGGCTGGACTGGGTAGCCAGTGGGCTTCATGCCAGGTTCTACTCTGATACGCTTTGGCTTGGGAAAGTCATCAAACCATTGTGAGCCTCCATTGTTCTATGAAAATGGGATACTATAATCCTCCCTGCTTTCCCTCATAGTAAGGTTTTTGTTTTTGTTTATTTATTCATTCACTTATTCATTCCAGTTTTACTGAGATGTAATTGACACATAGCTCTATATAAGTTCAAGCATCATGATTGGATTTACATATATCATGAAATGATTACCACAAGTTTAGTTAACATACATCATCTCATATAGTAAATACAAAGAATAACAAAAAGAAAAAATGTTTTTTTCCCTTGGGATGAGAACTCTCGGGATTTAGTCTCCTAACAACTTTCAATTTTCTGATACAGCGATGTTAACTCTAGTCCTCATGTGCGTTACATCCCTACTACTTATTTATCTTATAACTGGAAATTGGTACCTTTTGACTTCCTTCATCCACATTTCCTTCCCCCAAATCCCTGCTTCTGATGACTTCAAATCTCATCTCTTTTTCAGCCTCCCAGGTGTTCTTGGTCAGCTACACTCAGCAATAGGCTGGGCTATGACTCAGCTCTCCTGCCTGGGCAGGGGCACACCAAGCTCCAGGGCCAGCAAATCTTCTTGTCTGAGGATCCGAATCAGGCAGAGCTACTCCTTGCCGAGTTCCCTGGTCAGACTGCACCACTGTCTTCACTCCAGAGATGAGCAAAGCTGCCAGTTGGGACAACTATGTGGATGATGCAGGTAGGAACTTGATGTGCCAAGATCCAAGTGCTGGTTGTTTCAAGCCCCTCCTGCCTTCTTTGTTACAATCAGATTACCAGTGGTCAAGACTCCCAGACTCCCCGACAATGTCTGTGGGTCGAGACCAGTGTAAGGCTCCCAAGAACCAACCCACAATCCTGGGGAAGCTGGATGTCCACGCTGGTATCTCTTTTTCCACTGGAGGAACCACAAGGGAGACCTCTCAGTGTGGTGCTGTGCTGGCCTGGGGGATGGGCCCAGTGGTCAGCTTGTAGCCGCTACCCTTACCTTTCTGATGTGGTCTGTCTTGGTCTCTGTGATGCAGGGGGTGCTTTAGCCGCACCCCCATGTTATAGGATTTTTTCAATGGTGTCTTGTCCATGAATAGTTGTTAGCTGGTCTTCTTGTGATGGGGAGTAGAGTCAGGAACTACCTATGTCGCCATCCTGATGATGTCCAGTGAGGTTTTGAATGTCTGGTGACAATATGGAGGTGGGGAAGTATTACATTCAGAAAGCACAACATTCATCTGAGTAGAAGGAGAAAGACAGTTAAGTTTAATTACTCAACTCCTTTATACGTTTATTCATTCATTAAATAAATATTGACCCAGTACTGATGCTGAAAATTTGGCTTCTATGCACTGGTGCCGAATCGAATCTCGAAGACAGAGTTTTGGGTGAAGTAGAAAAGAATAGCTTTATTGCTTTGCCAGGCAAAGGGGGCCACAGCGAGTTCATGGCCTCAGAGCTGTGTGTCCCAACCCAGAGAGATTTGGTGAGGAGTTTTATGGCAATGGTTCAAGAGCAATTGTTCCTGATAAGGATCAGAGTGTGCGCAGGGCCTTCATTCCTTTGATTAAACTGGCTGCAGGTGGTCTCCTGATGAGCTTTTGTGGTTATCAAACTGTGACCTCCTTTCTGGAATGAAGAGTGCTTCAACAAGTAGTTAAAGTCTTCCATTTATTCGGGATTTTAGTTCTGCAGAAGAGCTCAAAAATATTGTAATGTGTATCCCTCGAGGGGGAGCCAGGACCCTGCCCCAAGGCTGCACTGTTGTTTCTTTACTGCTCCTCCCTGGTCTCTGCATCCCCTCCCTTCCCTGATTAGCAACTGTTTGAACCTGCCCTTTGGAATTCAGGGAAGGTCATGGAGGCTGAACAGAAAGGCTCTTGTGCCCAGGAAGCCCACAGGGTCCCGCTCGGTTTCAGTACTCACTTTGTGCCAAGCCTAGTGTTAAGGACAGTGGTGACATGAGCGAGATAAAGTCCCCATGCTCAGGAGTTTCATTCCAGAGATAGATATGCGCACAGAGTGTGACACACACCCTCCACAGTCATGTTATAAAGTGCTATGAGAAGAGAACAGAATTCTGACAGCTGGATTGGTACTGATAAACCTGATTCTCATGAATTCATCTAGCCGTCATTTGTGCTATACGGGAAATGAGCTAGTACTCTTTTTTTTTTCAATTGATTTCATGATTTTATTTGGATCTTGGATGAGCTGGTACTCTTAATTAGAACCCATTTCCATGTTCTTTGGCCAAGAGGCAGAAAAGCAAAGAAATAGAGATAACACCGTGAATTTAGTTTAGTCTTAACACTTTTTACAAAAGGACTGGAGGGCAGCCCACCCTCTCTCACGTTCCCCAGTTTCACATCTGTTTCTGGGAAATGGTCATAGCCTTATTAGTCATTCACAATGGACCAACTTTGGAGGATCCCATAGGTCAGACATTCCTAGTCTTACATGTAAGGACCTGGGGCCCACTTGGACATGCCCAGGTTCAGGTGAGAAAGATGCATTATACTCATTGCGCAGGGTGTTGCATCTGACCTCTTAGACAGAATTGTTAACAAGCAAAAGGGTTTGAAAGGTTTATGCTTTATAAACTAAAATAGGCAATTTAATCAAGTTCTCATTCCTCCAGCGATGTGACGGTTGGATACTGATGACATGTACAAACTATGCCATGTCTCTGGGTACTAGCAGGTCTGGGGAAATGAAGCATTACCCTGAAGGGTCATATGAGTCAACCTGAGGGCATCAGGTTAGAGCTTAATACTGTCTCTTCAACCAGTGACACAGACTCAGGACCTGGAACACTGCTACCGTTTGCCCAGAGCATGGCATCCAGATATGCTTTCCTCCCCAGAATGGCTGCTTGAGTTCATTTCCCTGTTACCATCAACTTTATTGTTGAGTAAATCAAATGATAGCAGTGGAAGCCCAGTCTAAATTACTATATTCGACAAGGAGAAGGTATAATGACTAATAGTCACTGATTCACCGCGTGTTTGGATTCCTCTTAGGTGAAGAGCCCTATTGGGGAGACTGGGGATATAGTACTGAACAAAAAAGTCCTTGACCTCATGGAACCTAGATTCTAGGGAAGGGAGACAAATAGATAAACAATGACCTACTTTTGCTTAAGCCAGTGAATGATAAATGTTATAATGAAAAATCGAGTAAAAATAGACCAATAATAAAGAAGAAAGTTGTCATTTTAGATATGTGATCAGCAACAGCCTCTTTAAGGAAAGATCATTTGAACAGTATCTGAATGAAACCAGGCCTGAGGTAAATACGTGGGAGGAAAGCTTTCAGGCAGAGGAAACAACAAGTACAAAGGTCCTGAGGCTGGGGCAAGTTGGGATTAGTGTTCTGGCAAAGTAAAAATGGCAGAGTGCCTGGGATAGAACGAACAGAGGAAATAGAGGTAGAAAATGAAGTTGGAAGGATGGTCAGAGGCGAGACCTTGTAGGGCTTTGAAGGTCATGGTAAGAACTATATATGAGTGAACTGGGAAGCCAGTAGCGGGCTTGATCTGCGGAATGGTATGATCTGATTTACTTTTAAAGGCTCAGTTTAGCTTCTGTGGTGGGAATAGACTGTAGCAGATTTAAAGTGAGAGGTCAGGAAACTACAGTCTTCCTGAAGTCAGGTTGAATATGGGTGTTGAGATGCATAGGCGGTGTCTGCCATGGGTGGGTAGTGGGGGTGGATGCAGGAAGGTAGGTAGCACCTATGCCAGTGTCTCTACCTTGGGAAAAGGTTCAGGTTTGGCACTTAGACCAGCGCTTCCTAAATGTTTGACCCTGTGCAAATCACTTAACTTGGGTGTCAACTGCTTCCTCTGTCCAGTGGATAAAAGCATCTCTCAGGGACTTTTAAGTATCACAAGAAACACCGTGCTGTCTGGCACATCAGTTTTCCATAGCTGTGAGCCGTTGTTTATTTCACCTCTCAATTTACAGAGAAGCACACCGAGGCCCAGAGAAGAGCAGGCTTTGCTCAACCATCCAGGTTATTACTGGCAAGCCCTGGACCAGATGCCTAGCTTCGCATTCCTGAGCAGCCCTGTGTCAGGCTGGAAAAGATGGAGAGGACTGCGAGGCCAAGCAGGGTTAGGGATGGCTTGGAGAGGTATTCAAACTTGAATCAGGCCCTTTGCCCCCAGCCCTCCTCTCTGAGGGTGGAATGTGGGAAATGCGGCAAGAATGGGTATAGCACAAAGCAACTGCTCATTCCCCATATGCCTTTCACTGGTGATGCCTGAAGATAAGACATCAGCACGGGCACCATTTGCTCAGGAGCTTCTCACGTGGGTCTTCCCATCCATCTCTTTTCTGTATGTTCTTTATGCTTATACCAGGCCTCCACCTCTGTCCCGAGTTAGAAGGAGAGGTTTGATGGCCCCTCCCACACCATGTGGTTGCCTCTTCCCAGGCTGTGTGTGTGTGAGGGGTGGGTGGGTTCCTCATCACTGAGTTCCCTCACTGGTAACGCTTTCTTCCATCACTGATTGCCCGAATACACTGCCTCAAATCATAGCGTGCTCGTCCAGTCTGTTCAGTGCACAGATGAGAAATGGAGGCACAGAGGCCAGGGACCCAACCAAGGTCACACGGTAAACTGGGGGCAGAGCTAGGACTAGACCCCAAGTCTCTTTATTCCTAACCCAGTGCTCATGCCTTACCCCATTCTGTTGCAAGATGGATGACTCAGTCCTCTTTTCATCTTCTGCAAAGATGGAACAGTTCAGATATAAGGAAGGCTTCAGAGAGTGATGGGGTGAGGGTGGCGCATGGATAAAGCAGGAGAGAAATCATCTTCATAGAGCCTGAAAGATGAAATTACTAGCTGTCTCAAGTGAGGATAAGCCCTACAGTTTCTCTCAACCTCCTCTTCCAGTTACCCTCCATCATTTTGCACTGGTGACACATAGCCCCACGGTGCCTCATCTCTCCCCATGAGGGATGGCCTGAAGAAGGTCATTTATCCTTCTCTCCACTTAGTACCAGGGCCAGATGCAGATGGATCACTAACAAGGACTGGAAGGCAAGTTGGCAACAGCCCAGCCAGAAGAAGAGTGGAGTGTCTGAAAAGGCGGGGCTTTTATCTCAGAGGCTCCCCCTTCCCAGCGGACAAGTCATTTACACGTTTCAAGCTTCCAAGGGCTCCTCATAGGTCAAGCAGGAATAAAAATGCCCAGCCTGCCTGAAGCTAGGGGCTAAGCCAGAAACCGTATGTGCCCACAGGAAGAGAGCTAGGGATAGGGTGAGCACATGAAAATAGAGGCAGTAGAGGAGCAGGAAGAACTAGTGGCTCAGAATACAGCTCTGTGCTCACTAGTCCAGCGTTCTCCGGCAAGCCAGGCATGCTTTTGTGTCTCTGCCGCATCGGCTGAAAATGGAGATAATGTAGTACCTACCTCATAAGGCTTTTGTGAGCCTTGGTTAGGTGACGATTATAAACTCTTAGCCACACAGTTACCGCCACTATTGTTATTATTGTTATTAGAATAACAATAGGTGGGGATGATTCTTGGGGATCACTCTTCCACCTGTGATGGAAATCAGGAGGAAATCTGCTCACTCTTCAATGCTCACTACAATGCTTCTCTTGTGAGGTCTTCTGCTATCGTTCTCACTCCTGCAAATGAGAAACAGAAGTATCTCTCCTTTGAATTTCCTTAACACTTTACTACCACAGCTCCAGCACGTACACTACTATGTGAAATAATGTACAGCTGGCTGTCTTTTTTTGGTGCTCCTTGAGGGCAGGGTATACTCTTTAAATCCTAGTCCTGGTTTCTGTGAGCCAGAGAGAACTAGGTCTCTAGACACTGAAGTCAGAGCAACCAGGCTGTACTCCTTCCCACCTTGATGGGTCTTGTGTAAATTATTGTCAGAGTGTCATTTTCAGAAAGAAAAAAAAATATGACCTGTGTACAAATGTACTATGAGCACACATTAGAGATTTAATATCTTATTAAAGAAAGGATCCGCAGAAAGATACAGCTCAGTCAAAGAAGGATCTGACAACTGGCATCTAGTCGCTAAAAAACAAAAACACTGAAATAAGATGGCTAAGTTGCATACAAAGGTAGTCCATGCCCCACAGGGCAATAAACCATAACTTTCAGGGTTTTCTTTCCTATTGGACAAAAATCATTTGCTTCCTGCCAGCCAAAAGTCATCAGTAACTTGTTCACCTTCTACAAATTAGCATCTAACATGAAAGAATCTGGGCCAAATTAATGGTAAGTCATACAAAGTACATTCCCCTTAGGAATCAGAAAGACCTTGGCTAGGCCCCTTAGACAATGCTCTAATACAGAAAGGACACGAGGTTGTCTTTTTTCCTCATTTCCAAGTTTTGAATACTTTTTAATCATTATTAACCTCTCTAAGCCTCAGCCTCTCAGTTTGTCAAAAGGGGGTAATGATATCTATGCCCCAGGGTTAGTTTGGTGATTAGTGAGACAAGGTACATAAGGCACCCAGCACACTGCCTGCTGTGTTAAGTGTTGGCCCAGGACTAGCCATAGATTAAGATCCAAGCTTTGGAAGGAAAATGACAATTGAGTATCTACTATGTGTCAGACACAACGCTGTGTGCTTTATATATGCTTATATATATTCTGTTTACCCTCAGAACAGGCCTGTCGGTGGTATTATTTAGTCTCACTTTATACGCTAGGAAGCTCAAATTACCAGCAGTTAAGTGACTTGCCTGAAGATCTCAGAACTAAGGAGTACAGAGTATGTCTGTGATTCCAAAGCTCTTTCCATCAATGTTGCTGCCTCTTTAAAAGACAGGAAAAAAAAAAGGAGGAAGAAAAATCACAAGCCAAAGATTTTCAACAGCATTTGCATTGAACTCGAATTGGATTTGGAAACATTTATTCATTTTCCTGTTATTCATCCAGATTTTGTTCCTTCCTTCCCCTCTCCCCACCCTCTCCCACCCCTAAGCCCAAAAGCTTTTTTTTTTTTTTTTTTTCCACCATTCGCTTAGCACTTCAAAGTGGGAAGGATGTGCCTCTGAGTGAAACATTGTGCTGGCAAAATGACACTCCATTTTACAGGAGCCCTGACAAAGCCTTTTGATTTGAATGTCAATGCTGTGAGTATGATTAAATGTAAGATTCACTTTTACATTCCCCAGCTGCAAAATAAGTTGTACAGTTCAATTAGTTTGCCATGTGGCTGAGGATACAGACCCTAAAAGTTGCTATGGTGACGCGACTAATGAGAATGGTGTTGGGACTGGGGATGGAGCCTAGTGAATTTCCAAGTACTGAAACCAGAAAGGTTACAGGTTGGGAGGATGATGCAATTGATTTTTCTTTAGAGCCTCCTAGAAATGCTGTGTTTCCACGTGATGCTTGGGCACTCCATACTGACATGTGAAAATATGTCTTCTTGGAGAAAGAATTAGCCACAGGCAGGGGTTTTAGTCGGTTTCTCTCTCTCTCTCTCTCTCTCTCTCTCTTTCTTTCTTTCTTTCTCTCTCCTCTGTCTCAAATCATTTGCTGTCCTGTGGCATGAATTGGGATCTGGAAAGAATAATCTAGGAAAAATGTCAAGGCCTTATGATTTATCTATTATTGCCTTAGGCCCTGTCCTCTCATTTCGGGTATCTCTTGCTCCTACCAAGGAAATCTCCTTTAGTTCTTGGCAGTACCCTTTCGATAGCATGTTCCTCCTGGCCCATTAGCAATTTGAGCAGACATCTGAATGAAGTCAGGGAGCAAGACATGTGAACATCTGGGGGGAAAATGTCTCCTGTTGATTTCCTTCAGGTAGTTTTCAGAAAGTGTCCTCATTTGTTTTATTTTCTATATTCTGTCGCCTTCACTGAGCTCTAAATCCATGGTGGCAGAGACCTATTTATTAGTCGACTGCTGTACTTCCCGTATGGTACCTAGCCTAGAGTTTGGTGGTAAATGCACTAAATACTTGTTAATGGAATGATTCCATCTGAATCTGAATCCCGACTCCTGCTGGAGTTTTGGGAAGACCACTTTATTTTTGCTAGACACAAATTCCCTCTTTTGTAAACTAGGGATGACCGGCTTCCTCTGCGTACCTCTGGGGTTGTGGCATGGAAACATTAGTAATAGACATGTAGGAGTTTTTTAAATGGTAAAGATAAAAGGACTTTGTAGAAATTAAAGCCCTTTGGTTGGGATGGATGGCTCCTTTTGCATGCGTGGGTTTGTAGAGTAATTGCAGAGCCACGCAGAATCCTCTTTTGCCCAAGAACTGACTTGAAGGTGTGCACAGAATGAGGTGATCAACATATAATACTCATTACCATGGCCCCAGAGAGCCACACTGGCACGATGTTGCCTTAATCTTTTTGCAGGAGTGTCATAAGAATTCATTAAGGTTGGTGGCGTGCTTTGATAACCTCAGAGAATAGGTGTGACAGGAATGTAAACTTATATTATTAAAACATGAATTGGTTGTTTTCTGGATGACTTAAGCAGGGAATGGGGTGAAGGCAATTTCAAAAGGTGCTTTGCAATGGCTGGTGAAGAGTGAATGTTTCCACATTGGCTACTGTCCATCCACTTCTTTCTGCAGGAGGATGCAGGCTGTACAGGGAGGTAGGTAGAAAACAGTGCTGCTAGTGGGGCAACAGGGTCCTGACGTCATAAGCTACTAGCTGAGGAACCTTTGCCAGAGCACGCACCTTCCTGAGGTCTCCACTTCCTCCTGGGACAATAGAAACACTTTCACATCTATTCCACAATAGATCTTCAGGCTGTCAGTTAGAATCACATGGGAGAAATGACGGAGGTTCTTTGGTCCAATAAGGTAGATAGAGTTTGGGTTTAAGATTAAACAAGTGGGACTTCCCTGGTGGTGCAGTGGTTAAGAATCCGCCTGCCAATGCAGGGGGCACGGGTTTGAGCCCTGGTCCGGGAAGATCCCCACATGCCGTGCAGAAACTAAGCCCATGCGCCACAACTACTGAGCTTGTGCTCTAGATCCCACGAGCCACAACTACTGAAGCCCATGCGCCTAGAGCCTGTGCTCCGCAACAAGAGAAGCCCCTGCAATGAGACGCCTGCGCACCGCAACGAAGAATAGCGCCTGTGCACCGCAACGAAGAATAGCCCCTGCTCGCCGCAACTAGAGAAAGCCCGCTCGCAGAAACAAAGACCCAACACAGCCAAAAAAAAATTAAAAAAAAGAAAAAAAGAAAAAGATTAAACAAGTGCCTTAGGACCATACTTCTGAAAGCTTTTAATAAGTTCCTGTCAATCTTGTGCGGGAAGAGGTGATGAAAAGCAGATGTGTTGTGTTTTTTAACATTATTTTATTATGGATTGAAATTTTTTTTTTTTTTCGCTGTTAACATCTTGACAAGTAGAGTTCTTTGACTACTTTGGGAAATATCAGACCTAAAAATGGTGTCTTAGGTGACTCTCCATCTGTAAGAGTCACTCAGGGCAACCTCCCAAGACACTACTATAACTTCAATTATAGTTTCAGGTAACATTTTTTTAAAAATTTTATTATTTGGCTGCATCAGATCTTAGTTGTGGCATGCAGGATCTTCGTTGTGGCATGTGGGATCTTTCGTTGTGTCTAGTGGGCTCTTCGTTGTGGCATGCGGGCTTCTGTCTTGTTGTGGTGCACGGGCTCCAGAGTGTGTGGGCTCAGTAGCTGCAGCGCACGGGCTCTCTAGTTGTGGCACTCAGGCTCTAGAGCCAGCAGGCTCAGTAGTTGCAGTGCTCGAGCCTAATTGCCCCGTGGTGTGTGAGATTTAATTCCCTGACCAGGGATCATACCCGGTCAGGGATCGAACCCGTGTCCCCTGCATTGGAAGGCGGATTCTTAATCACTGGACCACCAGGGAAGTTTCAAGATAACATTTTTACACTTATTAGATCAAGTGTTAAAAACAGATAAGCAAATCCAGCACACAAAGCCAGAATTCCTCCCTTTAGACATCTCCTTGTGAATGTCTTAAAAGCGCTTAAAACCAACCTGTCCAAAGCCAAACTCAAAATCCTCCCCTTCTGCGTCACATCCATCCCACACCTCTTCTTGTGTTCTCTCTCTCAGTGAGTGGCACCATCCCAGCCATCTGGGACACTTCTCCCTCGTCCTCAGCTCTGCATTCTCTCTTAGTCCTCTGTGCCTCTCTAAAACTGCTCACTTGTCTCCATGTCATACGAGGTAAATGCTGGCAGGCAATTCTGGGTTTTATGTTCTAGCACATACGTGATCTCATTTAATCCCCGGGGTGGGTATTTCTCCCCAGTGACTAGATAAGGATATTGAGGCATGGGGAGCTTAAGGAACTTGGCCAAAGTCACACAGCCAGCCTACTCAGAGTTAAGCTGAAAGACAGGCCCAGCTCTAAAGCACCCTTTGAGTACATTATTGCTGCTTCTCTGAGAGCAACTCAAGTCCAAGTTTCTCTATTGTTCAAATGTGATTTTAAAAAATCCTACCTTGCCTACATTATATAGTATTGATATAAGTATAAAATTCAGGACAGAGATGGATAGCAGTTTAGGAATGTACACATTGCTATACAGATGCAAGGTCCTATTGCTCTACTAGGCTGCAAGTTTCAAACAGGCCAGGAAAGTGCTTCTCAGAATAATCTCTGTGATAACAGCTTTGGACCATCTTTGGAAAGAAGGTACTGAGAGCTCTGTCCCTTCCCTTGAATAAGAACTCTTACAAAATTCATGAAAGGCAGGCAACATTAAGCCATGTGAATTGCATTTCTCATTTCTCAGATACATCAATCCAGAAGCCAAAGCCCAATTTTAGAGCTTTAAAGCTGTTGAATAGCACATAGCTCATCTCTCTCATTTTATGGATGGGGAGACTGAGGCCTGTAGCAACCTCAGTCAAGGTCAAAAACCATAAGGCAAGTCACAATTCCATTTCTCTCTTTCTCTCCCCATGACTCCTGACCTAGGCTGCTTTCCAGAGGTTTTCATCCATTCCATATAATCTCTAAATTCCTAAAACTAAGACTAACGGTCTCCTTTGACAGGTAAGAGGCCCCTGGCAGCCTAAGAGGAGAGGAGCCTATGGACATTTGCCTTGGGAAGAAAGAAGGCTCCAGATGGGGCTGGCAGACGTAGCCATACTTTCTGCACATTCTCTGAGTAAAGCATCTGATGGGTGTTCCCAAGGGCCTGTGAGCCTGGGGGCTGGGTTGTAAAGCAAGCTCTCAGGGTGAAAAGAAAATAACAAGAGTGAGAGCCTTGGCTAACTGCATCTCCTCCACCTGGAATGCCCCACCTCTATGCCCAAACGCTCAAGACACAGCCATCCAGGTGTGGACTAAATATCATCTGAAGGCTCTATATTTCCTCCCCAGTATTTACAAATTTTTCTTCTTACTTTATAAAAGCAATACTGCCCTCCACTAGAGGTAAGCAGTATGTACATTTTTGGAACGATCCATGAAAGCCTGCTTACCAGCACCCCAATACCCCCACCCACAACCCTCCCAACTCACCTTCCCTTCCATATTTACAGGTTTTCTATGTGCCTCTTCATTAGCAAGGGATGGAGGTGTGTGACCAAAATGCCTGGAAGGGCCAGGTATCAATAAAAATATATTCGGCCCCTGTATCTGTGGGTTCCGCATCCACGGATTCAACCAACTACAGGTAAAAAAAAAATTCCAGAAAGTTCCAAAAAATAAAACTTGAATTTGCCTCTCATAGGCAACTATATACATAGCATTTATATTATATTTATAATTATTTACATAGCATTTACAGTGTGTTAAATATTATAAGTAATCTAGAGATGATTTAAAGTGTACGGGAGAGTGTGCGTAGGTTATATGCAAATACTACACCATTTTATATAAGGGACTTAAGCATCCCATGGATTTTGGTATGGGGGCGGGTTTGGTCCTGAAACTAATACTGAGGGACACTGAGCGATGACTGTGAGTTGAGGAGGCTGTATTGGAGAGCGCACGTCCCTCCTTTGGGGGGCAGCCATTACCCTGTACCAGCTTTTGCTCATGTGTGGCATTGCAGGCCTCCAGCATTGTCAGATGCTTCAATTTAAGACTAGCCCCAAATCCAGACTTTTTGGGTGGAAACTCCTGCCTTTAAGATGTTGGCAGTGAATTCTAAGTGTTTTTGAAATGCTGCAGAGGCCGGAGAAGACACTTGTAAGCGAGATGTGGCCCATAGGTTTAAAACCTCTGATTTATTAGCAGATGTACATAAATGGGGTATATTTTATGTGTTTTGATTGACTTGTTTTTCCCAACTCCATACTGTTGATAGTGATCTTTCTGTGTCAGCTCCCATAGATCATGTCATACATTTTAGTGGTTATATAATATTCCCTGACATGGAGGTATTATAATTTACCTTTCAGTCTTCCTATTGGTAAGCATACAGGTGTTGATACTTTTTCAATATCATAAGGGGTTTCAGCAGATTTCTTATACATGAAATATGCATGTGTGAGGATTCTTGAGGATGATCACTGGTTACTTTCTGTCCTGACACTTGCCATGCTGTCTCATTTCCCGCAATGGATGTAGAGATCAGGAACCACATCTTAATCCTTTGTGTACTCCTACCAGTATGTAATCAAGTCTACAACCCCTGAAAGTATGACTAAGTAAATGAACTAAAAACAATGTCATAAAAATAACACTCATCAAACTTGATTTTTACCTCTGATTTTCTGAGTGACTTTTAGGCAAGCTACTTTCCCTGACCAAGCCTCTAACTCTTCATCTGCAACATGGGCCCCATTCATTTATTCAACAAAGTTTAAATATTTACTGAGTACCTTCTGTGTAATGAATATTGGGGTGAGTGTGAGGAATACAGCAATGACATGAAGTTATCTTCTGGGTCTGCTCCACGTTCCCTTCTAGTTCTAACCTTCTTTGATGGTATGATATCCTGCCATGCTGCTCAACCTCAAGCCCTAAGCAGATATGAAAATGGAAATAGTGTCATTCTCCCAGGAGCAAGAGCTAAGAGCCTTCCACTGAACATATATACTGTGGGGATTATTAAATGCTATGTACTGACAACTGCTAGGGACAAAATATTCGTAAGCATGTTTCACTGTTGAAACATGTTATGCTTTGGATAATTTCCTCTGTCCTGTGAAAACTTGTTATGGACTCTTTCACAGAGCATGGCTTCCACCAGTTAAGGTAGTAATAATTGAAAGGCATCTACTCTCTCTCTCTCTTTTTTGTTTTTTCCAAAACCAAAGAAGGTGTCTTCTTCTTTGGGGAAGGTAGGGTGTCCCAGCTTTGCTAAATCTTATTCCCCAAGGTTACAAGGTAGTAAAAATAGGAAAAGTGAAAACAAGTAGGACTTTATACAATGGGGAATAAGTCAATAAACTCATTAACCGTCAAGGAAAGGCACAGGGGAGTCAGCATCCTGTCATAGAAATAAAATCGCATTGAAAAGGAAGGCAATACAATATGGTGGTTTAAATCCCCGATTTTTGAACCAACTGTCCTATTTTCTTGATTTGTGAGATGGTGATAATGCCACCTAAGTCAGTGGAGTATTGAGATTGTCAAAATAATGTATTATTATTATAGAAGATGCAAATAACCTATTGTCTAGGTTTGTTTGTAAATGGGCTAGCTTTCTGACCTTGGGAAGATGTTTTCTTTCTTGGGGCTTTTGTTGTTTCATCTCTAAAAGGGGGAACAAAACCTGCCATAGCAACCTTCAGAAGCTGTAGTGAGACTCCAGGAAAAAGGTTGAATGACTGCAAAAGCATCTTATGACCTCAAGTGTGAATTGACAATCAACCCAATGACTCAAATTACACATTAAAGAGCGCTATGAATTGAAATATTTTCCCAACATTTGAGGTTGTTTCCATCCCACAGTTTCATCAGGGCATGAAAATGTAGCATCTGAGAGCAGGGCACATGACAACTCAATTAGATTCACTTTCTGGTCCATTCACTGTATATCTGTGCATCTACCAGGAAGCATGTAGGTGCTAGGACATCCAATGGTGAGTAAAAGGGACTAAGATTTTGCTCTGATGGAGCTTAGAGTTGAATGGAGTTGAATGGAGGACACAGGTACTGATTCAATTATTACAAATAATAATCAGAGACTCAAAATGTGCCATGGCAAACGGAAAAAAAATGGAAGTAAGGAGGCCAAATTTCCATTGGGAATTCTGTATGTGGAGGACCCCCATGTTAAGATGGGGGAAAGATGGCCTTAAGTGGTTATTAACCCCCTACAACCTCTACCTCATTCCTGATTCTGATTTTATTATATAAGAATCTTCCAGTTACACAATGATATATGGAAAAGAACTCTGATTTTGCATTTAGATGATATATCAGTCATTGTGACCTTATTATGTGCCGAGAGGTATTCTAAGTACTTCACAAGTATTAATATTTACTTCTCAAAAAAATTCCTATTTCTTAAAATCTCTGTTTCTTAGATGAGGAAACAGAGTTGAAGGAGTCACCGGTTCAAGTTGTAATTCACCTCTTGGAGAGGGTGCAACCTTGAGCCTCATTGCTCTGTTCTGTATGTTGAAGGTAAGGGTCCCAGGCAGTATTTAGGGTCGGCATAAGATCACATAGAATAATATATATCTTCTGCATACTGAAAAAAATTACAATATACCTGTAAGGGGTTATTGTGTGGAGTATTCAGGGCATAGAGTCACAGGTTCCTGTCAGATGCAGCAAAAACACCATATAGCAACATCACTCTGTGAATATTTGCAGCACTGTATTTTGTTCATGACTTGTAGTTTGCCAAGCTCTTTTTTTTTTTTAACTGTATATTTATGTCATGGTATTCCTAGATCCTCTTCACACTATTTTCTGAGATATTTGAAACTACACTGGTAACTGGAGAGGGTGCTCAGCATCATTGATTTTGTGTGTGGAGGGAAATTTCATGGGGGGATGTTTTATGTTACTGTACATCTGATGACTTAACGCCTTTTAAAATATCCCATGTATAACTTTGCCCCATAAAAAATAATGGGGCAAGAATCAAGGTAATGAGCATCTAAGAGTGCTGACCTTGGGCTAGAGGCTAAAGCAGCAGTCCCTTCCCTGAAGAGCTGATGACAGCAGAACTAAATCCATACCGCCTTAGAAATGGAGAGGAATCAAAATTGGTAACATCACGGATAATATAATTCATGCCATCACCAGTGATTTTTCTGACATTCTTTCTCGAACATAGCACAAAGATCTTGAAGTCTGACATCGCCCAAATTATCCTGGCCTCTCCCATAGGGTGGTGTAGGGAAAGTAGCATTAGTTAAAGGTTCTCAATTTCACATTTGCTGAGAGAGAAAATCAAGGTGGCTTTTCCTGGTTCTCAGTGACTTCAAATTGCAGAATGGACTTTGCGGATACGATTACGTTAAGGCTATTGAGATGGAAAAATTATCCTGGGTTATTCAGGTGGGCCCAATGTAATCACGAGGGTCCTTTTAAGAGGGAGACTGGAGGGTCAAAGTGACAGAAGGAGATGTGACAATGTACGTAGAGTTCAGAGTTATGCAACTTTACACCAAGTGATGCGGGCAACCTCCAGCAACTGGAAAAGGCAAGGAACAGATTCTCCTCTAGGGCCTCTAGAAGGAATATAGCTTTGCCAGCATCTTGATTTTAGCTCTGTAAGACCTGTTTCAGACTTCTGACCTCCAGAACTGTCACGTCCTATATTTGTGTTATTCTTTTAAGCCACCAAATGTGTGGTCATTCATTACAGCAGCAACAGAAAATGAATGCAGGTGGTCTGTAGTTACATAGTCTGAATTTGAGAGAACAGGCAAGTGAGTGCAGGAGAAGCAAAGCCCTTGCTCAGAAAGGTGGAAAACTTGGTTTACCTTGAACAGTACTTATGGACTGCAATGCTGCCATCCTTAGGTATGAAAGATCTAGCAAGATTTCTATATACCTTGTGTGCCGACATTTTCTGCCAACTTACACACCACAGGCTAACTCTGATCTGCCAATCCACTATTCTCCTAGTGTCCTAACTGCTGAAATCAGCAGTTTCCCCCTGTATGTGGCAGTATTTTATAAGCACTAGATTTCTTATCAAGACTTCTCTTGGGTTTCCAACACTTCCAACTATCTACGTAGGCGAAAGTCTAACTGAATCAAAATTAGGAAGATGATCCGGATCCCCTTTAATCCTCTTCATTTTTCCCCCTTCAAGTTTTAAGGTTTTTATTTACACAAGGCATTTCTATTCTTAAAAAGTTTAAAACATCACAATACATAAAATAAAACATGAAACACTCACTTTTACACTCCTGCAGCAAATCCGCTTTTCATATATGTCATCTCACTCTTTTTGGTACATATTCTGCTTATTTTTTAACCCTTTTCTGAAACTTGATACTATAGGTCTTGGAAAAAAGGATTACATCCTCTCCATAAAGTGGAAATACCCTAATTTAATTAATTCCCTACTGATGGACTTGTAAGTTGTTTCTGATTTTTCACAATTACATGCAATTTGCAGTGTAGCCTTATAAACATCTCTGCACTCTACAGAAGTGCTTCAGTAGGATAGAGTTCTACAAGTATGATTTCTCCATGAAAGGGTTGCACGCTTATATGATAGAGTTTGCCAACAGGTTTTCCTGATTTACATTCCCATTAACAGTATATGAAAGCACCATTTCTTTATACCCTTAAGATTATACCTTGGGTATGATTCATCTTTTTACTGTTTGCCAATCTGTGAAGAATGCACTCTGGCTGTTGCTTTTATGGGCATTTCCCTGGTTAGTAATAAGCTTGAACATCTCCATATATATTCACTGGTCATTTATTTTTTTCTTTCTTTGTGAGTGGGATCCATTTTCAGTGAGATCAACAATGAAAAAGTAATGACAAGGAATTGTCAGGCAGTTTCGGAGCTGCAAATCGAGGCCCTGCAGCCCAAGGCTCAGACTCCAACACCTTCCTGTGATATTTATACCACAGCCAAGAGCAGCATGCATACCTGAGAAAGTGCTGGGTCTGTTTTAAACCTGCAGGAGAGGGGGAGAGTATCAATTCCATTGGCACCCTTATTCTTTTACCAGTCGGTCACTTTGTAACTTTTGGCATATGCCTTCTCATTTCCCATTTTGTTTCCTCCTTTATATTATGAAAAGAGCCTGGGAAGGGTGACAGATCTGGTCTTTTTTTGTTCTCAAATTTTTAGGTTCAAAAAAACATTGAATGAACACCAATATTCTCCAAGAACCAACCTTCAGCAAAATGATCAAGTCAGCTCACTAGGGCTTTTATAGTCACTGACAAAGACTTAGAGAGGGAAAACTACTACTCTAGGCAGAGCAGCCCTATGGAAGGTAGGGATGGATGTGGACTTTATAAGGAACAGAACCATGACAAGGGGTAAAGAAATATGGAAGGAGGCTGGAGGGGACAGTGAGGGCCGGACCATAGAGGTCTTTCACACCACGTTACAGGTCTTGTTCTATTTCCAGAAAACAAAGAAGAGTCCCTGGGTAGGTGGGGGGCTTTCAACAGGGGGAATAATCCTGTCTAATTTGCCTTGCAAAAATATCACTCTGGCTGCAGGACCAAGAATAGATTGATGGCTGACCCAAGAGGAAGCTGTGAGACCTGTTAGGAGGCTCTTGTCATCAGCCAGACAAGAGAGGGTGGTTGTGAGGACCACAGAAGTGGTGTTGGAAATGGAAAGAAGTAGAAGGACTTAAGAGATATTTGCATGAGTTTATTAAACTGACTGGGAAAGCAGACACATGAAAAGAGAGCATAGGCCGCCTAATTCTCTTAAGCAAACATCTGATGCCTTTTCTCAACTCTAATACCCCCTTAGGGCAAGGACTACTATATTTCTAGCAACCGGCGCAGAGTGAGTGCACAATGAATATCTCTTCAGTGAGGGAATGGTATGGCGAGAAGAAGCGTTCAGAACAGCAGATAGCACTGCTTGGTGGTGAAGTTTCACGGGAGAGATGAGCTTTATGCTGGTCTCTGAGGGGTGATAAAAGCACTACGATTATTTCACCTAATCCAGACAGAAACGCTTTCATTTTCTATATTTCAAAATCAGGCTTGGTGAACAACTCCCCCAAAGTTATTGATTTAAGAATTGGTGGAATGAGAGTTGGAACGCTCATCTGTGGGTCTATGAGGGCTGCCTTCTCTTGACATATTTTTGGACTTAACGCAATAGAATATCTGGGTGAGTCTACCCAGGGGAAGTGATTTTCAAGCAATTTCTGGAGAGAGAACAAGCTCTAGAGGGAGGAGATTTGACCCCTTGGATTCTCATGCTGTTCATTTTTAGGTTTCTAGTTTTTAATTACTATTTATTAAACAGTTACCACCTGCCCCTCAGATCACTCTTGTTTTACATATATCTTATTTAACCACCATGGCTTAATTAGATAGCTATATATTATCCCCATTTTAATTTAGTAAACTGAGACTCATAGAGGCTAAATGACATTCAAAATTGAATAAGAAACATGTGGCGGAATCACTGTTTGAATCCAGGTCTAACTACAAAGCCCTTACCCCAAATGGCTACATGATCTGACTTAAGGGTCAAGGTCAAGAGGATTGAGGAAGAAAGAGTGTAATTATCTTGACTGAAGATAGGCTCATTATCGTTGTACCTAAGTGTGTTTGCCTCTTTTTGTTTCTTATATGATCATAGCATGACATACATATTCCCTGCCCAAATGCTAGAGATCCCCAAATGCTTCCTTCTCTATAGAAGTTTACTATCTAGAGATAGCACAGCATGGTGGTTAAAGGTATGGACTGGTATCTAATCCTGGTTTTTCAATTCCTAGCTCTGTGACCTCCTTAGGCAAGTTACTTCACATTTTTGTGCTTGAGTTTCAACATTTGCAAAATGGGGAAAACAGCCAGACATCCTTCATAAATTTGTTGAGAAGTGTTAAGCCCCTGCTACAGGGTAGGCATTCAGTACCTGTTAATTATTCCTGCCCTTTGAGGCTTCCCCAATGGCCTTTATGCATTCATCATTCAGAAGATATTTGTGATTGTCTACGATATGTCAAACATTGTGCTAAGGATTAAGGATAGAAGGGTGTTCTGGTTATTTATTATTATATGACAAACTAGCCCTAAGCATAATGGCTTCAATGACAACAATTATATCTCATGACTTTGTGGGTCAGGCATTTGGAAAGGGCATAGCTGGGTGATTCTTCTGGTATTTAACTGGTAACTGGGTTATTCTGGAGGGTTCAGATTGATTTCATTCACATGCCTGGAGACTTGGTGGGGGCAGCTGGAAGGCTGTGCTCACCTGGAGGCTTCCCTGTCTCTCTACATTGCCCCAGGACCTCATGTATAGTCTCTGGGGTAAGGGATTACAAAACTGGAAGGTGGTGCAGCCAGGACTTAAACCGGAGTTGGGTGAATCCAGAAACCACCACTCTATACCAGCCACATGGCACACTATTTTAAGATTAAGGCCTCTCTGGCACTATTTCTTGGGTGTGCATATAATCCCCAGGTCTTTTTCATGAGGGGAGTGTTTCACTGGGGTCAGGAATCCTGTGTTCTGGACTCACCTCAGTCTCTTCCCAGCCACATGATCCTGAACAAGCCACTGCCCTTCTCAGGCCTCCTTGTCTCCCTCTATGAAATAAAGGCACCTTCTTCCTCTGTCTGTTTCTCATGTTCACTCAGAGGACTGAGTGAACTGTAGTGAACTGAGTATCTGTAGCAGAGGTATCACAGGGAGTCAGCCAGGAGACCTCGTGTCTAGTCCTGGTTCATCTTACTTACTGTGTGCCATTGGACAGTTCTTTCTCCATTTCTGGAACACAGGCTTCAAGAAGTGGTGTCTATGTGTCGTTTCAACTCAGATTTCAAGGAGGATATTGACAAAAACACCATGAACAAACAGTGTGTTAAGCTGCAAGAGAGCATTGCCATGATTAAGATTACATGGGATAGAATGTGCTGAGTATGTTTTTGTGAAAGGCAGATCCACCTTCTCTAGGGAAGAGCATCCTATAACTGGCCAGGGCTCAGGATGCCATCTGTGGGCCTGGATCAGAGCAAAACCAAATGTCCAAACCAAATGGGACTGCACTGATGACGGTACCCTGGTACCGTGGAAAAATCAGCCAACCATCATCCACTAAGCATCTTCATACACGGCTTGACATCACAAATGCCAAGCTTTTTAAATCATTGGGTGAACCTTTTGGGTAACACATTTAAAATTAGCCAGAGTAGTCCAAGCCTCAGGGCTAGATAATGAATGATGAAATACATTTGAATTCATTATTATAAGCAAGGGACTTTTTTGTTTATCCATTTTAGTATCCCAAGTACCTAAGACAGGGCCTAGCAGATAGTAAGCACTGAAACATTTGTCACTGAATAAAATGATTAATGTTTAATGAAAATATCATTGAGTCCTACCCATTATTCATGTATTGGGATTCTTTAAAGCCTTGCTCAATAGCAGCAAATGTCATTTACATAAAGCTCCACTTCAAATTATTTTCTCTGCTTAGTTGGTTATATGGAATTGATCCTTGATTGAAGGAGATATCCTATAAGAAATAATTTATATTCTAGGCAAACCAAGGTCATGAGCCAAGAAGGGCCCATCAAGGTTTTGCTGGCCATTAGAGGTAGCCCACAGTGGTGCTGTGTGACCTTGAATATACCTCACCTTTTGAGTCCTCAGTGGCTACATTTGTAGAATTTGAGTACATTTAAAGTTCACTGTAGCTCTAAAAGTCTATGATCTTAAGAAATTCTTATTTTGCCTACATACAACATGATGTGACAGAGATTAAGTGAGATCCGTTCTGTTCAAGATAAAGTTTGATATAATAACAGTGATAAAGAGTATTAGCCTTGGGTTGTTAAGCTCAAGTTTTAGATTTGGTTCTTCCATTTGTCTACAAGATTTTAGGCAAGTCACCTTACCTCTCTGGGCTTTATTATTCTCATTTGTCAAATCACTCACCTAGATGACAGGTTATGGGGAAGATAATTAAATAACAGAACTGCCAATGTGTTCTGCTGGAACAGTTTCCTGCCTGTCTCTATATGGCCCTTTAGAAATAATTTTGCTGAGTCTTCTAAGATTCCTGATGAAGAAACTAAAACCTAGAAAGGGAAATTGATTTCTTCAGTGTTAAACAGCAAGTTCATTAAGACCTGGGGCAGATATTTTAGCTTCTTATTCATTTACTATGTTTGGTCAATGAGCATCTTAATAATAACAGCTAACATTTGAGGACTTAAGCATAGTACTAGGAACTTTACATCAATTAATGTGTAATTCTCAGCATAGCCCAAAAATGTAGGTCCTATTCTTATTCTTGTTTGGCAGATGAGGAAACTGTGATTTGGAGAGGCTAAGTGACTTTCTCAAATTTACATAACTTATAAGTGTTAGAACCAGGAATTAAACACAGGGGGATAACTATCTTAATCGTTAACCTATACTGGTCTCTTCCACCATGCTAGGTAATAGTGATACATATTAAAACATAATTTGTCACATTGCATGAACTGTTATCTTATGTTAGCCTTAGTTATAATATAACAAAAAAAGTGATAAAGAGGGTCTGGGCTGCTATGGAGTTATATGGCTGAACCCAGGGGGAAGGGAGTAAAAGCCTGTGTCATATAGCCATCCAAGAAGTTCTGTATAGGTTGTAGTTTAGAAATGGGGATAGGATTGGGAATGCGAGAAAAGAATGTTCTAGGCAGAAGGAACAGCACATGTGAAGATCTGGAGACGAGGAAGAGCACAAAGCCCTTGAGGAACTGCAAGAAGTTTGATCAGGATGAGGAGAGATGAGGGGCCAGAGAGTAGCAGTGGCCATATGGAGAAGGGCCTTGTGAACCCCGGTTCAGAGTTCATGCATCCAGTAGGGAGGTACGGGAGGGTTGTAGGCAGGGCAGTGACACAGTGTGACTCATGACTGTGATTACAGTGAGGAGAATGGAGAGAGGCATGCAACACTGGAGGCTGGGGGAGAGGTTAAGGAGCACTGCAGTGATGGTGAGCCCTTTCTTCAAATCCCCTAGACAAAAAAGGGGCTTTGAAAACACAAGTACTAGACATGACCTTATTATTTCCCAACTTCTGCCTGAAAATCTGTTGCTCTGGCCCTACTAGATGAAATCCATACCCAAATGGTGGTGAAATCCATACCCAAATGGTGGTGAAATCCATACCCAAATGGTTTTCACCAGTGTTTTCTGAGACAGAACTGGAGTTCTGGTTTTTCCTCTTGCTCCCTGTCTACCCACAGACTTAATTGCTGCTGAGCCTTTGGTGATTTGTTGTGAAGCCATTGGCTGGTTGGTGGAGTCTTTACCCCACATCATGTCCCCTGTATTGTAGACAAAGGGAAAACTTCAGGATGAGCAGCTTTGGAAGCTGACAGATAAGAGACCAGACCCTGTTTGGAGGCATTTAAACTTATTTCACAGTTAATACAGCATCTGGGGCACATTTTCCTACTTTTATGCCAATTTTTTTGTGTTTTTGCCACACAGTCGGAAGCCAGGATCATAAAAAAGAATGAAAACAGTACAAAAAATACAAGTAAATAAGCGTGCTCTGCTTTAACACTCCCAGGAGCAGTGAGTCCGGCAAGTTTATGAGTTAGAGAAAAAAACAAAACAAAAAACCTATACCACTGTATATAAAGGAGAGGAAATACTATCCCTTTGTATTCGAGTATGTCAAGCTAAGATGGGAGAGGAAGCTCTGAGCTGAGAGTAGGCAGAACAATGTTTAGACAGAATGTGTCACCAATTGTCCAAGTGGCTTGGAGCCAATCAAACCTCTTCTATGGGTCTGTTTCTCACTTATAAAACATAGTTTGTACCAAATGCTCTCTAAAAGTCTCTAGTTCCACAATTACACTTATCATCCTTTACATGCACAGGGGATACAGGCAGATATAGAAGACCTGGTTTCTGATCTCAGGGAACTGAAATATATTACAAAAACAAGACTAACCTTACCTTAACAATTTTAGAGCAGGGATGTCTCTAACCACACTGCTGTCAAAAAGACTGTCACCTTGCTTAAAAATGGAATAATTTGGTTTTACTTCTAATTTACAGAAAGAAAGTAAATTAATGGATAACATTGTCAGTGTTGAGGACTTCTAGAATAGATGACTCCTATTCCTCTGTTTATATTATATAAACTAATTAAAAATGTTATTTGATTTAGAAGAAAGTGATATATGACTATTTTGATTTAATATAACATTTTTCTTTTCCATAAATAGCTTAGACTTTTAAGTAGGTAAAATCTGAGGTTAAACCATAAACTTATTTGTTATGCTTGAATTTGGATTTAGGCTCTGACATCTAGCTATGAGTCTTTGAGAAAAATTACTTCAGCACCCATTTCTTCAACTATAAAATGGGAGCAATAATAGTACCTACCTCACTTATTTATTGTGGGAATTAGCTCAAAGAAGGGCCCAAAACATTTGGCATAGGGCTTGGTAAAATACGCGCTGTGTTAAGTGTTAGGTATCTGATGTGTAGTATGAAAAAATAACTCAGTGAGTTTGAACTGGGCCTTGAAGGAAGAGAAAGATTTAAGACAATTAAAGTAAGGAAAGAAAAATTCCATTTGGCAGTTATGGTAGATTGCAAAAATAACCCCAATTCTTCATCACTTCTTGCATTCATTCCCTTTGTAATTTGACTTTATAGCCCCTCCCATGAAGAGATGGTCTATTTCCTTATCTTTTTAGTATAAAGCTAAATTTGGGTTTTGCTTTAGCAAATAATATGTAGTGGAAACAGTGTTGTGCCAGTTTCATGCCTAGGCCTTACACACTTTTGCTCCTTCCCTTGGAACTCTGCTTCAACTATAAGAACAAGTCCAGGGCTTCCCTGGTGGCGCAGTGGTTGAGAGTCCGCCTGCCGGTGCAGGGGACACGAGTTCGTGCCCCAGTCCGGGAAGATCCCACATGCCGCGGAGCGGCTGGGCCCGTGAGCCATGGCCGCTGAGGCTGTGCGTCCGGAGCCTGTGCTCTGCAACGGGAGAGGCCACAACAGTGAGAGGCCCACGTACTGCAAAAAAAAAAAAAGAAAAGAACAAGTCCAGCTGTCCAGCTGCAGGATAGAGGTCATGTGCAACAGAGCTGAATCAGCCACGTTGTCCAAGCTGAGGTCCCAGGCATCTGAGAGGTCCAACTAGAACCACCTTACTGACTTTAGCTGACCCCAGATGCCTAAGTGAGCCCTGCCAGTTCAGCTCAGATCAGCAGAAACATCCAGGAAAACCACAGACTTCTGAACAATAGTAATTAATTGCTGTTTTAGGTATTAGGTTAGTTTGTTACACAGCAATAGCTAACAGATACTGTGTTGACAGTGGTGGTAGTGGAGAAAAAGGAATGGTAAAATGGTTTCAACCAGAGGAGATTAAGCTGAATAAAATAGATGTCACACATCTATGAGCTGGAGAATATTAGGTTTTGTAGCAGAAATAAAGATAAGTTATGAAGTATATTAAGGTGTACACAAAAAGAAAGAATCATTTATTATAATTTGTGTGAAAGCAAAAACATTTCTGAGTGAAAATACCATAAATTAGAGTATAAGGAAAAGGACAGCTGAGTGAAAATACCATAAATTAGAGTATAAGGAAAAGGACAAATGATGTTGATAACAAATGACATTAAAGATTAATACCCTTAATAGAGAGAGTTCTAAGATATCTATCAAGAAAAATGAAGCCCCCTAAACCCTTTTAAATCAATACAAAATATTCACATTATCTTAGAGCTGTGGTACATGTTGTTACCAGCCTTCTCCCTTTATCCAGCTACTTTTTATTTATGTTTTTGATCTCAGTCTCTTCTTGGGGATGTCTTTCCTGAACTTCCAGATTACAATAGGTCCTCTTAGTGTATGCTTCCAAAGCGACCTGCTCTTCTCATTTCGCTCATCATTTGTTCAAAGTTATCTCCACTGGGTTGTAAATTCCATAAGGCATCAATTGAAACTATTTTGTTCACCAATATAATCCTGGCATCTGGAAAAATACCTGACATACAGTAGACATTCAATAACTATTTGAAAATAATGAGCCCTTGAGTGAGGACCATGAAACCAAATCACTCACCGAAAATCAAATAAAAATAAAACAAACATGACTATAAAAAGCTAATACTTATGAGTAAAATATCCAGTCAAGCCACGTATGTAATCAAGAAATACAAATGAAAACAAACTATGTCATGTGGCTGAAAAATAAGGGCTAAGATAATAAGACTCCATTCAAGAGAGGCTGTGATAAGCATGCCTCACTAAACTGACTAGCAATTGATGCAAATGATACAGAAAGCCATTTAACAGAGTGTTAATTCAAATATTCATACCCTTTAGCAGCAAGTGCACTTCCAGAGAAACAAAATCAGATGTAGTCTCAGTATTATGACTGAAGATCGCCATTGATCCTAATTTTAACAGAAATAACCTGTATGATCAGTAGTGTTACTGTATTGAGAGTCACTATAGTTTAAAGTTGGAATGTGGGTTCTGCAATAAAAGAAATAAGTTTTAATCCTGGCTCCATCACTTATCAGCTATGTGGCCAGAGACTAATAATTCAACCTCACTGACCCTTATGACTTCATCTGTAATGGTGACAGTACATTAATCAGGAAATTTCTGGGTTTTAGGAATTAGTCATTTATCTCATTTTTAGCTTGTACACTCATTACTCTTTGAGGAAGCAATAGCTTGCATTATTTCCAAATCTCAGTTTGCTTTTCTCTGCTCTTTATGGCCCTAAGCACAATAATACACTGTGTATTAGTGTGTTTAAATGTATATTAGAACTACAAGAGGCAACAATGAGGAATAAGGAAAGGGACTACTCCACCTCTCTGTCTCTCTCTTCCTCTTTCTCTCTCTCTCTCTCTCTCTCTCTCTCTCTCTCGTCTTTTGCTGCCATGGTTTCCTCTGTTCTGAGCTACATTTATTCTCACAAAAGAGCGTACTCTTGAACACTAAGTATTTCTCCCCGTAGAAAAAAAGAAAAGCAAAAAAGTTAATGGCTAGGACTATATTATAACAAAGAGTTTTACTGGGCTGTGTGGCATGTCTAAATTCTTGACAAAAGACAAGACTAAACCAGTAAAAATAGACCAAAAATGAGATGTTCTTGGATGTTAGGGTTATAAAATCAACATAGTTGCTCTATCTTTAAGAAATATTAATATTTCTGGAGCCCAGTTTTCTCTTAGAAATGAACTTGAGGTCACAAATTGATATCTAGCTATCGCTGTTTCACTGTTGCCAGTATTTTGTGATACAATGTATTTTATTCAAGAGTAAATTGCAGGGAAGTGTTATGTAATTCATGGTAAATAATCCTAAATGGTTTAATTTGGGGGTCTTTTAAAAAATAATTTTCTTTTTATTTATCAGAGAGTTTAAACTCAGTGTAAACCAATGTTTTGTAGGGATAAGTATTAAATACCATGGTATATCAATTAGGAAATAACTGAACTATTTTAATTAATTATCATTTAATTATTTAAGCTAAACTTTTTGTTTGGTAATAATTTTCAGTTTATAGAAAAATTGTAAAAATGGGAAAGAGAGTCATGTACCACAGTGTTCATTGCAGCTCTACTTACAATAGCCAGGAGATGGAGGCAACCTAAGTGTCCATCATCGGATGAACTGTTTTTCTCTTTCTGACTTACTTCACTTTGTAAGACAGTCTCTAGGTCCATCCACACGTCAACAAATGACTCAATTTCATTCCTTTTTATGGCTGAGTAATAGTCCATTGTATATATGTACCACATCTTCTTTATACAATCGTCTGTCGATGGGCATTTAGGTTGCTTCCATGACCTGGCTATTGTAACTAGTGCTGCGATGATCATTGGGGTACATGTGCCTTTTTTTTTTTTTTGAAATTTTTCAAAACAAATGTTAATTATTTTAAGGGTTATACATGCACATGATTTTTATTTTTAACATCTTTATTGGAGTATAAGTGCTTTACAATGATGTGTTAGTTTCTGCTTTATAACAAAGTGAATCAGTTATACATATACATATGTTCCCATATCTCTTCCCTCTTGAGTCTCCCTCCCTCCCACCCTCCCTATCCAACCCCTCTAGGTAGTCACAAACCACCGAGCTGATCTCCCTGTGCTATGCATGTGTCTTTTTGAATTATGGTTTTCTCTGGGTATATGCCTAGGAGTGGGATTGCTGGATCATATGGTAATTCTATTTTTAGTTTTTTAAGGAACCTCCACACTGTTCTCCATAGTGGCTGTATCAATTTACATTCCCACCAACAGTGCAAGAGGGTTCCCTTTTC
>NC_041221.1:147685110-147688472 GCF_002837175.3 Physeter macrocephalus | reverse complement strand
TGGGTTGTTTGTTTCTTTAATATTGAGCTGCGTGAGCTGTTTATATATTTTTCAGATTAATCCTTTTTCTGTTGATTCGTTTGGAAATATTTTCTCCCATTCAGAGGGTTGTCTTTTCATCTTGCTTATGGTTTCCTTTGCTGTGTAAAAGCTTTGAAGTTTCATTAGGTCCCATTTGTTTATTTTTGTTTTTATTTCCATTACTCTAGGAGGTGGATCAAAAAAGATCTTGCTGTGATTTATGTCAAGGAATGTTCTTCCTATGTTTTCCTCTAAAAGTTTTATAGTGTCCGGTCTTATATTTAGGTCTTGAATCCATTCTGAGTGTATTTTTGTGTATGGTGTTAGGGAGTGTTCTAATTTCATTCTTTTACATGTAGCTGTCCAGTTTTCCCAGCACCATGTATTGAAGAGGCTGTCTTTTCTCCAATGAATATCTTTGTCTCCTTTGTCATAGATTAGTTGACCATAGGTATGTGGGTTTATCTCTTGGCTTTCTATGTTGTTCCATTGATCTATGTTTCTGTGCTTGTGCCAGTACCATATTGTCCTGATTACTGTAGCTTTATAGTCTGAAGTCAGGGAGTCTGGTTCCTCCAGCTCTATTTTATTCCCTCAAGACTGCTTTGGCTATTAGGGGTCTTTTGTGTCTCCATATAAATTTTAGGATGATTGTTCCAGTTCTGTAAAAAATGCCTTTGGTAATTTGATAGGGATTGCATTGAATCTGTAGATTGCTTTGGGTAGTATAGTCATTTTCAGAATATTGATTCTTCAAATCCAAGGACATGGTATATCTCTCCATCTGTTGGTACATCTTTAATTTCTTTGATCACTGTCTTATAGTTTTCTGCATACAGGTCTTTTGTCTCCCTAGGTAGGTTTATTCCTTGGTATTTTATTCTTTTTGTTGCAATGTTAAATGGGAGTGTTTCCATAATTTCTAACCCTAACCCTCCGAGTGATTAAAGCCTAGGCCTACCAGCCAAAGCATAACATCACTTATTGATCCAAAGCTTTGATCAACGGAACAAGTTACCCTAGGGATAACAGCGCAATCCTATTCTAGAGTCCATATCGACAATAGGGTTTACGACCTCGATGTTGGATCAGGACATCCTAATGGTGCAGCCGCTACTAAGGGTTCGTTTGTTCAACGATTAAAGTCCTACGTGATCTGAGTTCAGACCGGAGCAATCCAGGTCGGTTTCTATCTGTTGCGCATTTCTCCCAGTACGAAAGGACAAGAGAAATAAGGCCAACTTTACACACGCGCCTTCAAATAACTAATGATCTAATCTTAATTAAACAAACAAGCGCAAACTAACCCTGCCCAAGACCAGGGCATTGTTGTGGTGGCAGAGTCCGGTAATTGCATAAAACTTAAACTTTTACACCCAGAGGTTCAAATCCCCTCCTCAACAGAATGTTTATAATTAACATCCTAATACTCACCCTCCCCATTCTCCTAGCCGTGGCATTCCTAACCTTAGTAGAACGTAAAACCCTGGGGTATATACAGCTCCGAAAAGGACCAAACATTGTCGGCCCACATGGCTTACTCCAACCCTTCGCCGACGCAATTAAACTATTCACCAAAGAACCCCTACGTCCAGCCACATCCTCCACCACCATATTCATCATCGCACCCATACTAGCCCTAATCCTAGCCCTCACGATATGAAGCCCCCTGCCCATACCATATCCCCTCATCAACATACACCTAGGAATCCTATTTATACTAGCAATATCCAGCCTGACTGTTTATTCCATGTTTGTTGGAAGATTTTTAATCACAGTTTCAATTTCATTACTTGTGATTGGTCTGTTCATATTTTCTGTTTCTTCCTGGTTCAGTCTTGGAAAGTTATACCTTTCTAATAATGTGTCCATTTCTTCCAGGTTGTCCATTTTATTGGCATAGAGTTGCTTGTAGTAGTCTCTTAGGATGCTTTGTATTTCTGCGGTGTCTGTTGTCCTTTTTCATTTCCAATTTTATTGATTTGATTCCTCTCCTTTTTCTTCATGAGTCTGGCTAATGGTTTATCTATTTTGTTTATCTTCTCAGGAGCCAGCTTTTAGTTTTGTTGGACTTTGCTATTGTTTTCTTTGTTTCTATTTCATTTATTTATGCTCTGTTCATTATAATTTCTTTCCTTCTGCTAACTTTGGGTTTTGTTTGTTCTTCTTTCTCTAGTTCCTTTAGGTGTAAGGTTAGATTGTTTACTTGAGATTTTTCTTGTTTATTGAGGTAGGCTTTTAAAGCTATAAACTTCCCTCTTAGAACTGCTTTTGTTGCATCCCATAGGTTTTGGATCATCGTGTTTTCATTGTTATTTTTCTCTAGGTATTTCTTTATATACTCTTTGATTGCTTCAGTTATCTCTTGGTTGTTTAGTAACGTATTGTTTAGCCTCCATGTGTTTGTGTTTTTTACGTTTTTTTCCCTTTAATTCATTTCTAATCTCATAGCATTGTGGTCAGAAAAGATGCTTGATATGATTTCAGTTTTCTTAAATTTACTGAGGTTTGATTTGTGACCAAAGATATGCTCTATCTTGGAGAATGTTCTGTGCACACTTGACCAGAAACTGTAATCTGCTGTTTCTGGATGGAATGTCCTATAAATATCAATTAAATCTATCTGGTCTGTTGTGTCATTTAAAGCTTCTGTTTCCTTATTTATTTTCATTTTGGATGATCTGTCCATTGGTGTAAGTGAGGTGTTAAAGTCCCCCACTATTACTGTGTTACTGTTGATTTCCTCTTTCATAGCTGTTAGCCGTTCCCTTATGTATTGAGGTGCTCCTCTGTTAGGTGCATATATATTTGTAATTGTTATATCTTCAGCTTGGATTGATGCCTTGATCATTATGTAGTGTCCTTCCTTGTCTCTTGTAACATTCTTTATTTTAAAGTCCATTTTGTCTGATATGCTTATTGCTATTCCAGCTTTCTCATTCACTTTTAAGGTAATTATCGATATGTATGTTCCTGTGACCATTTTCTTAATTGTTTTGGGTTTGTTTTTGTAGATGCTTTTGTTCTCTTGTGTTCCCCACTTAGAGAAGTTCCTTTAGCATTTGTTGTAGATCTGGTTTGGTGGTGCTGAATTCTCTTAGCTCTTGCTTGTCTGTAAAGCTTTTCATTTCTCCATCAGATCTGAATGAGATCCTTGCTGGTTAAAGTAATCTTGGTTTTAGGTTCTTCCCTTTCATCACTTTAAGTGTATCAAGCCACTCCCTTCTGGCTTGTAGAGTTTCTGCTGAGAAATCAGCTGTTAACCTTATGGGAGTTCCCTTGTATGTTATTTGTCGTTTTTCCCTTGCTGCTTTCAGTAATTTTTCTTTGTCTTTAATTTT
>NC_041221.1:147677962-147684843 GCF_002837175.3 Physeter macrocephalus | reverse complement strand
TGTTTGTTTGTTCTTTAATTCTTCTAGGTCTTTGTTAAACATTTCCTGCATCTTCTCGATCTTTGCCTCCATTCTTTTTCCAAGGTCCTGGATCATCTTCACTATCAATCATTATTCTGAATTCTTTTTCTGGAAGGTTGCCTATCTCCACTTCATTTAGTTGTTTTTCTGGGGTTTTATCTTGTTCCTTCATCTGGTACATACCCCTCTGTCTTTTTATCTTGTCTATCTTTCTGTGAATGTGGTTTTTGTTTCACAGCCTGCAGGATTGTAGTTCTTCTTTCTGCTGGTTGCCCTCTGTCTCTCTCTCTTTATTCCTAACAAAATAGTTAGACCAAAAATACTATACTTAAGAGTGCTTCTGATAAACAAAAATGGAGTTAAGGTGGGACTAAGCCAGAGGCTAACTTCTCACCAATCTCTGTTTCTAATAACTCTAGGCCTTGAAGCCTGAGTAAATCTCCATTCTATGGGTATACCTAGTCAATTTAAAGTATATTTCAATAACTGCAAAAGAAATATGATTTCAAAGGGATTCAGATGCAATATGTAACTGGAAAGGGAGTAGGTAGTGGATGACTTGCTGTTTTATTGATCATATGTTTTCTCTGGGATGAGACAAAGTGGTCTGATGAAAGGAAAGGAAAATCTGAAAAGACTCACTGTGATCCAATCCTTTGTTCCCTTTGATCTCTCATTACCATCTCCCATCCCTCTGATTCCCTAAAATTTTAAGCTGTACCAGACTCATGGAAACACTAATGATGCTGAGTCATACACGCTCTCCATCAGGGTTCTGTTCTCTCTACTCACTGAGTGGCATTTGCAGAAATATTCAGAACTGTATTTATCTGTCTTCGTTTTATAATGCCAGCAAAGCCAGGGGGTTCCTTCAGCCTGTTCTATTCTTGCAGTATAATTCAGAGAATATACATTTCAAGCTGCCTTCCTGCCCAATTTCTATACATTCAGTAAAGTACAGGGCATAACTTGTGGATTTTCATTACAACTAAAGGCTTCACTGTAGCTGCAGTGTGCCCTGGGATACCTGGATGTTTGCTCTTTATTTTTAGTAAAATGGACACATAGCCTTAATCCCCTGGTTGTTACTTTTCAGAAAAGTCCTGGCCTGACATCAAGAGACCCCAGTTCTAGTCATAAGCTAATCCTTAATCCATGCATTTTGTAGTATCTTGACAACCTTACAGCTTGTGGGAAGAATAGCTAAAAGTTGAACAGTTTCTTTTATTGGAGATGATAGGATTCTAGCACTCATTGTCTGGTCTTAGTCAACTATCAAGGACAGTCTGGAATCATGATCTTTGAGGACAGTTGTTGGAACCCTCAATGGACCCCCTGTTTTCTCCATTCCCTGGTCCACATTGCCACCTGAGTGATTTTCCTCGATAAATCCCCAGTGTTATTCTACCTTGAAGATTCATTCACTTACAGTATTCTCCTAAATGCTACTGGAGTTTCTCAAACTGCAGGGTGCCTAGCATTCCCTAGGGTGCTTGTTAAACGATGAATTCCTACAGTTGAGTAGGACTGGAATGGAGCCAGAATCTTCACTGTTGACAAGCACTTCAGGTGAGACAGGTGGCTGGAGAGCCACCCAGAACTAAGCTGGACCACAAGATGAAGTCCAGATTCCCTATCCTGGCATTCAAGGCTTTCCTAAATCTGATCTCAGCTACCTTTTTCTCATGTTATTTATCCCACATCCCAATTAGCTTGGCAACTAACAGGAATAAGGAATGCAGAACTCTCTTCTTTAGGAGCTGTGCCAATGCCTGGCTTCAGTCCCTACCCATTCAGGATGTACTCCCAGTCCTTACCAGCCCATAGCAATGTCTCCCTCTGCTGAACTTTCATTGTATGAGAATTACTGAATCACATTTTTGGGAAAGTGAAGGGAATTGCAATGAGACAAATTTTCCTAGAAATACAATTGTTTGAGTTGGGACTACAAAGAGGGAAAATTGTTTCCACCAGGAGATTTCATACATAAATGAGAAGAGGTATTTTAGTAAAAATCCAATGTAAGCAAAGGTGATTTCTGTGCACATTTTAAAAATAAGTGGCCTGTGTCTGTCATGTTTAATGAACGTGGAAGTTGAAGGTTAAGTCAAGGTCAGTTCACTGAGAAGACCTTAAATGCCCTTCAAATCATCACGGACTTCGTTCCTGGCAAAAAGCATGGTTGACAATTTGGGGGCTATTATGATGCTGGCTTGCAAAGTACTCATCTCATGCAAACTCAGGAAAGAAAACAGAGGCTGCTCTGGAGGCTGCTTAGGTTCAAATGTTAACTTGTCTATTTCTTAACCATGTAATCCTGGAGCAGTTACTTCACTTCTTTGAGCCTATTTTCTCATCTGGATTATGGCAAAAATAATAGATCTCATTTTATAGCATTCTTGCATTTATTTATGGCAAGGAAATCAGCCCTTAGTAATTATATAATAATAAATATTTAATACTCATATAGCTTACAGGGAATGGGTATTATTTCTCTTTCAAAAATGAAAATAGTCTCAGAAGGTAAAAACTTGTCTATAGTAACACAGCTAATAAGAGCAGAATTGGGCAGTATTTTGCCCTACATAAAACCTGGATGGGACTTAAGGGACTATTTATTTCAACTCCCTCATTTTATAGTAAAGAAAACTAAGGATTAGAGTGGTGAAGCAATTTGGCCAATGTCACACAGCACACAATATGAGTACATCCTAATACTAGGAAATAAAGGAGACATAAAGGTGAGCAAGACAGTCTCTGCCCATGAAGAGCTTTCAGGCCAGCAGGGAAGATCACAGGTGTGGCAAGCATGTCTGAGCAGGAAGAAGTCCTAGGGTCTGGGATGGCTGGGGAGAGGTGATTGCATCTGTGCCTTAAAAGTTTGGCTCACTGACCAGTAGGCAGGTGAAGGAGGGGTAAGGGTCAAGTCAGATGTATACTGGAATTAACTTTGAATGCCTTCTCAGCAATATACACTCCAGTTTCTGGAAGAAAGCAACTTTGGAGCAGTTACAGCCTCTTAAAACTACTGTCTATAATTATGTTTGCTGGAAAAAAAAAAAGAAAAAACAAAAAAAACCTGGAGCAGCAGGGAACAGACCCTGTCATTAATCCCAAATCCTACTCCCTCAGTCACACACATTCCCCAGGGGCACATGCAGTGACAGCTGTCACTCCCCAAGCAGCTCAAAATCCCTAAGTGGCCTTGAAGCAGAGTAGAGCCAGGAAAGCTGCCTCGGCCCCTGCCTGGGTGGCCTCACACAGTGTGCTGGCAGCCGCCTTTGAAGCATAGCCTGGAACCCAGAGGCACCACAGGCCGCAGCGCTCCGCTCCTTCCCCTGACAGGGAACTGCTGGGCTTCAGTTTGGGCTCTTTTCCCAGCGGACAAACTCTAAGACAGATCTGAAGGCTGGGATTCCTCTTCAGAGCCTTGTAGGGCAACCCCGCATGGCTAATCACTGCCACAGCCTCGTGGGAGAGCAGAGTAGGCAAGGAGGATAGTCATTAAAAAGGGAGCTTGCTGAGATGAGGCTTCTGGAGATGAACACCTTTGCTCTGTTCTGGGAGCTGGAGGGCCAACTGTACAATTCAAGAGAGCCTTAATTTGAGAGAGGCTGGCGTAAGCTAAATGTGTACATCAAGGAAGAAAGGCCAAGCAACCCCATGGAAATTAGAATTTTTTGTTGACAAAAGAAAAGTCAGCCTCCCTCTATGGCCTAACTCCTTTGCCTGAAATTCTACCACTAAGGGCATAGGCCTTGCTCCTTTGGATCCTGGAGGTTTCCTGGAAAGGGTAGCTTCAATGATCAGTTAATACAAGAAAGAGGAATTTCACTTAGACTTGCTTCCAAAATCTGACCACTAATTGCGAAGGAACTAGCCACACTGACCACCACTAGGGCTTGGGGGGTCACATTAGGAACATTGAGAGGAGCAGGTGGCAGGTGCCTTGGTTACTTTTTGCCAGAGACATCCTTATGTCCTTGTTCCTGCAACTGCTGCCAAATTCCTCACCTCTACAGGAATCAGGAAGATTTTAATCAGACCCAGCTTCTATCCATAACTTTTGCTAGCTATACTTTGCCATCTCAGTAAGGTGGTTTATTATCGTCTATTACCGTAACTACAGAGAATGGCCATCCAAATTGTTCTTTTCAGAGCGTGTTCTGAACCTTAGTCCTGTACATCCTTTGAAGTCCTGCAGACATGCCACCTTTCCCAAGGACCTTTCCCTTCAGTAACCATAGGGAGCTTTTTCTCCTCTAAAATACAATTTAAAAAATATTTAAAAATACTATAGACTTCATATCACTCCTAGAAATCTAATAAAAGTTGCATTTGTTTTAAGAGTGAGGAATCCTGCTTAGTTGGATGTTTACTTCATTTTTTTTTACCCTTAAAAGTTGGCATGAAAGCAATAATCATGAATCCAAGACCTTTACTGATTAATTGACCCCAGTCAAATCAGTGTCCACGAAATCATCTCTATTTACTCAACACTAGCATCAGTCCACACTAAGAGTTGGAAACTTTTTCCTGAAAAGAGCCAGACAGTAAATATTTTGGGATTTGGGGGCATATGGTCTCTGTCACAGCTACTCAACTCTGACATTGTAGCATGAAAGCAGCCATAGACTATATAGGCGTGAATGTTTGCTCATGGCTGTGTGTTGACAAAACTTTATTTACAAAAATAAGCAGTGGGCTGGAGTTGATTCTTGAGCTGCAGTTTGTTGACCCCCAATGCAGACCATCATGTCCCCTTCATTTGACAATTTTCTGTTGATTGTCAGAGTTTTGAGTTACATCGTAGCAGCGCAAAGCAGCTATGAAGTCAGTTTGCAAACTGCAAGATTTCATGGCATCTTTGAAAATGAGGTAACGTAATTGCTTGAATTAAACTTAAGCCATGGACAAATGAGAATCTGGCAGAATTAGACCAGTGAAAGAGAAAAAAATCAATAAGAATCACAACAGCATAGGAGCTTCAAGCAAGAAGGACTTGAACAGGGAAAGATGTGGGAAAGCCCTACAGAAAATTGATGAACCATCAAATATTTTTGCAAAAATTACCCATTTTATGGTAGGGGTTTAAAAATCCAACACAAAGCAAAGAGTGGTAAATCTTGCTTCCACAAAACTAAAGAAAAATTATGGCAGCAGATAATGTGGTCATATTTTATACATCCTATGAATTAGGACGTTGTTGCAATTTTAAATTAAAAGATATACCTGTTTTTTTAAAATTTTCTTCATCTGATTACTTTAAGAGGTTTTTTTAAATATTTAAATTTTATTTTATTTATTTAGGACGTTGTTGCAATTTTAAATTAAAAGATATACCTGTTTTTTTAAAATTTTCTTCATCTGATTACTTTAAGAGGTTTTTTAAAATATTTAAATTTTATTTATTTTTTTATACAGCAGGTCCTTATTAGTCATCAATTTTATACACATCAGTGTATACATGTCAATCCCAATCTCCCAATTCATCACAACACAACCCCCCCCGCCCTGCCCCCGCTGCTTTCCCCCCTTGGTGTCCATATGTCTGTCCTCTACATCTGTGTCTCAATTTCTGCCCTGCAAACCGGTTCATCTGTACTATTTTTCCAGGTTCCACATATATGCGTTAATATGCGATATTTGTTTTTCTCATTCTGACTTACTTCACTCTGTATGACAGTCTCTAGATCCATCCACGTCTCTACAAGTGACCCAATTTCATTCCTTCTTATGGCTGAGTAATATTCCATTGTACATGTAGATTTTCTGATGATGCCCATTCTAACTGGTGTGAGGTGATACCTCATTGTAGTTTTGATTTGCATTTCTCTAATAATTAGTGATGTTGAGCAGCTTTTCATGTGCTTCTTGGTCATCTGTATGTCTTCTTTGGAGAAATGTCTATTTAGGTCTTCTGCCCATTTTTGGATTGGGTTGTTTGTTGCTTTAATATTGATCTGCATGAGCTGTTTATATATTTTTCAGATTAATCTTTTGTCTGTTGATTCGTTTGCAAATATTTACTCCCATTCTGAGGGTTGTCTTTTCGTCTTGTTTATGGTTTCCTTTGCTGTGCAAAAGCTTTGAAGTTTCATTATGTCCCATTTGTTTATTTTTGTTTCCATTACTCTAAGAGGTGGATCAAAAAAGATCTTGCTGCGATTTATGTCAAAGAGTGTTCTTCCTATGTTTTCCTCTAAAAGATTTATAGTGTCCGGTCTTATATTTAGGTCTTGAATCCATTGTGAGTTTATTTTTGTGTATGTTGTTAGGGAGTGTTCCTTTTTCTTTTATCAGTATTCCTTTGTTTCTTTTTTTTTTTAACATCTTTATTGGAGTACAATTGCTTTACAATGGTATGTTAGTTTCTACTTTACAACAAAGTGAATCAGTAATACATACATATGTTCCCATATCTCTTCCCTCTTGCGTCTCCCTCCCTCACGCGCTCCTTATCCCACCCTTCTAGGTGGTCACAAACCACCTAGCTGATCTCCCTGTGCCATGCAGCTGCTTCCCACTAGCTATCCACCCTATGTTTGGTAGTGTATATATGTCCGTACCACTCTCTCACTTTGTCACAGCTTATCCTTCCCCCTCCCCATATCGTAAAGTCCATGCTCTAGTAGGTCTGTGTCTTTATTCCTGTCCTACCCCTAGGCTCTTCATGACATTATTTTTTTCTTAGATTCCATATATATGTGTTAGCATACGGTATTTGTTTTTCTCCTTCTGACTTACTTCACTCTGTATGACAGACTCCAGGTCCATCCACCTCACTACAAATAACTCAATTTCGTTTCTTTTTATGGCTGAGTAATATTCCATTGTATATATGTGCCACATCTTCTTTA
>NC_041221.1:147676819-147677873 GCF_002837175.3 Physeter macrocephalus | reverse complement strand
CTCCATACTGTTCTCCATAGTGGCTGTATCAATTTACATTATTCCCACCAGCAGTGCAAGAGGGTTCCCTTTTCTCCACACCCTCTCCAGCATTTATTGTTTCTAGAGTTTTTGATGATGGCCAATCTGACCGGTGTGAGATGATATCTCATTGTCGTTTTGATTTGCATTTCTCTAATGATTAATGATGTTGAGCATTCTTTCATGTGTTTGTTGGCGATCTGTATATCTTCTTTGGAGAAATGTCTATTTAGTTCTTCTGCCCATTTTTGGATTGGGTTGTTTGTTTTTTTGTTATTGAGCTGCAAGAGTTGCTTATAAATTTTGGATATTAATCCTTTGTCAGTTGCTTCGTTTGCAAATATTTTCTCCCATTCTGAGGGTTGTCTTTTGGTCTTGTTTATGGTATCCTTTGCTGTGCAAAGGCTTTTAAGTTTCATTAGGTCCCATTTGTTTATTTTTGTTTTTATTTCCATTTCTCTAGGAGGTGGGTCAAAAAGGATCTTGCTGTGATTTATGTCATAGAGTGTTCTGCCTATGTTTTCCTCTAAGAGTTTTATAGTGTCTGGCCTTACATTTAGGTCTTTAATCCATTTTTAATTTATTTTTGTGGATGGTGTTAGGGATTGTTCTAATTTCATACTTTAACATGTACCTGTCCAGTTTTCCCAGCACCACTATTGAAGAGGCTGTCTTTTCTTCACTGTATATTCTTGCCTCCTTTGTCAAAGATAAGGTGACCATATGTGCGTGGGTTTATCTCTGGGCTTTCTATCCTGTTCCATTGATCTATATTTCTGTTTTTGTGCCAGTACCATACTGTCTTGATTACTGTAGCTTTGTAGTATAGTCTGAAGTCAGGGAGCCTGATTCCTCCAGCCCCATTTTTCGTTCTCAAGATTGCTTTGGCTATTCAGGGTCTTTTGTGTTTCCATACAAATTGTGAAAATTTTTGTTCTAGTTCTGTAAAAAATGCCAGTGGTAATTTGATAGGGATTGCATTGAATCTGTAGATTGCTTTGGGTAGTACAGTCATTTTCACAATGTTGATTCT
>NC_041221.1:147675131-147676602 GCF_002837175.3 Physeter macrocephalus | reverse complement strand
TAGTAGTTTTCTGGTAGCATCTTTAGGATTCTCTGTGTATAGTATCATGTCATCTGCAAACAGTGACAGCTATACTTCTTCCTTTCCGATTTGGATTCCTTTTATTTAATTTTTAATGTGCTGTTGGATTCTGTTTGCTAGTATCTTGTTGAGGATTTTTGCATCTGTGTTCATCAGTGATATTGGCCTGTAGTTTTCTTTCTTTGTGACATCTTTGTCTGGTTTTGGTATCAGGGTGAGGGTGGCCTCATAGAATGAGTTTGGAAGTGTTCCTTCTTCTGCTATATTTTGGAAGAGTTTGAGAAATTTAAGTGTTAGCTCCTCTCTAAATGTTTGATAGAATTCGCCTGTGAATACATCTGGTCCTGGGCTTTTGTTTATTGGAAGATTTTAAATCACAGTTTCAATTTCAGTACTTGTGATTGGTCTGATTATATTTTCTATTTCTTCCTGGTTCAGTCTCGGCAGGTTGTGCATTTTAAAGAATTTGTCCATTTTATTGGCATAGAGTTGGTTGTAGTAATCTCTCATGATCTTTTGTATTTCTGCAGTGTCAGTTGTTACTTCTCCTTTTTCATTTCTAATTCTATTCATTTGAATCTTCTCCCTTTTTTTCTTAATGAGTCTTGCTAATGGTTTATCAATTTAGTTTATCTTCTCAAAGAACCAGCTTTTAGTTTTATTGATCTTTGCTATCGTTTCCTTCATTTCTTTTTCTTTTATTTCTGATCTGATCTTTATGATTTCTTTCCTTCTGCTAAATTTGTGTTTTTTATTGTTCTTCTTTCTCTAATTGCTTTAGGTGCAAGGTTAGATTGTTTACTTGAAATGTTTCCTGTTTCTTAAGGTCGGATTGTATTGCTATAAACTTCCCTCTTAGAACTGCTTTGGCTGCATCCCATAGGTTTTGGGTCATCGTGTCACCATTGTCATTTGTTTCTAGGTATTTTTTGATCTCCTGTTTGATTTCTTCAGTGATCACTTCGTTATTAAGTATTGTTTAGCCTCCATGTGTTTGTATTTTTTCCAGATCTTTTTCTGTAATTGATATCTAGGCTTGCAGCATTGTGGTTGGAAAAGATACTTGACATGATTTCAATTTTTTAAAATTTACCAAGGCTAGATTTGTGACCCAAGATATGATCTATCCTGTAGAATATTCCATGAGCACTCGAGAAAAATGTGTATTCTGTTGTTTTTGGATGGAATGTCCTATAAATATCCATTAAGTCCATCTTGTTTAATGTATCATTTAAAGATTGTGTTTCCTTATTTATTTTCATTTTGGAGGATCTGTCCATTGGTGAAAGTGGGGTGTTAAAGTCCCCTACTATGATTGTGTTACTGTCAATTTCCCCTTTTATGGCTGTTAATATTTGCCTTATGTATTGAGGTACTCCTATGTTGGGTGCATAAATATTTACAATTGTTATATCTTCTTCTTGGATCAGTCCCTTGATCATTATGTAGT
>NC_041221.1:147674661-147675000 GCF_002837175.3 Physeter macrocephalus | reverse complement strand
GTAAAGCTGGTTTGGTGGTGCTGAACTCTCTCAGCTTTTGCTTGTCTGTAAAGCTTTTAATTTCTCCATCAAATCTGAATGAGATCCTTGCTGGGTAGAGTAATCTTGGTTGTAGGTTTTTCTCCTTCATCCCTTTAATATGTCTCGCCACTCCCTTCTGGCTTGCAGAGTTTCTGCCGAAAGATCAGCTGTTAACTTTATGTGGATTCCCTTGTGTGTAATTTGTTGTTTTTCCCTTGCTGCTTTTAATATGTTTTCTTTGTATTTAATTTTTGATAGTTTGATTAATATGTATCTTGGCATGTTTCTCCTTGGATTTATCCTGTATGGGACTCTCTG
>NC_041221.1:147669541-147674533 GCF_002837175.3 Physeter macrocephalus | reverse complement strand
TATTTTTAATTTCATTTATTGTGTTGTTCATCGTTGCTTGCTTCCTCTTTAGTTCTTCTAGGTCCTTGTTAAATATTTCTTGCATTTTGTCTATTCTATTTCCAAGATTTTGGATCAACTTTACTATCATTATTCTGAATTCTTTTTCAGGTAGACTGCCTATTTCCTCTTCATTTGTAAGGTCTGGTGGGTTTTTACCTTGCTCCTTCATCTGCTGTGTGTTTTTCTGTCTTTTGAGTTTGCTTATCTTACTGTGTTTGGGGTCTTCTTTTTGCAGGCTGCAGGTTCATAGTTCCCATTGTTTCTGGTGTCTGTCCCCAGTGGCTAAGGTTGGTTCCGTGGGTTGTATAGGTTTCGTGGTGGAGGGGACTAGTGCCTGTTTTCTGGTGAATGAGGGTGGATCCTGTCTTTCTGGTGCGCAGGTCCACCTCTGTTGGTGTGTTTTGGGGTGTCTGTAGCCTTATTATGATTTTAGGCAGCCTCTCTGCTAATGGATGGGGCTGTGTTCCTGTCTTGCTAGTTGTTTGGCATAAGGTCTCCAGCACTGTAGCTTGCTGGTTGTTGAATGAAGCTGGGTCTTGGTGTTGAGATGGAGATCTCTGGGAGATTTTCACCATTTTATATTACATGGAGCTGGGAGGTCTCTTGTGGACCAGTGTCCTGAGGTTGGCTCTCCCACCTCAGAGGCACAGCCCTGACTCCTGTCTGGAGCACCAAGAGCCTTTCACCCACACGGCTCAGAATCAAAGGGAGAAAAAATAGAAAGAAGGAAAGAAGGAAAGAAAGAGGATAAAATAAAGTAGGATAAAATAAAATAAAGTTAGTAAAATAAAAATAATTATTAAGAAAAAAAATTTTTTTAAGTTAAAAAAAGAAAAAGAAAAAAGAAAAAAACCCCAGTCTGTCAGAACCCTAGGGCAAATGGTGAAAGCAAAGCTATACAGACAAAATCTCACACAGAAGCATACACATACACGCTCACAAAAAGAGGAAAAGGGGAAAAAATAATATATCTTGCTCCCAAAGTCCATCTCCTCAATTTGGGATGATTCATTGTCTATGCAGGTATTCCACAGATCCAGGGTACATCAAGTTGATTGTGGAGTTTTAATCCTCTGCTTCTGAGGCTGCTGGGAGAAATTTCCCTTTCTCTTCTTCGTTTGCACAGCTCCCAGGGTTCAACTTTGGATTTGGCCCCGCCTCTGCATGTAGGTCGCCTGAGGGTGTCTGTTCTTCGCTCAGACAGGACGGGGTTAAAGGAGCCACTGATTCGGGGGCTCTGGCTCACTCAGGCCGGGGGGATGGAGGGGTACGGATTCAGGGAGAGTCTGCGGTGGCAGAGGCTGGCGTGTCGTTGTACCAGCCTGAGGTGCGCCGTGCATTCTCCTAGGGAAGTTGTCCCTGGATCACGGGACCCTGGCTGTGGCGGGCTGCATAGGCTCCCAGGAGGGGAGGTGTGGACAGTGACCTGTGCTTGCACACAGGCTTCTTGATGGCTGCAGCAGCAGCCTTAGCATCTCAGGATCGTCTCTGGTGTTCTCGCTGATAGCCGTGGCTCGCACCCTTCTCTGGAGCTCCTTTAATCGGCGCTCTTAATCCCCTCTCCTCAAGCACTGGGAAACAAAAAGGGAAGAAAAGTCTCTTGCCTCTTCAGCAGCTCCAGACTTCTCCCAGACTCCCTCCCGGCTAGCCGTGGTGCACTAACCCCTTCAGGTGTTCATGCTGCCAGTCCTCTCCTTACGATCTGACCCGAAGCCCGAGCCTCAGCTCCCAGCCCCCACCCGCTCCAACGGGTGATCAGACAAGCCTCTCGGGCTGGTGAGTGCTGGTCAGCACCTATCCTCTGTGCGGGAATCTCTCCGCTTTGCCCTCTGCACCCCTGTTGCTGCGCTGTCCTCCGTGGCTCCGAAGCTTCCCCCTCCACCACCCACAGTCTCTGCCCACAAAGGGGGCTTCTAGTTTGTGGAAAACTATCCTCCTTCACAGCTCCCTCCCACTGGTGCAGGTCCCATCCTTCTTTTGTCTCGGTTTTCCCTTTTTCTTTTGCCCTACCCAGCTACGTGGAGAGTTTCTTGCCTTTTGGGAGGTCTGAGGTCTTCTGCCAGCGATCAGTCGGTGTTCTATAAGAGCAGTTCCACGTGTAGATTTATTTCTGATGTATATGTGGGAAGGAAGGTGATCACCACATCTTACTCTTCCGTCGTCTTCTCTCAAACCCACTAGGGAGTGTTCTAATTTCATTCTTTTACATGTAGCTGTCCAGTTTTCCCAGTACCACTTATTGAAGAGACTGTCTTTTCTCCAATGACTATCCTTGTCTCATTTGTCATAGATTAGTTGACCATAGATGCGTGGGTTTATCTCGGGGCTTTCTTTGTTGTTCCACTGATCTGTGTTTCTGTTTTTGTGCTAGTACCATATTGTCTTGATTACTGTAGCTTTATAGTATAGTCTGAAGTCAGGGAGTCTGATTCCTCCAGCTCCGTTTTTTTCCCTTAAGACTTCTTTGGCTATTCAGGGTCTTTTTTGATTAGCTCTAGTAGTTTTCTGGTGGCATCTTTAGGATTCTCTGTATAGTATCATGTCATCTGCAAGCAGTGACAGTTTTACTTCTTCTTTTCCAATTTCTATTTCTTTTATTTCTTTTTCTTCTCTGATTGCTTTGGCTAGAACTTCCAAAACTACGTTGAATAATAGTGCTGAGAGTGGACATCCTTGTTTTGTTCCTGATATTAGAGGAGATGATTTCAGATTTTCAACATTGAGAATGATATTTGCTGTGGGTTTGTCATATATGGTCTTTATTATGTTGAGGTAGGATTCCTCTCTGCCCTCTTTCTGGAGAGTGTTTATCATAAATGGGTGTTGAATTTTGTCAAAAGATTTTTCTGCATCTATTGACATGATCACATGGTTTTTATCCTTCAATTATTTAATATGGTGTATCACATTCATTGATTTATGTATATTGAAGAAACCTTGCATCCCTGGGATAAATCCCACTTGATCATGGCATATGATCCTTTTAATGTGCTGTTGGATTCTGTTTGCTAGTATTTTGTTGAGGATTTTTGCATGTATATTCATGAGTGACATTGGTCTGTAATTTTCTTATTTTGTAGTATGTTTGTCTGGTTTTGGTATCAGGGTGATGAGAAAGATAGGTGTTAACTCTTCTCTAAATGTTTGATAGAATTTGCCTGTGAAGCCATCTGGTCCTGGGCTTTTGTTTGTTGGAATATTTTTAACCACAGTTTCAATTTCATGAGTTGAGATTTACCTTGATTTCTTCTTTGATTTCTTCAGTGATCTCTTGGTTATTTAGTAACGTATTATTTAGCCTCCATCTGTTTGTGTTTTTTACATTTTTTTCCCCTGTAATTCATTTCTAATCTTATAGCGTTGTGATCAGAAAAGATGCTTGATATGATTTCAGTTTTCTTAAATTTACTGAGGCTTGATTTGTGACCCAAGATGTGATCTATCCTGGAGAACGTTCCAGGAGCACTTGACAAGAAAGTGTAATCTGCTGTTTCTGGATGGAATGTCCTCTAAATATCAATTAAATCTGTCTAGTCTATTGTGTCATTTAAAACTTCTGTTTCGTCATTTATTTTCATTTTAGATGATCTGTCCTTGTCCTTTTTCATTTCTAATTTTATTGATTTGTGTCCTCTCCCTCTTTTTCTTGATGAGTCTGGCTAATGGTTAATCAATTTTGTTTATCTTCTCAAAAAACCAGCTTTTAGTTTTATTGATCTTTGCTCTTGTTTTGTTTCTATTTCATTTATTTCTGCTCTGATATTTATGATTTCTTTCCTACTGCTAACTCTGGGTTTTGCTTGTTCTTCTTTCTCTAGTCCCTTTAGGTGTAAGGTTAGATTGTGTATTTGAGATTTATCTTGTTTCTTGAGGTAGGCTTGAATAGCTATAAACTTCCCTCTGAGAACTGCTTTTGCTGCATCCCATAGATTTTGGATCATCGTGTTTTCATTGCCATTTGTCTCTAGGTATTTTTTGATTTCTTCTTTGATTTCTTCAGTGATCTCTTGGTTATTTAGTAACGTATTATTTAGCCTCCATCTGTTTGTGTTTTTTACATTTTTTTCCCCTGTAATTCATTTCTAATCTTATAGCGTTGTGATCAGAAAAGATGCTTGATATGATTTCAGTTTTCTTAAATTTACTGAGGCTTGATTTGTGACCCAAGATGTGATCTATCCTGGAGAACGTTCCAGGAGCACTTGACAAGAAAGTGTAATCTGCTGTTTCTGGATGGAATGTCCTCTAAATATCAATTAAATCTGTCTAGTCTATTGTGTCATTTAAAACTTCTGTTTCGTCATTTATTTTCATTTTAGATGATCTGTCCATTGGTGTAATTGAGGTATTAAAGTCCCCCACTAATATTGTGTTACTGTCAATTTCCTCTTTTATACCTGTTAGTAGTTGCTTTATGTATTGAGGTGATTGTATGTTGGGTGCATTTATATTTATAATTGTTATATCTTCTTCTTGGATTGGTGCATTGATCATTATGTAGTGCCCTTCCTTGTCTCTTTTAATATTCTTTATTTTAAAGTCCATTTTGTCTGATATGAGTATTGCCACTCCAGCTTTCTTTTGATTTCCATTTGCATGGAATATCTTTTTCCATCCCCTCACTTTTAGTCTGTATGTGTCCCTAGGTCTGAAGTGGGTCTCTTGTAGACAGCATATAGATGGGTCTTGTTTTTGTATCCATTCAGCAAGCCTGTGTCTTTTGGTTGGAGCTTTTAATCCACTCACGTTTAAGGTAATTATCGATATGTATGTTCCTGTGACCATTTTCTTAATTGTTTTGGGTTTGTTTTTGTAGATGCTTTTGTTCTCTTGTGTTTCCCACTTAGAGAAGTTCCTTTGGCATTTGTTGTAGATCTGGTTTGGTGGTGCTGAATTCTCTTAGCTTTTGCTTGTCTGTAAAGCTTTTCATTTCTCCATATAGTCTGAATG
>NC_041221.1:147647610-147668963 GCF_002837175.3 Physeter macrocephalus | reverse complement strand
GAATGTTGTTGCGTTTAATGTTGTCCCAGAGGTCTCTTAGGCTGTCTTCATTTCTTTTCATTCTTTTTTCTTTATTCTGTTCCGCAGCAGTGAATTCCACCATTCTGTCTTTCAGGTCACTTATCCGTTCTTCTGCCTTAGTTGTTCTGCTATTGATTCCTTCTAGTGTAGTTTTCATTTCAGTTATTGTACGGTTCATCTTTGTTTGTTTGTTCTTTAATTCTTCTAGGTCTTTGTTAAACATTTCTCGCATCTTCTCAATCTTTGCCTCCATTCTTTTTCCAAGGTCCTGGATCATCTTCACGATCATTATTCTGAATCCTTTTTCTGAAAGGTTGCTTATCTCCACTTCATTTAGTTGTTTTTCTGGGGTTTTATCTTGTTTCTTCATCTGGTACATTACCCTCCGCCTTTTCATCTTGTCTGTCTTTTTGTGAATGTGGTTTTTGTTCCACAGGCTGCAGGATTGTAGTTCTTCTTGCTTCTGCTGTCTGCCCTCTGGTGGATGAGGCTCTCTAAGAGGCCTGTGCAAGTTTCCTGATGGGAGGTCCTGGTGGTGGGTAGAGCTAACTGTTGCTCTGTGGGCAGAGCTCAGTAAAACTTTAATTTGCTTGACTGCTGATGGGTGTGGCTGGGAACCCTGGAGCCTACCTGGGCTCCTTGGTGGGGCTAATGGCAGACTCTCGGAGGACTCACGCCAAGGAGTACTTCCCAGAACTTCTGCTGCCAGTGTCCTTTTCCTCACGGTGAGCCACAGCCACCACCCGCCTCTGCAAGAGACCCTCCAACACTAGCAAGTAGGTCTGGTTCAGTCTCCCCTGGGATCACTGCTCCTTCCCCTGGGTCCTGATGTGCACACTACTTTGTGTGTGCCCTCCAAGAGTGGAGTCTCTGTTTCCCCCAGTCCTGTCGAAGTCCTGCAGTCAAATCCCATTAGCCTTCGAAGTCTGATTCTCTAAGAATTCCTCCTCCCATTGCCAGACCCCCAGGTTGGGAACCTGACATGGGGCTCAGAACCTTCACTCCCGTGGACTTCTGTGTTATAAGTGTTTTCCAATCTGTGAGTCACCCACCCAGCAGTTATGGGATTTGATTTTACTGTGATTGCGCCCCTCCTACCATCTCACTGTGGCTTCTCCTTTGTCTTTGGATATGGGGTATCTTTTTTGGTGAGTTCCAGTGTCTTCCTGTCGATGACTGTGCAACACCTAGTTGTGATTCTGGTGTTCTCGCAAGAGGGATTGAGAGCACGTCCTCCTACTCCACCATCTTGGTTCCTAATGTTTTTTTCTTTTTTAAATAAATTTATTTATTTTATTTTTGGGTGCATTCATTAGGTCTTCCTTGCTGCACGTGGGCTTTCTCTAGTTGCAGCAAGTGGGGGCTACTCTTCCTTGCAGTACGTGGGCTTCTCATTGCAGTGGCTTCTCTTGTTGTGGAGCATGGGCTCTAGGTGTGTGGGCTTAGTAGTTGCAGCATGTGGACTCAGTAGTTGTGGCTCACGGGCTCTAGAGCACAGGCTCAGTATTGTGGCACACGGGCTTAGTTGCTCCACGGTATGCGGGATCTTCCTGGACCAGAGCTCGAACACGTGTCCCCTGCATTGGCAGACGGCTTCTTAACCACTGCACCACCAGGGAAGCCCCTAATATACCTGTTTTTAGACTTCAATTTCAATTTTTCAAGATCAGTTCCCGGCCAAAATTTTTCCCTCATGTAAAAATTTGGTCCCTATTTTAAAAGTGTTTACTTTAAAGTGACATTTTAAATGTGAATTATCTTTACATTATACATACTTCCTTTATGTGAAATGCTTATCTTCTTAAACGAGACCTTGAAGTCCTTGAGGGTCATAACCACATCCAATTCATTTGTCTTTCCCACAGCTTCTAGAATCAATTTTATAGCCAGTAGACATTAAATGAATATGTACTTCCTTTGTGACTGTTGTCACCTTATTTCTCCCTTTAAAAAAAAAAGTCTCTGCAGTCTTCATTTTAGATGATAGTACAGGACTATAAAAATGACCGTGTGCAGTGTAACCATGCAAAGCCATCTTAATTATCATTGCAATAATTATGATTGTTCTTTGACCTTTAATTTTTTTTTTGTCACAACATTAAAACTCTTAATGTTGGTCATATATATGTATGTATATAATATATATACATATTTATGGAAATGAAAAATAGTAAAGCTAATATTTGTAAACCATAATTAAGCTATTAGAAACAGTGAGTATTAGAGTGTTGTTTGGTTGTTGCTGTTATTGAAAACACTTATCAAGAGTAATTCCAACAGTGCTGGTCTTCTCCTTGTGTAATTTACCACAAAGAGCAAACGTGTTCTCTATGCCTTGGAAAAGTGTCATCCTTTTTTCTAAATTTGGATTCGCTTTTAATATTTTATCCTTTTCTCTTTCAATGTCATGAAATAGCTCCAGGAGTTCCTTTAACATGAAACATTTTGCTGACATCACTTGCTTTAGGATATTGCCATCTTTTTTGTCACAAACACTTTCCTCATTAATGTCGGTAAACTGGTCTTCACTAAGTTCCTTCAGCTGCATGTTTAGAATCTCTTTGAATGGCGGTAATGTTGACATGCCCATGGTCAGGTCAGCTGTTTTTTTCTGTTAACTCCATTACATCCGATTTACATTTCACTTCCAGGATCATCATTTTTTTCCTTTGCTGCACTTTCATATTTGTGGGCCAATCCCCTTTTTAAAAAATAGAATTCCATTTCTATAAAATGTCACATGAGCTTATCACTGGAAGACAAGAAGAACACAGCTATACGCTTTGCTGTCTGTGTATGAACAGTATACCAGATACACAGTGACTACCTACTGACAGACTTTGAAAGAGTGATGTGCCTGCTCACTGATCATGATGCACACCTGTTATTTACGTAGTGATTTGTGGACTGAAGAGCTAGCAACACAGTTTGCACTCTATTCAGTTATTCACAGTTTATATCCTGTGGTAACTGAACTGTAATGTTGGGGGACTGGTATTATCTAACTAAACCATGGTAACTGAAATTTGTGCATGCCGGAGCTGTTCAAAGTGAGGACTGCCTATAAATAATATAAAATTATTTCTTCAACCACATAAATGTATTATCCACTCATAAGTTTTTAAACTTCGTTACTTTCAACAGTTATGCCCCAAACAACTTCATGGTACCATGAAATTTCTGTGAATTTTTCATCCAGTCCAATAAAATTTGCTTTTTGGACAGTGATTCATCCTATGTTTCACAATGGGGAGCACAGCTGTCCTTGTGCATGAGCAGGTGGCCCTGTCCCACCTTCTGGGGATTCAGAACCCAGGGAACCTGCCTCCACCTCCCTCCTTGGCACATACTCCTTGGTGAGGTGTCTGATTATGTGGTGTAGAAGGGTGAGGTGGTGCCCATGCTGGGACATGGTGGGGACTCGAAACTGTGTGTCCCGTTTTAGAGGGGGTAGTGAGGAGTTTTATAGTAATGGTTCAAGAAACAGGGTTGCTGGTAAGGGTCCAGGTACATTCAGGGCCAGCATTCTTCCCATCCATGGATCATCTCAAGACCATCAAGGTTGGCATCAGGCAGTCTCATGACGGTTTCTGTGGTTCTCAAGGTTACTGGGTTATGACCTTCTCTCTGGAATGAAGAATGCTTGTGAAAAGAGGCGGGTAGAGGGGAGTGCTCGAGGGAGAGAAAATACCAGCTGCAGTGATATGGCTAAGCGAGAAGAAAGAAAAACAAATCAGAGTGAGTTAAACAGATCATAACACAATGGAGGCTACTTTAACTAGTTTTTGTGCTCTTTTTTTTTTTTTTTTTCAGTATGCGGGCCTCTCATTGTTGTGGCCTCTCCCGTTGCGAACTAGTTTTTATCTGGAATAGAAATAAGCTAAAAGGTAGAGGTGGCATCCCATAGACTTAAGGAAAACATTTAGTGATGGAACTACATGGTTATGTGGGAGCTACCCGAGAGAAGGGGAAACTTGGTATGAAACAGTACTTAGTCCCCAAAGAAGACTCCTCTGGTCCCCAGATTCCAGGGATGAGAGTTTTGTTGACTTCTGTAATTTCCACCATATGGTAATTTGTAGTAAATATAGATAAAAATGAGGCTGTAGGATGACAAGGCTGTAAGTCCCCACCCTAGAGGACCAATCATTTACTTACTCATGGATGAATTATCATGCACGAGTGATTCCCTCCCTTGATGAGTTTTTAAGAGCAGACACAACTCTGGGAAAAGGCTGTAGTAATAGGTCTCAAAGTTCTGAAGTTGAAGTGTCTGCTCAAAAGTACCAGGATCAAAAGTTGGCACTAGTAGGAGACGCTGGTGCCCTAGGTGACTCCTGCAGAGGTGGTGATAAGATTAAAATATTGGTTTAGTAAAGGGACATTTATACCAAAGGGAGATCTGCCTTTCTCTCTGAAGGAGACCCCTCTCCTATGTCCATCATGTGTACATTCCCCCTTCCTTTATAATAGTATCTTAATCTCCCTTTTGGAGACTCTTCCCACCTCTCACTCTCAGTTCACATAGTCTTAATGACCTCTGAGGACACAAGGGTGGCAATCATACAGCCATAGATAAATCAGCCCATCTTCCTGGCCACAGTGATTTTTCAGGGACAGGGGCATGACTTATCTGGAAAAGGTGAATAGGATATTTTCTTTCTCTACTGGGAATGGACCTGGGAAGATGTAAGCCTTTAGCTTCTGTGCTCTATCATGCAAAGAGAGGTTACCAGAGCAAAGCTAGAGCCAAGGGATGAAAAGCAGAGCCAAGTGTTGGAGAATGGCAGAGTTCTGACAATATAGTTAGAGCCCCTGGATCCAGCCATACCTGATACCATTACCTGAACTTAGCAATTATATGATCCAATAATAGTCCTAGTGTGAGGTGAGGGGGAAGAGATTTAAATATAGCAAAGGGAAGTGTCTTACTTAGTCACATAGCTGGTGAGCCACAGAATTGGAATAACAACACAGATCTTTGGACTCCAAGCTCAGACTCATTTTACTCTTATAGGTATGAGGGAAACAAAGAAAAAATGTGAGAGATAATGTTGCAGAGTCATAATTCATGATAGGAGACAAATGAAGTAACAGGAACACAAAGAGGCTAGTAGCTCAAACCGTATAACAATACTACCATAGCAAAAGTCATCTCACACCGTAATTTTTTTTTTTTTTTTTTTTTTTTGTGATACGCGGGCCTCTCAGTGTTTTGGCCTCTCCCGTTGCGGAGCACAGGCTCTGGACGCACAGGCTCGGCGGCCATGGCTTATGGGCCCAGGTGCTCCGCAGCATGTGGGATCTTCCCGGACCAGGGCACGAACCCATGTCCCCTGCATCGGCAGGTGGATTCTCAACTACTGCGCCACCAGGGAAGCCCTCACACTGTAATTTTAACCATTCAAATGTAACCAAATAATGTGATTGGTGAAGCACATATTTCAGGTTTCAGGAGCCAATGGTTTTATGATTTATTCAAAAATCACAAAGTGAGGTAATGACAAATTTTAAATGTAGGCATTTAGATTTCTCCATGATTCAACACTCATCGTAACATAAGAGAAAAATCCTAATTCACTGAATTTTCGGTATATACCAATGTCATGATGGTAAACATAGGCTTTTCCTGATGTACTGGAAGGACCAAGACTCTAATTCAAATTACCCATAGCACCACCTGTTGGATTTGTAATGACTTTCTAATGGTGCCCAGATCATTTGTGTTTTTCCTTGTTCTCAAGCCCTCAATAAATTCTAAAAGGTCATTTTATTTTTCCTTTGGATCATTACCTTGTAAAAGCCAAGTTCCAGCAAATTACACAGAAATGTGATAGAATTAGGGATGTTCTAAAAATGGTTCCTCGGTATAAACATGATTTTTTCAGAGAAGGCCAAAGTGAAGCACATCTTTCCTTTTATGACTTGCCTGTCCATAGTCTTTCCTCCAGAAACCCAGAAGGAACAGACTACAATGCCTTGATTATGTCCTTTTCAATCTTAGGAACACATCTGTGTCTTGCCTGCCTTTTTGTTTCCAAGACAGTCCTGTATGGTATTACCCTGAGGTTGAGTGGCAACAAAACTTTTATGCTTTTCTTCTGAGCAAGAAAATCTGAGAAATGATTGCACGTGTTGGATGACAGAGGAAGCCCATTTCCTTCGATATTTTTTCTCTGATGTCCTGACAATGAGAATAATCCTTACAAATCAAATGAGAGAGGCCATTGTTAGTGGAGAATGGAAACTCAACACGTGAAAAGGAATGGTAAGACTTACTCTCAAAAAGTTCAGTTTTCCTGGCTTTGAAGAAAACACACTGAGAGAACTGTTAAGTAAGATTACTGACTAGTTTTTGAGGAGCCCCCTTAGAATAGAAACTGTTATAGATAATTACAGATAGGCAAGAAGATCTAAGCAACTCCTGACCAATGAGTATAATGTTAGTTTTGGAGGAAAATTTACAATAAAGTATTTGCAGATGTGTTTTGTAACCCCTTTTAAGAAGAAGCTGTAATTAGTGAGGTTTTAGTTAGATTTATTGATTTATCTTTAAAACATAAATGGAGAGCCATACATTTTTCTAAATGTTCATTTGGATCCATTGCTGAATAACTCAAGTTTCTGCTCTCATAGTGCCTGTGTCTAGTGGGGTGAGATACACAAAGAAGTAAAGAGATAAGATACTTTCTGTTAATGGTATTTATTGCCAGGAAAATATATCATGCTTAGGACGTAGTAATATAAACTACCCTCTTTATTTATTTGATGAAATTATTAGTCTAAAGCAAGTGGTTCTCAATTGGGGACACTTTGACATCCCTCCCCTTCCATGGGACATTTGGCAATGTCTGGAGATATTTTTGGTTGCCAGAGATGTGTAGAGGAGCTACTTGCATCTAGAAGCCAGGGGTGCTGCTGAACATTCTGTAGAACACAGGATAGCTTGCCACAATAAGAATTTTCGGGCCCAAAATATCAATTAGTGCTGAGATTGAGAAACTCTTGTCTAGATCCTACATTCTCAACAGGGGCAGTATTGCCCTGAAGGGGGACAAATTTGGTTTTTAGGAAGTGAAAAAAACCTTACTCTTTGCATGTATAAAGCATAGATACACATACAATACAAGAACAGATGTACAGTATATCCATGGTATTAAAATTTCATGGGGCTGAATGATTAAGGGGAAAAAGTCTCAAAAAGTTCCTTGGGGGAATGATAATGGAAAAAAAGGTTGGGAAACACTGGTTTAGGCAGGGATCACCACACTTTTTCTGCATAGGGCTAGTTAGTAAGTAGTTTTGTATTTGTGGCCATACAGCTTTTGTGGCAACTACTCAGCTCTGTCATTGCAGCCCCAAAGTATCCATACATAGACAATACAGAAACAGAGGGGGATGGCTATGTTCTAATAAACTTTATTTAAAAAAACAAGAAATGGGTTACATTTGGCTCATGGTCCATAGTTTGCTGAATCCTGGTTTAGAGCTCAGTAAAAAACAATAGAAATATGAGATACATGCCTTATTAATGTGCAGATGCATTAATGATAATTATCAATGTGCATATGTGTGAACATTAAAGAAGATTCAGTTATATGAATGAGCGATTAAGGGATTTTCCCATTATATACAATTAAATCCTCCAAAATCTGATGAATGGATGGATATCAAACTTGAAGGAAATCCCTGATGATATGGCAAAAGGTATGGCTGGACTTTCAGTTAAAAACAGTTAAAAATATAAAACAAAACAAATCCATGAGGCATGTGTATCACATAGTAAAAGACTGGATGTAAGGAGGGAGAGAAAATGCATTAAATGTCGGATTAGGGACCACAACAGAGAGGAATGGGGAAGTGATTTAGAGAAATATAATGGGGTTTCCGTACCAAACTGCAGAACACTTGGTCTGCCTTCTGAGGTATCACATGGTATAATAGGAGCCATCAGCTTTAGCTTATAGTATTTACATCTCCATCTACTCCCCAAATGGTAAATCAATATTATATATACTATGGTATATTTTATTTGCTGAACTTTACCTCTGGTACCAGAATACAGGGTACCAGAGGTAAAGACTGTAGACTGTAGATCTATTAGTAGACTGTAGGTCTAGATACATGTAGTAGTGTCAACTCAGCATGGCTTAAATAAGGTAGTAGTGTATTTCTCTATCATGTTATTGTCTAAAGGCGGGCAGGCAAGTGTATGGCAGACTGTCTTGGCTCTTTAAGATCATCCAGAAACCCCAGTTTCTTATCCATGAGACTTATTTTACATTATTTGTGAAATTTTTATACCATCATTATACTCACTCTATCATCTATCTATCAACTGTTCATGTTCTTAATTTGTCGTCCTGCCATCCTGATTATGTGGCCCCTCTTCTGTGCAATTCAGAATGGCTTATCTCGAGGCAGCAGGGTGTGAAGAGGGAAGGAGAAGAGCTTCCATTAAGATCATGACTCAGAAGTGGTACATATCACTTTCATTCACATTCCATTGACCACAATAAATGCATAGTTATGTCTGATACAAAAGAGGCTGGGAAACATAGTCTGTAGCTGGAGGTCATGTACACACGTTATATCAGAAATAGTTTATGGACATTGAAGGCCAACCAGAAGTCACAGCCACAGAATTTAAACCAAAGGAAACAAGATTTTTAACTAGTCAAGGAGCAAAATCAGTATGTTATAGGGACTTGAAGTCATGTCATAGAAGGAAGAAAAGGATATTTGTCTTATAAAATAAAAGAAGTTGGGGAATCATGAAACCAGCATTCAAGTGCTTGGAAAAGAGTTGCAAGCTCTTAACCTGTGAGGTTAGTCCTAGGATCAATGGCTAGAAGTTACAAGGAGAAATTTCAGAAAACGTTAAGAGAAGTTATCTTTATGAGGTCAAAGTAGAACTGCCTGTTTGTAAAAGAAAGCCTACTTCTCATCATTCAAGCTTTCAAACACTATTCTGTAAATTAAAAAGTATATATATTTATTGAGTACCTACTTGATACCAGGCACTGTTTGTTTGTGCTAAAGAGATAAAGATGAATAAAACAGTTAGGACCTGTGACCTACCAGATTATAATAAGCAATGAGTAGAGAGGTGTGTGTGTGTGTGTGTGTGTGTGTGTGTGTGTGTGTGTGTGTATACGATGGGATAAATGATTATGCAGTAAAGTGTTAGAAATATTTGGAGATTTAGGGATAGTGTGGGGACTTTGCTGTACTCTTAAAATGTGTTTTGTATTTCAAAAAGGTATGATTCTCTCATATATAAAGTTTTTCATTCTCAATTCCTACCAACTAGTTGCCTAAGGATCAAAAGCAAGAAATAGTTTAAAAGTTTAAAATAAAAATAGTTTAAAAACAGTTTTTTATGATAGCCATAAAAAATCATGTATTTGAAATACAACAATCCTTGTTTGTTTTAAAGACTCTAAATTAAATATAGTGTCGAGGGAGTCTAATTGGTGGTTGCATTTATTCACAAGTCTTGGCCCTTTTCATCCCTGCAGAAAACTATAATCCCTACACTGGAGCACTCAGCAGTCTATCACTGGGGGGTTCTGATGCCCAGCGGGGAGCAATTTAAATGCTTGGTAGGAGAATCCCATGCCCACAAGCACTGCTCAGAGTTTCTATATGAATAAATGTTTTCAGCTTATGAGGAAATCAGAGCTCATTTACAGAAATAAAAGCAAGAGATGTTTTTCAGAGAGTAGAAGGAAATAAATACAGAGCAGTAGAACGAGACCTGGCCAAGGATAAAATGGGGCATAGGTTCCATATCAAACCCTACCACTGAGAAACAATACAAGCCTGGCAGGCCCCTCTGCTTCTCTGGGCTTCAGTGACCTCACCAGTAAACTGAGAGTTCATGATCCCAATCCATTCTGCCAGTATCAGTTATTTAGCTTACACCTATTTCTCTGAAAATTGGCTGGAAAATCTATAGACAGGATGTGACCTGTGGAGTACTCCACAGTCCCCACCACTCCCTAATGCCATGTCCAGGCCGATTTTACTCCTGCACATTCTCTTCTAGTTTTGCTAGGCATATAAGTTTGAAACTTAAACTCATAGTAGTTGAGTGCTTTCCATGTGCCAGGCATTTACAGGCATTTGTATATATTATCTCATTTAATTTTCACAGCTGTCCTCTTAGAGGCATACATTTTACTGTTTAAAAAACTGAGCTCGGGAACATATGTATATGTATAACTGATTCATTTTTTTGTAAAGCACACCATTGTAAAGCAATTATACTCCAATAAAGATGTTAAAAAAAAAAACAACAAAACTGAGCTCAGAGAGTTGAAGTAACTTGCTCAAACTTAAGCAGCTAGGAATTAGTTGAGGCAAGATTCAGATCTAGGCAGTTTGTTCCCAGAACCTGTACTCTTAACCACTGTGTTCTGTTGTCTAAAATATTTCTAAAGTCATGTGATCTGCCAGCAGTGAGTGAAGGATTAAAGAGCTTGGAGAATTAAAAAAAAAAAATCTGAATCCAAATCCAGACTCCACCACTACTTACCTCCATATTTGTAGGATTCTTGTGAATGTTAAATGAGTCAAAGTATGTAAAACATTCAACACGGAGAACTTGCTCAAAAAGTAGCCCTTATTATGCTAGAAATATGCCTGTAATGTAGACATAGAATAATGGTTGAATGGATAAAATATCATATTATTGGTCCAAAAAGAATGTCACATAGCTGATGCTTTCTTTATAAGCTGGTTATTGGCATATTCTGTAGTGCTGTTCTTTGTTCAGTTTTTCTCATTTTAAAAGAACATGCTCCTAGACCAGTAGTTCCTAACCAGGGGTGACTTTGCCCCTGACAAGATATTTGGCAATACCTAGAGACATTTTTGGGTGTCAGAACGTGTGTGTCGGTGGGTGGAGTTGACATTAGAAATCAGTAGATAGAAACAAGGGATGCTGCTAAACATCCTTTAATGCACAAGGTAGCCCCCCCCAAAACAAAGAATTATCTGGTTCCAAATGTCAGTAGCACTAAGATTGGGAAACCTTGATCTAGACTAGAGCAAAAATCCTCTAAAGAGTCTTTAGTCTAGTTGGATAGACCAGATGTTAAAAACAACAACAAAAAAGAGCCATCATGTGCACAGTGTTGCTATGTTCTTCTTGCCCCCCTCAACCTGAACCTGGCTGGGGCCCAGGTTTTGCTACTTCCAATGCAGAGAAGTGTACCAACCACGTGGCACATTCCAAGTGCTCTAGAAAGAAGGGAGTAACCCTGCATGGAGCGGCACTCTGCAGTTCCCAGGAAGAAATCCAAAGAAGGTGGGCTAGATAATGACCAAATCCCCATTTAACTTATATCCATGTTGCCTATTTTATAAAAAGCAATGTACTGTGCACACAGGGAGATTTCAATCTGTGAGAGAGATGACTGAGAAATGATAACTTCCAAAAATATGCATATATTATTCACTTGATTTATCCAACTGGCCTCTATCTTAAGTACCCAAATTTCATTCTACAGATCTAGATAATAAACAGCATTTTTGTAAGTACTCTGTCTTCAACTTTAGAGATGGAAATTTCCTTGCTATTTGTTGGTTTTCCCCCTTTACTGTATACTTCTCATTTAAGACCCCTGTAAAGTTCATAACTCCAAAGTTGTCTTTTGAGATAAGAGCCAAAGCTGCTGAAAGCCAGAGAAATATTCCAGTTTACCGTGCAACCCATATGAAGACCAACCTCAAATCTCTTTTATCACTTGGTGGATTTGATTCACAACTTATTTCATTTAGAATAGAAAAACCCCAAAAAAACCCTTAGCAAATTTAATCCCAGTAGCATCTTAGAGTACTTTAGAATATAATAGCCGTAAATTGGTTAACCAGATGAAAGATTGTATGTTTTATCCTAGTGCTATAAACCTCAAAATTCCCTAGTAAAAAACATTAAAGTATCATTATAGACATAAAAAGATTCTGTTAAAGTGGTATCCTGGTGTTTGAAATTTATTCTTTCATTGATAGCATTTGAAATCAATGTTACTTTGTGAGCTTTAAGCAGTTTTCTCTCTAACTGGTAATAGGGTATACACTGTGAGACTCCAAAAGCAGGAGGGTGAAGGTTGGGAGATACTATGAGATCACCTGATTCAACCTTATGGTTTTACAGATGAAGCAAATGGAGACTGAGATAAAAATAGGGTTTTGTCACAGCAAAAAATGAGGATTGTATCCCAAACCTTTGGCAAGAAAATTTCCTTTCCGATCAAGCCTTCTCCTGTAGAAGAAATCCAAGGTGCTTCTTGTCACCTTAATGTAATTGACTCCTCATCACATTTTGGTTGATTCGTTTTTGGAATTTAAATGAAAGATAGAATATAATTGTAGACTCCTAAACCCAGGGATGTTATGTGATGATAAGTAGAATTCTGAGTACCTCACTCTCCAGCTATCTATTATTCATTCAACTATCTACAACTATGTGCTAGTAATTGTGCAGGACAAAGGGATATATGAATGCATAGAACCAACAAGTCCCTATCATCATGAAGCTTACATTGTATTGGAAGAGGCAAATAAAATAAGATAATAAACATAATAATTGTGGAGCTTAATAAAGGCTATGAAATCAATAGATTGTGATAAGACAGAGATTATCTGGGGATGAGTGGGCTGCAGGGATAAGGGGAGGCAGAGCTTTTTCAGAAAAGGTGGTCCAGGATGGCCTTTCTTGAGAGGTAATATCTGAGGTGAGACTAGAGGGATGGGAAGTTTCTTCCAGGAAAGGAAAACATCAGGCAGAGAGAATACCAAATGCAAAGGCAGTAATGAGGTAATGGCTTAGTGTGTTTGAGGAACAGAAAGAGAGCCATGTGAACCATTCAGCTCATAGTGAGTGAGGGAAAGCTGGATAAGAGATAACTTTTAAGAGAAAATCAGGGGATCAGATCATGTAATGCCTCATAAGCTATGACTAGTACTTCTGATTTTATAAATCTGTATAGTCTATACAAATTATAATGTGTATAGAACAAACATAAAAGTAATTTGTGACATCAGGGACTTCCATGGCAGTCCAGTAGTTAAGACTCTGTGCCTCCACTGCAGGGGGCATGGGTTCAATCCATGGAACTAAGATCCTGCATACCATATGGGGTGGCCAAAAAATAAAAAAATAGTAATCTGTGACATCAGATAGATAGTGGAATAAAGTCTTCTAAAAATCCACTTGTCAATAAAAACAACAAGAATATGGAAAACATCGCCATTAGCAACTTTTCCGGAAGTCTAGAAATTAACAAACGACCTATAGAAATCTGAGAAGCATTTATTCAAGAAAAATGGCTGAACATTGGTGAGAATAGTAAGCTTTGTGACCTTTTAATTTGCCCTATTCCCACCCCATGCTCATCTCTGCATAAGCTTTGAAAATGAGCAGATTACATGGCAATTAAAATCTGCAAGCTGGCTGCCTCTAGAGGGGACAGAACAGAGTTGAGCTCTTTCAGAGCCCCACTCTAAGAGAATTATGATAATTTTGCCTCTCTGGTGGTTTATTGGAAGAACTGACTCATAAGACTGACTTTATTAGATCTGATTTGGAGCTCACCCAGTGTGGACAGCCTTTACCCTGAGAGTATTTGTTGAAAGCAGATGGAGGCTTTTATCATCATCATCATCATCATCATCATCATCATCATCATCATTATCATTGCAGCAGCCTTACCTGGTAAATATCAATTGGGGCAAACAATAAGCTAACCAAAAATCTTAAAGAGAGAAAAGCTGAGGAATGAGAAGTTTATAGAGGACTTTGAAAGTCTCTGACATATTACTGGGAACCTAGAAGACCACACATATATATGAAGCTGTGCACATGCCTGGGTCTATGTACATATTCAGAAAAGATCTGAGAAGAGCCTAAGCTCCATCTCTGGCTAACCATGAGGCTGTGTGTAAGCAAGAAGTGAAGGCTAAGGCAGAGTTGTAAATTTTCAGGCTGAGTTGAAGGCATGCCCCAGCATACACACACACACAGTTCCTCAGCAAGGCTGGGAGGTTTGTTGGTTTGATGCATTTAAGGAAATCTCTGCCCTTTCACCAGCTTACCTCTAATATAACTGAGCAGAGATTTCAGTGGCCACACAAAGAATATAGGTTCTAGAGAATTAGATCAGAAAAGTTACCAACCAAACAACAACAAAAATACCCTTAAAAATGGGAAAGAATTTATTTCTATTTGTGCCACCTTATAGTGTTTAAAATGTTTGGTTTTCAAAAGGAAATTACAAGATATACCTAAAAACAAGAAAGTATGGCACACACATAGGGTAAACACAAAACTAAACAAAACAACTGTCTCTGAGGGAGCCCAGACATTGAACTTGCTAGATAGGACTTAATGTCAGCTATTTTAATTATGTTCAATGAGCTAAGGGAAACCATGTCTAAACAATTAAAAAATACATAAGAACAATGTTTTAGGAAATGGAAACTACCTATAAAGTGATAAAAATTAAAAAAAGAACCAATGGAAATTCTGGAAAGTGTAATGTCAGAAAAGAAAATTTAACCAAAGGGGCTCAACAACAGATTTGGAGAAGCAGAAGAAAGTCAGAAAACTTGAAGATGGATCAATTGAGGTTCTGCAATCTTTAGAACAAAAAGAAAAAAGAATGAAGAAAAATAACCAGAGCTCAGAGATCTGTGGAAAACTGTCACATATACCAACATATGCATAATGGGGGTCCAAGAGGAGAGGAAACAGAAAGGGGTCAGAAAGAATATTTGAAGAAATAATGGCCAAAATTCCCCAAATTTGATGAAAAACACTAATCTACACATCCAAGAAACTCAATAAACTCTACATAGGATAAAATATAAGAGATCTATACCTAGACACATCATAATCAAACTCTCAAAAGACAAAGACATAGAGTCTTGAAAGCAGCAAGAGAGAAGTGACTCCTCACATAGAAGCAATTCTCAATAAAATTGACAGCTGATTTCTCATGAGAAACCATGGAGGCCAGAAGGCAGTGAGATAACATATTCAGAGTACTGAAAGAAAAATCTGTCAACCAAGAATTCTTATATCCAACAAAACTGCCCTTCAAAAATGAAGGAGAGGGCTTCCCTGGTGGCGCAGTGGTTGAGAGTCCATCTGCCAACGCGGGAGACGTGGGTTCGTGCCCCGGTCCGGGAGGATCCCGCATGCCGCAGAGTGGCCCGGCCCGTGGGCCATGGCCGCTGAGCCTGCGCGTCCGGAGCCTGTGCTCCGCAATGGGAGAGGCCGCAGCCGTGAGAGGCCCGCGTACCGCAAAAAAACAAAAACAAACAAACAAACAAAAAAAAGAAATGAAGGAGAAATTAAGATATTTGCAGATAAATAAAAAGAGAGAATTCATTAGCAATAAACCTGGCCTGCAAGAAATACTAAAATAAGTCCTTCAGACTGAAATGAAAGGACACTAGACAGTAAGTAACTTGGATCTATATGTAACTACATAGGTAAATATAAGGCAACATAAATGCATTATTTGTAACTCTTTTTCCTATATAATTTAAAATAAAAAGACAGTTGCATAAAGCAAAAGCTATGAATCTGTGTTGATGGGCACCCAATGTAGAAGGATGTAATTTGTATGACAATTACAACACAAAAGATGGGAAAAGGAATAGAGCTATATAGGAACAGTGTGTTTGTAAACTATTGAAATTCAATTGATATTAATATATCAAAGATACACATGTAAGAATTAAAATTATAAAATTCTTAGATATAAAAACAATATTAGAAGCAACCTAAGAGAAAAATAGGTGTATTAGACATCATCAAAATTAAAACATTTTTGCATCAAGGACATTATTAAGAAAGTGCAAAAGCAACCCAGTAAGTAGGAGAAAATATTTGTAAATCATATATCTGATAGGGGTTGAATTACCAAAAATATCATCAAAATTAAAACATTTTTGCATCAAGGACATTATTAAGAAAGTGCAAAAGCAGCCCACTAAGTAGGAGAAAATATTTTTAAATCATATATCTGATAGAGGTTGAGTTACCACAAATATAGGAACTCTTACAAATCATCAATAAAAAGACAACCCAATTTTTAAAATGGATAAAGGATTTGAATAGATAGTTCTCCAAAGAAGATATACAAATGGCCAATAAGCATGTGAAAAGATGCTAAATATCATTAATTAGTAGGGAAATGCAAATCAAAACTCCATTGAGATACCATTCATCCCCAGTAGGATGGATATAACCAAAAAGAGAGTAGGAAGTGTTAATGAGGAGATGGAAAAATTGGAACCCTTGAACGTTACTGGTGTGAATGTAAAATTGTTCAGCTACTTTGGAAAATTGTTTGGCAGTTCCTCAAATGTTAAACACAGTTACCATATGACCCAGTAATTGCATTTCTAGGTATATAACCAAGAGCATTGAAAACATATGCCATGTAACATCTTGTACATGAATAATTTATAGGAACATTATTCATAATAGCCAAAAATGGAAACAACTCGAATGTCCATCAGCTGTTGAATGGATAAACAAAATGTGTCATATGATACAATGGAATATTTTTATTTATAAACAAGGAATGAAGTACTGATACATACAACAATATGGATGAACCTTGAAAATATTATGCTAAGTGAAGGAAACTAGATGCAAATGCCACTTATTGTATGATTCCATTTGTATGAAATTTCTGGAGAGACAGAAAATAAGTTAGTGGTTCCCAGGGGCTGGAGTGGGGAGAGGGGAAGGAGGAATGGAGAGTGACTGCTAATGAGTATAGGGTTTCTTTTGGAGTGATGCAAAATTCTGGAATTAGATAGTGATTATGTTGTACAACTTTGTGAATATACTAAAACACACTGGATTGTGCACTTTAAAAGGGTGAATTGCATGGTATGTGAATTATGCCTCATTAAGAAAATGCAATTTTCACTATGGGAGCCTATCACTGACCAGGTCCAAGAAAGGGTTTTTACTAATATATTCACTGAGATGGACTGATTCTTCATGAAACAGTCAACAAAATAGTGTGGGTATGGATAAATCTGTTTCATTTAGTTTATAACTGAAGAATTCGGTCTAATCAGATCAATATGGAAATTAGTTATCCTAAGTTCTCTGTAGCTCAGCTGTCATTAGGGCATGGTAAACAGATTTAACATTTCATGCTAACTCTAATTGCAAGTGGCTGCCTAGATTGTTGTGTTGAAAAGGATTCTGAGGCTCAGTTCAGACTTTATAGGAAATTGGTAATAATTGCCGTGGGGTAGTGTTGGCTCACATGTCATAGTATTACTGCTTCTGTAAGTCATTTTGTGACTTGGGACAGATGTCTTCAAAACATATAGTAGACAGATTTTCGGATAGCTGTGTTGAGTGATCCTTAAACATCACTTAGTTTTTAAAGCTTTGTGATTATATGAAGTAATGATTCAATTCTACATCTTTCAATAATATATATACAATTTAAAATATTTTTAAAATAAGCAATGTCAATAGCAAGCATGCACAGTCTGAAATATTTGAACTGGAAGAATATATAAATAGCTGTGGTCGATGATCTTGCCTTGTTCTTTTCTAAATACAGTGCTTCTCAGTGCTAGCATTTAATTATGCACTGTACTTGGATAAAAATGGGCATTAGGAAAGATTAGCTTTTATGATGGGTCCTAAATATGGCTTAAATCTTTGCTACTGCAATTGGGAAGCTAACAACCCACAGATGAATGCTCATTTCTTATGGAAGTGCATTGGGATATATTTGCTCTTGTATTATTTGAAGACAGATCCACATGCAATCAGTACAAACTTTAACACATGACAAGACGGATGCTGCAATCTTGTAAGGGGTCTCTATTTCCAGACAAAATGTCCCAGAAATTGTTTCAACTCACTTGCCTTGCCACTGTTTTACCAAAGACTATACCCTAGTCTGCTGATTCCTTAGAGTAGCAACTTTCAAGCTTTCTTCTCCCTCAGTATATGGAGCATATGATATTCAAATGCACGATATACTTCCATCTGAGTATGCACAAGTTTCCTCGGGGATAGAAATTTCCTCTGCCGCTAATGCAAGAATAATGATGATAATAGTAACAGAAATTACTAATATCTGTGTAGCACATACTATGTGTCAGATGCTGTTGTTAAGAACTTTGTATACATTAATGCGTTTAATTCACAACATCCCTATGAGATAGTATTATTATTACTCCAAATTCTACGATGAGGCACAGCTGAGGCACAGAGAGGTTAAAGAACTTGCCCAAGATTTACATCTAATAAGTAGAAGATCTAAGATTCAAAAGCAGACTGTCTGCTCCAATGACCATCTTTCTAACCAATAGGCATACTGCCTCTTAGATATGTGCTAATGAGAGCTCTTAGCATAAGGATGACTGTAAATCCAGCTTGGTGAATAAAAAGGGAAGTGATTTATAAACTCTGGTAGTTTATCTACTGACAGCAATGAATCATTATAGATAGGTCTTGGAAACTACCTTACAGAGGACTGTGACCCCGATGTGTCACGATATTGTGGTTCAGAAGCCATGGCCTTGAGTATCACTCCCACATCCCTGACCTGGAAGTCCAGTACTCATCTGTCTAACCAAATCTCTTCTTTCGTATGGTGTTGTCCACCCCTTACCATCTCTTGTATCAGTGAGCCCTCTAATCTAAATAAAGATGGGTTTTCTTACTGTCACCCACTATGCTGTTGACTATTCCCTTTTGTTCCAGAGATCTTATCCCTGATCAACTTATTATATTTATACATAAGATGTACTTATCCCACTACCAGAAAATAATCTCTGTTCATTCTGTACTAGTCTAAACACAACGGGGACATCACATCCAGCTTAGAAGCTGATGTTATTTATTCTTTTCTCTGCCCATAAGTCACCTTCACTTTAGAGGTACCTGTTCCTCCCTCCCTCTGATAAGCCTACTCCCAAGGTGCTCCTAGCCCCAGGGGTGCACACAGGACTCACCTGGGCATAACAAAGTGTTCTCAGTCACAGTATTCTAGGGATAGGAACATGAACTAAGACCCACTGCAATTCTCCCCTGAGATTTTTTTTAACTGAAATTGTCTGACAGAGAAGAACTTTCTTTGGTCTCTTGCTACATAACTCTGAGTATAAAAGCTACATATAAATGATTATAAATTTCTGGGGATGTCAGATTTGAGAAGGAAGCCAAAACCTAGGATCAAAAGCAGAAAAGAGAAAGAGCTCATGTGTCATTTAAGGGCCTGGTTCCAGCTGTCTCTTCATTTTCCCTTCTTGAGATTTGATTATATGAGGCAACACATCCCTCACCTTATGCATAAACTGGTTGAATTTGGGCTTCTGTCACGTTCAACAAAGAGATTTAACTCGTACAGACTGACACTGAAAAGGATATTGACATATAGGAATAGTGCCGTAATGGAACACAAAAGCAGAAAACTCGGCCACACAAGGGAAGATTGCAAGATGTTTAAACAGAACAGAAGATTTGGAGTAGCTATCTTTAAATATCAAAAAGGCTAAGTACTAGATATCTGTATTGTGTAACAAATTATCCCCAAACTCAGGGGCGTGAAACAATCACTGTGTGTTATCTCATACAGTTTCTGAGGGTCAGGAATCTGGGAGCGGATTCCTCAAAGTCTCTCATGAAGTTGAAGTAAAATGTTGGCTGTGACTGCAGTCATCTGAAGACTTGGCTGACAATGGAAGATCCACTTCCAAAACAGCTCACCCACAAGGCTTTTGGCCGGAGGATTCAGTTCTTTGCCATGTCGACCTCTCCATAGGGCTTCTTGAGTGTCCTCACGACATGGCAGCTGGTTTTCCCCAGATTGATTAATCCAAGAGAAAAAGACGGAAATGGCAATGACTTTTATGACCTAGTCTTGGAAGTGACATTCTGCAGTTTCCGTAATATTCTGTTGGATACCTAAGTCAGCCCTATTCACTGTGGGGGGAGACTACACAAGGGCATAAATACCCTTTATTTATTATGAGGCAGGGATCATTGGGGGTCATCTTGGAGGCTGGATCCCACAGGCCGTCACTTGGCAGAGACCTTGAATGTATTTCATATGGATTCAGAAGGGGAACTGGCCACCAGTGGAAGATTTCAGTAGATTCTGACTCCATACAAGTGAAGTCAGTATCGGGTAGGGATGACCCCGAAGCAAAACAAAAGAAAACACCCACTACATCTGAATGTACTGTGTTCCCTAATGTTGAAAGGAATAGCAGAGATCACTATTTTAAGTGATATTAAAGAGAGGATCTTAACTTTACATGGGCTCTAAAAGAAGGGGTTATAGTAGTAGATGACTTCTGGGATTTCTTTTATTCCGAACATTTAAAAATCTAACAATAGTCCACAGCTATATCTTTCTTCATTTAACTCCTAAAAGACCTTTTATGAGATGCTGTGAGACCCTGCCCATATCTTCTCGGCCTGCTCCGGGAGTTACTGGTAGACAGTTTCCACATATGATTTCTGTATCTTCTCTTTCTGAGGTGGTTTTCTGTCCCAGAAAACTCCTCATCTAGTGAAGGACAGGAGTTATAAGTGTCCCCGCTTCCCTGCCCCTCTGATAGGATAACTCTAAGCCATAAGGTCCCCAAGGACCCACAGTGATATCCCTCTAGTTAACACATCGATTACTGACTTATATCACTTCTCTCTCTTACTTCCTCACTCTCCACTTCCTGGAATCACCAACACATTCAGCTATTCATGTCCAAATGCTTCTCTCAGGTCTCTTTTTGGAGGAACTTAAACTGAGATATCCCTTTATTCCAAATCTTACAACTGAGTATTCTATTTCATAGTTCTGGTTATTTTGATATAAACACACTCACTATATAAACCTCCTAGTCTTGAGCAATATATTTTATGTTTTTTGTTTTCTCACACCCCAGTTATAGGCTCCAATTCATACGTAGGCCAGAGGAGAAATCCTATCGTTGGTAGCTCAGAGCAGCATGCTGGCACTGGATTAGAAATTACAAAACCCGATGCCTAGCAGTTCTGTTTCTCTCTAGCCATGTGACCTTCTGCAAGTCACTTGACATCCCTGGGCATCAGTTTGCTCCCATGTAATTAAATGCTGATCTAAATCACTGGTCCTTAAATATTTTGAACCTTTTAAAAACACCAGTACAAGTTTTATACTGTTTCCCTGGAGAAAAACTAAGGTACATGAACGTGAATGAATCTGTGCATAATTTCTGGTTATTAATGAGGCCACTGAAGCCTATCCATGGCCTCTAGGTAGAGCTCTGTGGATCCCAGGTTATAA